>NC_061513.1:251944885-252097245 GCF_022539505.1 Lolium rigidum | reverse complement strand
GCCAAAGCGATTACACAGGGTCGACACGGTGCACGTGGAGACAATATGTGGAGGCTGTAGGATGGCTTATATATGGTAGCAAAAACGGCAATTGTCAAAACGAGCGATGCGGTATTGAAAGTATGCTCAACAACGATGCTTGTGCTTGGTCCTAGGCTAGGCCAGGTACTAGAGACGCGAGCCTAGAACACGAACGAGGTCACGGCACGGCACACAAGCAACTAGCAGCGATGAGGTGGCGATGATGTGGCGACGCGAGGTGCGAAAAATCACTATGATAGCAAGTGTCTCAAACTGATCCCCAAGGTCTAAAAACAGTGTAGCCTCAGAAAAAAATTTTGTCGAAATTTCGGAAAGTGCTACTGAAAAGCGCGCGGCGCCAAAAAATGTCGCTATAACGGCCGGTGGCGAAAAGTGATCGCCAAGTTGAAAAACCAATGTAGCCAGAAATTTTTTTTTGCTCTCCTTCCAATTCTTTGCGGCGGCCGAAACTTATCTCACGGAAATTTTACGCAGCGCAAGATGATATTAGAAGGTAACAACTAAGTAGGAAAAACAATAAAACCTAATTCTACACGGCCTACTGTCGCGGCGGAAGAAACAACACGAATCCGTGTCGCGGTAGGAAACGGGGTATATGGTGGATACGGATGTATGTGGGCTGGGTGTATATGGCGGTGGCGGAAGTATATGGCGGGGTGTATATGGCCGTGGCGGAAGTATTTGGCGGGGTGTATATGGCGGTGGCGGAAGTATATGGTGGTGGTGGTGGCGGTGATCGCGTATGGTGCGAGTGGCGGCGGCGGCGTGACTAATATGACCAGAACTCGAAACTCTAAAGGAACTAGACGCTAAGACCGGCAACTCGACACGAAGATGCGAGACACAAATTCAACTATGCAAAAGCTGAAAAGACAATGCAAGGCGTGGCAGGGGGTTTATGGGGCGAGATGATCTAAACCCTAACTGTATTTTTTGGCTTTTTCGTGGTTTATGGGTATGATGGCAGATGCAATCTACACTAGGAAAACAGTAAAATCTCACAGAGCAACCTGAAATCTGATACCACTTGATAGGGCAAAGGTGGCCGATCTTTCGATGAGAGTATGATAGCGTCGATTTGTTGGTGGAGTTCGTGCTTGACGATCCGACTACACGTGCAAAGCTCGTGCGCCAATGCAATCGCTAGGACAATCTCCGGAAGTTGCTGATCTTGCGGATGCACGATCGACGACCGACGAGGGTCTTAATTCCTACCGAAATCGAGAACAAGTAAGAACTAATATTGCAATCAGAATATTGCGGATGAAAGATGAAAGCTTTATTGAATAAGGTGGGATTCAGAATAGTCGGTCTTGTTACAGGCGTTGGCCTCAAAAGAAGTACACGAGAGTTGCGGCGATGGCTAACTTTTAATCTAATCAAAATCCGAGTCTAAACGTGACGGCTATGGGGGTATTTAAAGGAGGAAAAGGTGGGGTTTCGGCCAACCATACGTATGGTGGTCGAACCAAACCCTAGAAGGCCTTTCCCCCTTCAATACGGACTCTAAAAAGTGGCTGACTTAAATCCTGCGAAAATGACATGGGCCTGGCCCAAAACTAAAGGTGACGCAGCACCATAACATGCTATGGACGAAATTATGAAGTGGGAAACTCTATATTTCGTCCATGTCTTCATCTCTTCTTATGGTGGCTTCAAAGTTCTGAAATCTCCACTTGCGGCGTCATCTTCAATCCTCAAACGCTTGCTGCCATCTCCTCCATGCGTGATCATGCTCCAACGCTTGTCCTCCTCATCCATGCTTGGTCCATCATTCCGAAGAGTAACAAACATATCTGATTTAGGCAGCATCATATTCTCATGTATGTGAGGAATTGTTCCAAGAAACGAAAGTACCTGATAGTTAAGTTGTTTGGCACGAGCTCGAGTGATTGGTCCTTGTATTTGTGTGGCTGTAGGTACAGCGGTTGTATCAAGAGATGGGATGTCCTCATCACTTTTGCTTCAACTACTATTTCTTGCGAGTGCATCATTAAAACTGCTGAGCCCATCTTAATGGCTATAAAGAAAGCACTTCTTGGGAGATAACCCATGTGTTTATTTTACTACAGTACCTTTATTTTATATTTGAGTCTTGGAAGTTGTTTACTACTGTAGCAACCTCTCCTTATCTTAGTTTTCTGCATTGTTGTGCCAAGTAAAGTCTTTGATAGTAAGGTTCATACGAGATGTGGATTGCTGCGCGATAACAGATTTCTTTCGTTGTCACGAATTTCGACCTGCCTCTCTGTAGGTAGCTCAGAAAAATATGCCAATTTACGTACGTGATCCTCAGATATGTACGCAAATTTCATTCAATTTGAGCATTTTCATTTGAGCAAGTCTGGTGCCTCAATAAAATCCATCTTTACGGATTGTTCTGTTTTGACAGATTCTGCCTTTTATTTCGCATTGCCTCTTTTGCTATGGTGGATGAATTTCTTTGTTCCATTAATGTCCAGTAGCTTTATGCAATGTCCAGAAGTGTTAAGAATGATTGTGTCACCTCTGAACATGTTAATTTTTATTGTACACTAACCCTCTAATGAGTTGTTTCGAGTTTGGTGTGGAGGAAGTTTTCAAGGATCAAGAGAGGAGGATGATACAATATGATCAAGGAGAGTGAAAGCTCTAAGCTTGGGGATGCCCCGGTGGTTCACCCCTGCATATTCTAAGAAGACTCAAGCGTCTAAGCTTGGGGATGCCCAAGGCATCCCCTTCTTCATCGACAACACTATCAGGTTCCTCCCCTGAAACTATATTTTTATTCCATCACATCTTATGTACTTTGCTTGGAGCGTCGGTTTGTTTTTGTTTTTGTTTTTGTTTGAATAAAATGGATCCTAGCATTCATTGTGTGGAAGAGAGACACGCTCCGCTGTTGCATATGGACAAATATGTCCTTAGGCTTTACTCATAGTATTCATGGCGAAGGTTGAATCTTCTTCGTTAAATTGTTATATGGTTGGAATCGGGAAATGCTACATGTAGTAATTCTAAAATGTCTTGAATAATTTGATACTTGGCAATTGTTATGCTCATGTTTAAGCTCTTGCATCATATACTTTGCACCCATTAATGAAGAAACACCTAGAGCTTGCTAAATTTGGTTTGCATATTTGGTATCTCTAAAGTCTAGATAATTTCTAGTATTGAGTTTGAACGACAAGGAAGACGGTGTAGAGTCTTATAATGATTACAATATGTCTTTTATGTGAGTTTTGCTGCACCGGTTCATCCTTCTGTTTGTTTCAAATAACCTTGCTAGCCTAAAACTTGTATCGAGAGGGAATACTTCTCATGCATCCAAAATCCTTGAGCCAACCACTATGCCATTTGTGTCCACCATACCTACCTACTACATGGTATTTCTCCGCCATTCCAAAGTAAATTGCTTGAGTGCTACCTTTAAAATTTCCATTCTTTACCTTTGCAATATATAGCTCATGGGACAAATAGCTTAAAAACTATTGTGGTATTGAATATGTACTTATGCACTTTATCTCTTATTAAGTTGCTTGTTGTGCGATAACCATGTTTTCTGGGGACGCCATCAACTATTCTTTGTTGAATATCACGTGAGTTGCTATGCATGTCCGTCTTGTCTGAAGTAAGGGAGATCTACCACTTTATGGTTAGAGCATGCATATTTTTAGAGAAGAACATTGGGCCGCTAACTAAAGCCATGAATCATGGTGGAAGTTTCAGTTTTGGACATATATCCTCAATCTCATATGAGAACACTAATTGTTGCTACATGCTTATGCATTAAAGAGGAGTCCATTATCTGTTGT
Organism: Lolium rigidum; assembly: GCF_022539505.1. NCBI lineage: Eukaryota > Viridiplantae > Streptophyta > Magnoliopsida > Poales > Poaceae > Lolium > Lolium rigidum. Next base: position 252,093,409 of record NC_061513.1, on the reverse strand, counting down.
CCATGTTGTCTCGGTATGGATGTCTAAGTTGAGAATAATCAAAAGCGAGAAATCCAAAATGCGAGCTTTCTCCTTAGACATTTGTACAGACGGCATGGAGGTACCCCTTTGTGACACTTGGTTAAAACATGTGTATTGCGATGATCCCGGTAGTCCAAGCTAATTAGGACAAGGTGCGGGCACTATTAGTATACTACGCATGAGGCTTGCAACTTGTAAGATATAATTTACATGACACATATGCTTTATTACTATCGTTGACAAAATTGTTTCTTGTTTTCAAAATAAAAGCTCTAGCACAAATATAGCAATCGATGCTTTCCTCTTTGAAGGACCTTTCTTTTACTTTTTATGTTGAGTCGGTTCACCTATCTCTCTCCACCTCAAGAAGCAAACACTTGTGTGAACTGTGCATTGATTCCTACATACTTGCATATTGCACTTGTTATATTACTCTATGTTGACAATATCCATGAGATACACATGTTACAAGTTGAAAGCAACCGCTGAAACTTAATCTTCCTTTGTGTTGCTTCAATACCTTTACTTTGATTTATTGCTTTATGAGTTAACTCTTATGCAAGACTTATTGATGCATGTCTTGAAGTACTATTCATGAAAAGTCTTTGCTTTATGATTCATTTGTTTACTCATGTCATTACCGTTGTTTTGATCGCTGCATTCATTACATATGCTTACAATAGTATGATCAAGGTTATGATGGCATGTCACTCCAGAAATTATCTTTGTTATCGTTTACCTGCTCGGGACGAGCAGGAACTAAGCTTGGGGATGCGGATACGTCTCCGACGTATCGATAATTTCTTATGTTCCATGCCACATTATTGATGATATCTACATGTTTTATACACATTATATGTCGTATTTATGCATTTTCCGGCACTAACCTATTAACGAGATGCCGAAGAGCCGATTCTGTTGTTTTCTGCTGTTTTTGGTTTCAGAAATCCTACAAAGGAAATATTCTCGGAATTGGACGAAATCAACGCCCAGGGGCCTATTTTGCCACGCAGCTTCCAGAAGACCGAAGAGAAGACGAAGTGGGGCCACGGGGCGCGGCCCAGCCCTTGGCCGCGCGGCCCTGGCGTGTGGGGCCCTCGTGTGGCCCCCCGCGTTGCCCTTCCGCCTACTTAAAGCCTTCGTCGCGAAACCCCCAGTACCGAGAGCCACGATACGGAAAACCTTACCGAGACGCCGCCGCCGCCCATCCCATCTCGGGGGATTCGGAGATCGCCTCCGGCACCCTGCCGGAGAGGGGAATCATCTCCCGGGAGGACTCTTCACCGCCATGGTCGCCTCCGGAGTGATGAGTGAGTAGTTCACCCCTGGACTATGGGTCCATAGCAGTAGCTAGATGGTTTTCTTCTCCTCATGTGCTTCATTGTCGGATCTTGTGAGCTGCCTAACATGATCAAGATCATCTATCTGTAATTCTATATGTTGTGTTTGTCGGGATCCGATGGATAGAGAATACTATGTTATGTTGATTATCAATCTATTACCTATGTGTCATTTATGAGCTTGCATGCTCTCCGTTATTAGTAGAGGCTCTGGCCAAGTTTTTGCTCTTAACTCCAAGAGGGAGTATTTATGCTCGATAGTGGGTTCATGCCTCCATTAAATCTGGGACAGTGACAAAAAGTTCTAAGGTTGTGGATGTGCTCTTGCCACTAGGGATAAAACATTGATGCTATGTCCGAGGATGTAGTTATTGATTACATTACGCACCATACTTAATGCAATTGTCTGTTGTTTTGCAACTTAATACTGGAAGGGGTTCGGATGATAACCTGAAGGTGGACTTTTTAGGCATAGATGCATGTTGGATAGCGGTCTATGTACTTTGTCGTAATGCCCAATTAAATCTCACAATATTCATCATATCATGTATGTGCATTGTTATGCCCTCTCTATTTGTCAATTGCCCGACTGTAATTTGTTCACCCAACATGCTATTTATCTTATGGGAGAGACACCTCTAGTGAACTGTGGACTCCGGTTCATTCTTTGCATCTGAAATACAATCTACTGCAATACTTGTTCTTTATTGTTCTCTGCAAACAATCATCATCCACACTATACATCTAATCCTTTGTTACAGCAAGCCGGTGAGATTGACAACCTCACTGTTTCGTTGGGGCAAAGTACTTTGGTTGTGTTGTGCAGGTTCCACGTTGGCGCCGGAATCCCTGGTGTTGCGCCGCACTACATCTCGCCGCCATCAACCTTTAACGTGCTTCTTGGCTCCTCCTGGTTCGATAAACCTTGGTTTCTTTCTGAGGGAAAACTTGCCGCTGTATGCATCACACCTTCCTCTTGGGGTTCCCAACGGACGCGTGCTATACGCGTATCAGAGAGCAGCGAGGAAGTAGGGAGGCGCTCATGGCGCACTCGGCGGCGCGCTCGCAACAGCTAACCCTAACCCGCCATCTCGTCGAGCTCGCCGGCCGTCGTCACAGCCGGTCTCTCAGCGCCACCTCCTGTGGAGGCGCTCGTCGACGAGCCGGCGCCGATGCTGCCGGTCTCCCCCGCGCCGCCTTCTCTTCATCTTTTCTCCTCCCTGGAAGCACCACCTTCAATCACCTTTTTGATCTGCATAGCATACGGTAGGTTTCAGGAAAAAAAATAGCGCCTTGAAGTAAAATACACAACTGAAATTTCAATATATACGCCCCTCTCTAGTAAGCACTCCATGAACAAAGATACGACATAAACTGGAAGATGTAGGAATCGACAGCTGATTTGCACGATGACCTTAGAAAACTATTCCAAATCATGTAGCTTTTTATTGATATACTATCTGAACATGATGCACAATCTAAGCTTGTACCAAACATACCTTGTGCCTAGTACTGTAGATAAAATTGGTGCCTTCCAGGGAATGCCACTTCCTAATCTTTTGAGCAGAAACACAACAATACTGCTCCCTGCAACCACATGATATATGATTACATAGCATATCTCCCAAATAACAAGTGCAAGATGAAATATAACTGAAACAATGGAATTTGCTAAATAAGCATGGACTCAAAACTGTGGCTTTTCAAATTGGAAAATCAAACCTAAAGCGGCAGATTGACCTGCGCGCACGTGCAAATGATTGAAACTTGACAAGAATGAGGGTATGAACACCACACATATTCTTCTACTCTGAAACCTATAATAACCATAGAAGAATGGAGCAATTCTAAGTACTCCATAATAGAAAGGTAATGATGTGCGTAAACTGGTCATTTCTTTCACCTAGTTACCCCTTGCTTACATAAAGCTAAAACAAAGTGTGTAAGCTTTCATTCATTTCTGCTACATCACATCACTGCCCATAATACCTGGATGCAAGTCAAAATAAGAGAAACTCACAACCTATTTTAATGGTCACATCCTCTCAGGTTAAAATCCATCACAAAAAGGATAAAATACTAAGAACCCCCATAATACACCCAATTAGGTTCCAAGGGTGATTGGGTACATACGTTGCATGCTATCCTGTTTGGCTGGCTCTGACCACGTTGATTGGTTTTCTGTAATTAGTCAAGTAGAGATTTAACTGGCGTAAGGAACATGATTAAGCTTAAAGAAGTATATATGGGTGCAAAGTACATAACAATCAAGAAAACTGAACCGGCCATTTCACCACATGGATTTACAATTTATAAACTCAGTTACACCACTCATGGTTACAATCTTAAAACAAGTTGTCGGTGACCTGGTCCTTCATATTAACGACTCAATTCTACCATAAAAATGAAAGCCTTTTTGAGGTGTAATTCTTCTATCTGGAAGACTGTAAAGTAATCGATCAACAACACAAGAGGCAATGGATACGCACATCGGCTGGAACAACAGGCAAACAAGCTTAAACCACAACATCCCATGATTACAGGTACCATTCTTCTATATGCTTTAGCATTCTCTTTAATTAATACCAAAGATCCAAAACCATTCTCTGCAAATAGACCATAGTGCAAAATAGGGCACAGTTCAGGAATTATAAAGACATCACAGCCCAGCAGCAATGAACTTCCCAGTGTATGCATAAGTACCAGGATGTAGGACACGACTGGCAATAGTTAAATTTATAAGAAATATGATCACTTGTGATCACGCATAATGAAGATTTAAAAAAAATTTGCAGCACAACAAAAAATGAGAGATAAATATTAGTTAAATAGCAAAGCCACCATAATAAAAACAGGTTGGGTGTATTTCAATACATTACTAACTGAACCAATCCCAAATTCACCATAGTATTCTCCAGAGGGATATTTTACATACCTTGATGGAGAGCTTGGTCTGGACCATGAAGGAGGCAATGGATCGGGCCTGACCCGGCCTCACCAAAACTACCTCGACATACGAGTGCTGCAGCAAACCATCTGCCTGCGTGAAACGAACAAGAAAAGTCAAGGAGCATACAAAATTGAATAGAAAAATAGAGAATGGTATCATATTAACACAACTAGTTGAATGCCCGTGCGTTGCTACGGGTCCTTAAATTTCTTTTCTCACTACACACCTAAACATAATTCACAAAACGATTACGGGTGTGATATGTGAAGGAAGAGACCTTATTAATCGGCATTTCAACATCAACACAACTCTTAGCGGGGGTTACTTTTGATCTCTTTCACAACACAGTTCTATTCTGTATTGCTTTTGCTAGCCACGCCCTTGGCGTATCATCTGAACGGTGATGGCAGAGCTTTGTGTATGCTAATCTTTTTGCAAAGTTTGAAGCGAACGGGGCAGATAATATGATAGGCAGAAGCATATATATGTATAATACATTACATTATGGAGGCCAAGTAGATAACTTAATCAGGAATTCACATATGTAAGACTATACCTGTTGTACGAGGATGAAAATATGCAGAAGGTAAACTTCTTTCATTCTCATAATCAATTTGAAATATAGGTTGTATAAAGTTTAACTGCATAAGCTCAAGTAAAAAACAAAACAGGCATAAGCTGAAAATTATGTACAAGGCTCATGTTCTGTAGTTGTATCTTCTGTTGGAAGAGCCTCGTAACACATCTTCGATGGTTTGTGTGGTTGTAGGTTGGAAGGGCTCTATAGCCGTCATTGATCTGGACATTTCGTAAAAATAATTTAAGTTAGGTACCTCACAAGACCATTCCGGTATTGTACGGTATTGAATTTAAAGCAAGTACAAAAGAATGCATAAGCATGGGATTTAAATTAAATCGGGGACTAAAACTCTGCAAATGCAGACATCAAACTGTAACTATATAATTGTGAATTTTATAAATAAAGAAAATGTTGAAAGTGATTTCTGAGTTTCCTGGAAAGCCTTGCAATAAGGAATTCAAATATCTCTCTTTCCACCATTCAAGCAAAACATGTAAATACTCAAACATGTAATCATCTGACTGAACCCACATCACAAAGCTTGGAACTTATACGTAAACTTTTGAAATTGATGCAAATATTTTGCTCATGCTTCTACATTGTTACTATAGTATAACGACATTTGGTCCAAGAGTACCAACCTGTACTAACTCTGTGATCTGTATGTTCTCTATCAATTCTTTGATGAGAGAAGTTGTTCATAGATAAAACCCTAAACTGAGCAAGTGATTTAAGAACTAAAGCCTTAGTACCCTGAAGTTTTAAGTTAGAAGGTAGCTATATCATTTTGAATACTTGCAGAATCTAGAGTTCAAGCACATGCTACAAGCACTTCACTTTGAAATTTCAGCTTCATAGCTGCATAATGCAAAACAATAAGGAAAAGCAACCGATCCTGAAATAAGTGCCAATAGAAATAGGTTTTGACATATGCAATTAACAGAAATGTACCTTACTTTTGGAAAATCTCACGCTATCTTGTTGGAATGTACTAAATAAAGAGAGAAATTTTCAACCACTGAATCTATCGAGCAACCTATTTAACATATAGCATGGAAGATAATCCTCGCCACATTTGATGGAGTAGCCGTTCCAAGCCTCTAAATCAGCCAGGCACACCTCAAGCCTGCACAAATCAGCATGTACTGCACAAACAAATGGCGGAGTTTGTCGGTACCAACTATCCAAGTGTTGTGGCCGCTGGTGGGGGTGATGACAGATTTTTCCCATGAGATCTGGGTGCTCATGGGTAGAAGTGATGGTCCAGAGAGGTTTGCAGAAGTGGATTTCAAGCCCGGTAGCGATGCCAGAGAGAGAGAGCGCAGTGAAGAAGAGGGGAAAACATATGCAACACATATAAACATACCGGCTAAAAGCATCACCCATCCATCTCGTAAATGCGTACAAACTGGACAGAACTGCCCCATTGTATACACACTTAATTGCTAGCAAATCTTCTTCGACGATTTTTTTCCCCTCGACTAAGTTGCAGATAAAAGCTGAAAGATTGAGATTTACGCAGCTAAATGACATTCCTGTGCAGAGCATAATGGCCATATTATACCTGTGGAGATGGCAGAGTGAGGCAGAGTGCTAGGAGGGAGGCACGAGGTGAGGAATAGCGCCGCTGCTGACTGTGCCGGTGAGCATCGCGCATGAGGTGTGCCTGGGCCACCAAGTTCCGGGTCCATCCACCTATACCTAACACGGCGTCCGCAACCACACCACCAGGGCTCTCCTCTTCCTCTTCTGTGTCCCCTCCCTACCCTGCCAAGGTAACAATTCATAGTTTTTGCATCATACCTATAGAGGCAAGTAAGAAAACAAGCTTCACAATTGAAATCAATCATGCCTATCACACAGTAGGAAATATCATACGACTAAATATCCAGGGATATCAGCATATATGCATTCTCTTGGGTAAATGATTGACTGACTCTTTCAGGATATCGATGAATTGAATGTTGAGTTCAACCACAATACTGATATGTAAATATTCCCATCATGATAGGCCAGACAATATAAACACCATTTGGTGTCCTTAGCAGCCCAAAATACTGAACGACAGTAAAAGGTTTGTTAGGTATAAAACCAAATTCAGATATTTGTTTTTTCACAATGTTTTCCTCACCTGCAATTGCAAACATCACCAGACAATCGACGATCACTAATTGCCTAATTGGGCAAATCAATTGCAAAAGGTTCGTGCTCAGTTTGGTTCTGTGTGGTTAGTGGAACCAAGGTGCGTTGATGCGTACCTCCCAGCGAAGCTGATGATTGATGAACTGGCCACCTTCGTCCTGGGAAGGAAGAGGCCTAAAAATCCAAATCCTTGGTCTCACAGAAGCAGCCCGATCGGGGAACTCCGCGGCGAACGGACTGCCCCGCCGCCGACGCCCCCACTCCTCGCCGCTCTCCTTGTTGGCCGGCACCGATACTCACACTCCACCCCGTCGTCGTCTCCATGGAGGCCGATGCCCGTGAGGAGTTCGTCCAGCGGGCTGGATACGTATCACGGGAGATGCCAGCGGTAGCAGCATTTGCGGGCGCCGAGACAGGAAGGGCAGCGGCGCTGCTGCTGGGTGAGACGAGCGCGTGGCAGTGAGGCGTCGGTGTAGGGAGAGGGACATCAAGAAGCAGCGCGTATCTAGCATACCGGGACACCAGAGTGTTACATGATGGTCTCCTCGATCTTGTAGACGAGCTACCTTCGTCCTCCGCCGTGACGTCGTCTACCATCTGCGACCGCCAGTATGAATCTATCGTCCGGCGGCTCAGATCGATGGTGCCAGCCAACAGCCATGCCTTGTCCTGATCGGGGGCGGCCAAAAACCCTAGGGCGGGAGGGCTAGCCGCTAGCGTCGCGAGTCGGAGAGGTTGGGTGACCACTGACCAGCCTATGTGATGCCTAGGATTGGTTGGGCCTGACCCAGTAGGCGCGTGCGGGGCCGATGGGAGAGGATGGGAAGAAGCAATCGACCGATTGATGAAACGGACAACGTATCAGATTGACAACGGAAGGCGTTCGTGTTTTTTAAGTAAGTAGAGATAAGTAGAGATTTTCTTACCTCTACGGATAGGAAAGATATCAAGGCAAGTAAGGAAACAAAATGTTCACAATTATATCTTTACTAATTTGTATCACGAGTTAGGAGATACGTGATTGATTTAGCATGATTTTTTTTGCCGAGAGATTAATTGTGCCCAGACACATGGAAGGAGACGTGTGACTTGCCTTCTAATTACGCCGGACGATTGCATGTTAAATCATAGGCTGCGAGATTATATTGGACGGACAAGATGCTCCAAATGATGATCATCAAAATGTGTTGAGTGTCAAACGACCAACTCCCATTTAATAGTAAAGATTCACAATGCATCAAGGCAGCCATGCCACGAGCATTATGCTACAAATAGAGAGAGAGCGGGTGAAATTCGCCGATGCATCACGGCCACCATACAACGAGCTTCATTCGCCGATGACTATATAAATGGCAGAGATTAAGCGGAAAATGCTAAAATTCGTAAAATAAAAAGATATGAGTCGAACAATACTTGAAAGGAAAATACTGCAAAAGAAAAATAATCCCTCTTGCAATGTCCAAATAATCCCGCTGAACATGTACATAAAACATCTTGGATATGAACGGATTTGCTTAAATTTTCATTAGTACATATTGATTCTATCTAGGGTTATTTTGCAGCAAAAGTTCCAGTTTACCATATTTCACTGGACAAAGTAATTAATGGGCAAGAGGATAGCGATCAGCTAAAACACCACTTTGTTCAGTTGCTAGCAAGATTTTCACCCTGCTTTGTTCACCTAATATTGTGTGCAAAATACCACTAATGAATAACCGGAGCGTGAGCTGTGCATTTATTCCTACGTGTAGGAACACTATTTTGATATTCAACGAAACACTGAACACAAGAGACATTGGCACAAAATCAGAGAAGTTGACACCAAATGGTACAAAAAAACCTCCAAAGCAAACAAGAAAATCGAGAAACATTGGCAGCCAGGGCCAAATGAACAAAATGTTCTCCCCTCCCAAATAGCACACAAAACTCAACCCAAAGTCCTGAAGCGAAACTCTTCAAGCCGAGATCTGGCAAGAAATCCAAAGAAAAATATTCTAGAGGCTCCACGAATAGCATATCAGTTTAGTAAATGCAGTGGTAGCTCCTTGTGTTTGCTATAAAGCCTATAATCTTAATTTTGATGAAATGCTAACCATCACAGGCGAAGAATATATGGCTACATTATATTGGGGAAAATAAATGTAAGTACAGTTGTACAATTCTAGCCGGATTGTATCTACTTCATAATATAATATCAACATCAATCTCTCAACAGTATACAAGTTTGGTACTCTTGTATAGAAACTAAAACATCTGCACAATATTTGTAAGAATATATGTCTCATCCATGTAAATCAGCACAAGGTATCTGCTACAGCAAAAACACTTTCACTAAGCCAAAAAGAGAAAAGAAATCATATAAAAGTGAGCACTAAGGACTGGTCAAACTCAAAATAGGATGTACGCCGTGGAAGTACATTAAGAAGGCTAGGCTATCCTCTTTTTTTTTGTGGCATCTGTTATCCACGAAGGGTAATAGACAGTACCAAAAGGATCTTTTATTCAATTTGAGTCTCTAGAGAGCGAAATCACATTGCTCCTATTTTGAAAAATAGTAAAACAGCGCTAAAGAGCCGGTACTCAGAATCTGGGTGCTCACCTAGGCATCCTCTCAAAGTTTCGGGCTATTCATCTATCCCAGTAACATCTGAACTGATCCCAAAGCTCCAAGCATCATCAAATATGTTACGTCCCATGCTACAAAGTTGCAGGTTAAAGGGAGAAAGAACCGGTTAGAAAGAAGATTCACATTGCTTGACAATATAATGTGCATGTTAAGTAGAATATTGTTAGTGATATTGCTATAAATGCACTTCTAAATTATTAGCCAGAGTATAAATTTAAGTAAGAATGCTGAAAGAAACAACTCCAGACATTAACCAAGCACTATTGAAAGAAACAACTAATCCCTCCAGCATTTAACTAAATACTGGACTCGTGATCTTCTATGGAACTGTTATGAATGCTGAGCACAAAAAGTGAATACCAACCTCACCGACGAATCCTTTTTCACAGTTACCCACAAAGATGGCCAAAGCAACTTGTGGTCCAGCGGCTTGGCAGGCAGAATCACCGGCGCCGTCGCGGAAGCACGCACTCTTGCTTGTACACGCATTAGCTCAGCTTGCAAAGCAATGGTTAACCTGGTGTGAATGTTTTCTATTGGTATCTAAAATCTACCTGCAAGCAATTCATGAGCATCAAAGAAATAACATATAGTTCAATCCTATCAGAAATTAACCAAATAGTCAAGAAACATTAAGAAAAAAAGGTGGAGAAACTAAGGGAAGCAGCATCTGAAGGGACTAATCGAGAAATACAACCTGCACATATCTCTACAAATGAGCTGGGCAAGGATTAATCGAGATGAACAAAAATGCATACAATTAGCAAATACGAGTGTTTTAGGCCAAGCTGATCATACCTTCATGTTCACCAAATCGATTCTCCCAAGTTGGCCCTTCTATCTGAACAAAAGCCAACAACAAGAGGCAAATCTTAAAGAAATCTATACACCTAGAATATAGAGAGGCAGATTTGTGAGTGGGGATAAAGAAAGAGAAATACTAGCTGCATCGCTGGAAAGGAAGGAGAAGATATGGGAGCCTGCGGATCTGGCGCTCCGACTTTTCCAGCAACAACCCTAGGTTGTCCATCCACCACTTTTTCGCTCAAGATTCACCGGCCGGCTTTGCCTCCTCTTCTGCTGCGTCGAGCATCAAATCTGCTGAGATAGATAGAGAGGAAGAGACAGAGAAAGGAGGGAGAAGCAAACCTCGTGCTTCCTCGCGCATGTCCCGCACCAAGGACTACCGCCGCATCCTCGTCCCCCGAGGCAGCCACCACCTCCCGCACCAAGGACCGCCGCCACATCCTCCTCTCCCAAGGCAACCGCCACCGTTGTACCCGCATACGCGGCCGGGAGGGCGAGACGGCGCGAGCTCGACCTCTGAGCCGGCGGGACTCAATCCCCTCGTCGCCCGCGACGCCGGCCTCCTCCGGGACGCCGCTCTCGCCCGCCGCTCACCCTCCGCACCGCCGAGCCCGAAAACGGGAGGATCCTCCGCCTCCTCTGGACGGATTCGAGCCAGCCTCCTCTGCACTGCCTCGTAGCGCTGGGGTAGGGAGAGAGGTCGCCCAGATTGGGGAGGAGGAGAGGAGGCAGGGATTGGGGAGGTGGAGAGGAGGCAGGGATTGGGGAGTGGCTCGGGTGCGCGATCCCAAACAAGGTGACGCAAAACGAACCACATTGTTGTCTCTGTTCGCTGGACCCGCACGACGTTCGGTCCCAGCTGTCATCGAGCCACGCAAAGAAGCAGCGGGTGAAAAAAGAAACTACCACATCTAACGGCTGAGGTAGAAAGTGGGATGGAAAAATCACTGCGCAAGGTGAAACCAGCGATCATGATTCTTTTGCCCCCTCAGACCCCTTGGATGGCCTGGTACTCTATCAACATTTATAGGAAGAATATATAAGCTTCTGCGTTTGTAGGTCTTTCAAAAAAAAAGAACTCTCTGCAGCCCAAATTACACTACACAATAGTACAACCTAAATTCAGACAAAACCCAACTCTTGCACAATATTCCACTATTCGACAGAACAACACAAGAAATGATTTGTTGGTCATATCGCAATTACCGAACCCTTTAGTCTCAACTCACATGAACACAAACAGAGTTGCAATTTAGATGATAACTGTACAAAGTTGCCATTTCCAATAGTACAACCCAAAATCAGACATAACCTAACTCTTGCACAATATTCCAATATTTGACAGAACGCAAGAAATGATTTCTTGGTTATATCACAATTAGCATACGCTATAGGCCATTCGGTCTCAACTCACATGAACACAAACACAAAGTTGTCATTTAGATGAGTATGATATAACGAGGGAAACAACAGAACATGGGAATGTCTTGATGCAATGTAAACAAGGTTCCAAGTCGACGCAAGATAATTACTACAACTACTTGAACTGCAAGGGGCATCAAAACACGGGCGCCTGCTGGCCAACAGGGCTGTGCTCTCCTAGCATACACCTACGTGATCTAAGGCAAGTGACTGTCACAAGTACTCACATGACAAGAGACGCAAATAAAAAGTATACATTATAACATGTTAGTACTTGTCCATAGCTCCCAGACCGCGCGACTTTGGTCGTCTTACCGCAGTCAAAGGGTTGACAATGCCCTGGCCATCCTTCCCCAGGCCAGAACCAGGAACAAACCCCATTCTCACCATCATTTTGGATCCGAACCCCTTTGTATGCCTCTCAAAAGTGCCGACGTTATTCATCTGCAGTGGCCGTGTGCTGCCCCTCTGTTCTGACCTTGCTTTACTCGGTTCTGGCTTTGCATTAGATGGCGGCTCCAACCTTGCTTTGACCGCCTCCGCTTCGCTATCGAATTCTACACCAAGCCCAAGAGATTTGGGGCGATGAATCGCTTGGATAGGCTGCACTATCCCTTGGCCATCTTTGCCAAGACCAGTGCCCTCGATGAATCCCATCTTAGCCATCATCTTGGAACCAAAGCCCTTGGTGTGCATCTCAAAAGTGCCCAGCTTGAAGGAGTTGCTTTCAACAACTTTCTCCAATGAGGCCTCAGCGCCACTCGAGCCAACTGCTACTGTCTCAGCAATAGTTTCCGCCATAGTGCCAGAGGACACAAAAGATACAGGACGCTCCGCAAATGAGACCTGTTTCACGGGAGCTTTCCCACAAGAATCATGTTGCCTTGCCAATTTTCCTGGAGCTGAAAGGCCCTTCACTTTTCCTGGTCTTTTGGAGCTGTTCCAATTGACACCGAAGTCTTCAGGCTCAGTCCCCAGAAGCTGGAATTGGTGGAAGAAGCAAATAGTTAGAAAGGAGATAGCTAAGAAACAAGTAGACACTAAAAGAGAAAGACCAAACAGATTATAGTCGAAATATGTGAACACAGAGGCTACCTACCTTATCAAGTCGAACTTGACCATCTGCTGATGGCACTGAAGACTGTCCAGTTAATGTCACTGTAACAAACCTGCAAGGGAGAAAAATTTTGGTACTGAATAAGAATAATATTTTGACACATTTGACACGAATTGATTGAGCTTTATAGATGAAAGGAGGTTCATATGGTGCATCTTTTATTAGAATGCCTACCTAATTGCATTTACAGGATTGATGTTGAAGAGAACAGTAAATGCTAGGAAATCAGCATGACTAAACAAGAAAGCACAAAAGAAGGTGCACTGAGACACAAGTTTATGGGTGGGAGGTGCAACATCCTGCAGCTAACTGTCCCATAACCATTATGGTACGAAAACCAGGTTATGGTAGTTGCCATATTCACGGACACATCGCTTACGCATTTGTCATATTAGACAGTATTCGCACTGAGCACGACAGGCGTGCATGTCAGTAGCATACGTCTCGTATCAGTGCCCATGCAATACAGGGCAGTGGTTGGTACGCCACCAAGCCCTTCACCATTGTCCACAATAGGACTAATGGTGTCATTGCAAGAGAGGTCATGCACCCTCCGTACCTCAGATTAACTTAGAATAGAAAATATATGACGCTAAACCATTAACTTCTACCAAAGCTGCATAGGCATTGGAAACTATTAAGACAATGCAATCATTAGTCCATGCCCACTTGGCCGCACAATGGCAATGAATGATGTGAAGATCTTCGCTGCGTAGTTATCGTCACAAGAAATTCCTGGCACTCCAACCAGACATGAACATAGATTATAAAATGATATTTGCAATTTGGTGCTCTCCTTACTGTGCTGCAACATAAGAAATATCAATGATATATAGCTTATTAAACAATGTCAACATCCAAGAGATGGGAATATACAATATCATGGAAGTGGGCATGCCACTTTCTGCACATAACTCGCAATTATTAACCTGTCATATATGTCAGGTAAGTCTTCAGCGTTACCTTTTATTGCCTGAACCTTGACAGCCACTTTTCAATTGATAAATAGACGCAATGCGTTGTACCTACAAATGAAGTAGAACATAATAAGTCATACATACGAGAATGAAAGGATTATAAATTGAATAATTTATGTAGCATCAATGTATTAGACTTGATTGTGTCTGACCAAAATTTCCCTAGTCACATCATAATGCAAGTTAAGTTGATCATTCACTACTGAGCAATATGAAACACTAATGTTCAAGTTTTGCCGTGAACAAGTTATAAAAAAACTGGATTTTTATAATAGAGACCACACACATAAATTGATTTAAGATGTATTTAAGTAAAATCGTCACAAAGGCCTCAAAGAGCAACACCCAAACTGAACATGCCTGAGAACAGTCCCGAGAATGCATTGGCTGAAAGCACAACATATCAAGGCGATTGACAACCATCTTCCTCAGTTTCTGCATATAGGAAAGAAAACCAGACCACTCATCAATAGAAAGAAATTTTAGCCTTAGAGACAAGGTACCGTAAGAAACAATGGACAGTATCATCGAAGAAAGTATAAAAGACATAAGTTATCCGGTTTCAGGAAACAAGACAGCTCAAACTTCAACCATAATTATGGGCAAGTTGAAAGTATCAGAACAGCAAAATGCTGACATAACATCATTATTGAACATGCAGCCTTCATCAGCACTCGCATTGCTTTGGTATATATTCTACTACCTCTGTCCATAAATAGATGCCAAAAGTTTATCTAAATTTGAATGTATCTAGATATTATTTAGTGTATAGATACATCCGAATTTAAATAAATTTTTGGCATCTATTTATGGACGGAGGGAGTATAAAATAATTGCAGGTGAAATTAAACGTAGTGCGCTCAAAAGGAAATGTTTTGATAGAACTAGTAACTATTACACTCACTCCCGTATTTGATCACAGAAGTTCAAACTTATGCAATTTTGGTTTCTCCTACTCTACATCTTGACATATAGAAGCACTGTCTACAGTATCATATAAGTTCATAATAAAAGGGTCATGCAGTTGAACTAGGAGGGCACTAGTAAACTATAACACATAATCCAGGCATGATACCTTAGAATCAAACAAATGGACAAAACATGCAACAATCTTTAGAACAAATTAAGTTGATGCAAAACCAATTATATGACTCACAGTATCAATTTGCTGCAAATCAACTCCTCTGCTTAGCATTCGTTGACGGCGCTTCTTTGCAATGAGCTCCTTCTTGTGCTTCTTTTTCTCACCTATATCACATATGAAAAGGTTGAGATTTTGTACCAGCAAAACAATCCATAAATTCATAAGACGTGCACCAAATGTGAATGAATGCCTTTGCATGGCACGGTATAGTCATTCTAATTTTCCATGTTCGATTTTCAAATTCATCCGAATAAAGTCATTTTACAGGGCAAAGAAAAACAGCACAAAACGTGGAAGAGTTTATACCTGGGACACTGTGATACTTCTTGCTCTTCCGACCCTCATTAGGCCAGGAGCTGGAGAGCTGAGACGATGAACCCTTTGCGCCCTTCCTTGACCGATTGGCCATCCGTACATCCTTTACCATCATCACATCCTCCAGCCCCATGACAGGCAAACTAGCCAGGCCCCTGTCACAATCTCTGCCAATAGTACTCTTTCCCTTCCGCCTCTCAGCAGAGTTCGGCCTCTTCATCCCATACTGCTCAGATGCACGCATTAGCGCATAACCCTCAAGCTTTTCCTTCCCCTTCTTCAGGAACCCATCCTCATCATCGTCTGTATTCATCTCATCATCATCATCTTCTTCTTCTTCCGAATCAGCTAATTTCATGCCGGCCACCCACTTACTGCTCAACAGCTCCTCGCTGCCGCCAATCCCCTCCATGTAATCAGCAACAACGTCATCATCAAGCGACGAATCCCCGATGCTGAGACCCTCCTCTGAGCCGGACCGTGAGTCGTCCTCATTAGAATCACGATCTCCCTCGGCGTCATCGCTATCTTCCTCATCGCTATCAACATCGGCATTGCGGTCTCCGACCTCATACTCAGAGTCGGATTCCTCGTCTGAGTCACCCATCCCCTCTGATTCCGGTGATGAGGTGTCCTCGCTGTAGATCCTAACTCCCCCAATGGAGATATATCCCCCATTCTGCCTCCCTTTTGCTTTGGGCTGCCTCCTCGGCGTCACGAAGGAGGCTTCCTCCACCGGAAGGTTGTCCATCTCCCCGTTGCCGCGATCCAGGAATCCCAATCCGAGATGCTCACCGGCATCGTCGTCTTCCGCGTCGTCATCGCCGTTGAATCCAAGCCCGATCCCTCCGACCACTTGGTATGAGTACATCGAGACGGAGGCGGCCGGATCGGCACAGGGGGCGGTGTCGATGCCCACCTCCAGCACCTGCGTTGCCCCGCCCGAGGAGGCGGAGCAAGGGCGAAGAGGGGTGGTGTAGCTGAATGGGACGGCGTGGGCCGCGGAGGGCGAAGCGCCGCCGCGCCGGCCGCCGCGGCCGCGCCCCCGCCCGGCCGAGGAGGAAGGGCCGAACGCAGCGGCGACGGAGGTGGGGGAGACGAAGGACGGGAGCTCGGGTAGCGAGCGTCGGCGTCCGGCGCCGGCGCTGTGACGGGGTCCGCCGGCTGTGGGGTTGCGCTTGTACCGGCGCTTGCCGCCGGCCATGTCGGCTAGGGTTACGGGGTGCTTGGGGATTCGCGCGGCGCTCTGGGGCTGCTTTGGGATTCGTGCCGCTTGGGGTTGGGGAAGCCCTACGCCTACGCGTGTGGGCGGAGGCGCGTTTGGTATTTGTAGTTCGGGGATCGGGAAAACTTGGTTGGTGCGTCCGGGTCGGAGATGCTGTGGCGTGGGATTCGTTTTCGTAGCGGCCACGGCGATTCCCAGGCCGCCCCGGGGATATGCGGTTCTCAGATGCTGCGAGGTTGGATGGTTTGGGTTGTGAGCTGGCATAGATTGGATGGTGGAGATGGACGGGAGTCAATGGACGGTCGAGATCATCATGCCTTCTAAGGTACACTAGTTTACGGGCTAGCTTCAGCCCGGTTTATTTCCACCAAGAAGTCCAGTTTACGTAAACATCTCCACCATCCAATCTATTGTTTGCTAACATCTTCTTGATGCTGCTCAGCTGCCGTTGCTACTGCTATTGTTTGCTACTTCAGTTCTTTTTGTGGCCTTCGTCAAACGAAATTCACCACTGTCAAACTTCAGATTCAGATTTGGTGCAGTTTTCACAATGTGCTTGATTCAGCCCAACAAATTATCTATAGCAACAATATCTATCTATTAAACAACAGAAAGTTTAGGGGCATTACAGACTTTGTACAACTCAGGACAGAAATTAAGCTGATATTTCAGAAGCTCAAAAGAAGTGAAACAACAGTTTCTGGAAGCTTCTCTCCACCGGAGTTTTTCCCCACCGAAATTCATAAGCCAGCTTCTCCATAAGCTTAAGCCCAAAAGAAGTAGCCCTACTTGGGTTAAACTAGCACATTTGCCCGTGTGTTGCTATGGTCCGTCGTCTGTTCAAACTGGATCTTTAAAAAAACACCTTGGTGAACCAAAGCACCTCCTTCCACTCTTCGATGCTTCCAAATCTCTTCCTTCCTAAAACCCCACCCAAGGTTAGTCCATGGACGGGAGTGCCACCATGAAGTTAGAGCATAGCACATAGCAGTTTAAGGGCCAACCCCGGTTGGCGGATTTGTAGGCCCTATGATCTACAGTTCACACCGGACTTCGATGTATGTATCTCTATCGATGTTGCCATGCCCACGGATAAGTTTTCTAAACCGATCTTATGGTCTGGTGTTGATGCTTAGTTTCATAATTTTTTGAAGCAACTGTTGCGGTCAGAAACCCACCGGCGAGCAGCGACGGGCAACACAGTAGAGCCGGGAGGCTCCCAGGACTGCGGCTGGCCCTGGTCCCTCGAGCGACGGCCCGCAAAGACTCGGCACGCACGTCCGATGCTGATGCAAGTGCGTGCCACCCGACCTATACCCGGTCGGGAAGGTGATGGATTTGCCTCGCTTAGTTTCCTGCATGGCATACACGTAAACATTAAATACGAGCCTCGATCGGCTCTCGGGTTGTCCCGTGAATCGGCTCAAGGAGCGAGATCCACCCATGATCCGTACGAGGTGTACGATCGGATGGTGGTCCTGCTTGATCAAAATAAAGCTAAAACGACCTACTACGATTTAGGGTTTTCACCACATAATCGGAACATCCTACGCGTGATTGAGCCTGGCGGCCACGCACGGTGATCGTAAACCGACCCTAGACAAGGCCTAAAAACCAACATGAAGTTGATCCCCGGAACATCCTGTTTAGGGCTAGCAAACTACACCCTACGTGCCACTGGATCCTTCAACCCGTTTGTAAGGTCTAACTATGCAGATATTAAACTAATCCTTGAAGAACAAGGAGCAATCATAACTGATCGGATCTACTAAATAATGATTAAGCGAGGTGCCGCCCTTACACCTAAGATAGGTGTAAGGGCGGCTAGACGTCTAAGGGTTGCACGGACGAAAGCATATGATACGATGAAACAATGCTAACCCTAACACGTCTATGAGAACTACGTTGCTCGCCATCAACAAGGCTTCAGCACGAGCAACGCATGAACAGCGAATAAACGTGTATCGCCTAGATCGCAAGATGCGATCTAGGCAGCATGATGCTTACCCGGAAGAAACCCTCGAGATAAGGGAGTTGGCGATGCGCCTAGATTGGTTTGTGGTGAACGTGATTGTTGTTTATTTCATAAACCCTAGATACATATTTATAATCCGTAGACTTTCTAACGTGGGAATAATCCCAACCGTGCACGAGCCAAATTCTATCTGACCGACACGTATCCTACTATATTTACAGATACGCGGGCAAACTAGCCCAAACTTTGTATACAAGGCCGATTCATGTATATCTTCATGTATATTCTTCAAGCCCATCTTTAATCGCGGCCCACCTCTGATCCGGTAAAATTCTAGTGATAACACATGCCCCCCTGGTTTTGGAAATGACAATTCCAAAATCACTCTGCTTTTTCTTCATCGGGTCATGTCGGGGCAGAGCAGAACCGTCGCAGTATCCTTCATCATGATGCCTTGCCCTCACAACTTCTTTGCAAGATTTGATAGCTTTAACATCACTTCCTCGGAAACCGTAATGGCATTAAATCTCCACTATACCCCCTCTATTTAACTGTGCTGAACGGTTCGCCACTTCATCCCCTTGCTCCGTTCTGGCCATCGGCACCTAAAAACCCTCTTCCCCTGTAGCAATGTCTTCCTCTTCCTCCATCTCCTCAGGCCTCTCTTTCCAATCTTCTTCCTCGAGCGAGCAGGAGTGGAACTTTGACCACGTGCCAGATGGCCCACCTAAAGCACTCGTCGGGTCAGATGGTGACTTACCTCTGACCGATGGGGAGGACGACCTCCAGTTCCTCATCGAAGGGGAGCTGAAGAGCGAGAGCGAAGACGACCTCCACTCCTGGGCGAACTCCACCTCCTCCGACGAGGAGGAGGAAGAAGAAGAAGCGGAGGAAGAAGAGGAAGAGGAGGAGGATGATTCCTCCTCCTCCGCTGGGTATCCGCCGGCGAAGCGCTTCCGCGCTTGGGCGGACAACGAGGATGATGATGATGACGAGGAAGAAGAGGCTCCGGCCGAGGGCTGGGGCAGCGGCGACGAGGAACTCTCCGAAGCGGCGCCGAAAGCGGCTACGATGCCGACGACGAGGCCGGCGAGGATTAGTAATGTAGGATTAGTAGTTCCCGAGCAATCGGCTCTTCTTTTGTTCTTCCTTTCTTGAGCAATCGGCTCTTCATTGTAAAAAAACCCTCTTATTAATGAAGAAGACATTTCTCAGCTGATTCCGTCCCTTTTCCAACTTTGCCGATTGTTAAAGTGAGTCAACACATTAAGAGCCGATGGCAGCGCATCGGCCCTTGTCATAAAACGCGAGCAAGGCCAACTCTATTGTCTATTCAAATGGTAACCTGCGACTTATCCGAAAGAGCAAAACTCAAATCCCCAAATCGCCGCTTGAACAGATCCAACCCACGGCCATATGAACCTCGGATGTCAATCGCGCAGGTTCGCAACCGCAACGGACCCAAAGGCAACATCATCCAATGCCCACGCTATGGTCTCGGGCCCGAAGGTGATCCTTAACCACTCCTTGTCTGTTCGAACATAGCGCCTTGCTCTATCTTTTTGCATCAACGAAACGGCCCCGACCGTGTAGATGATGACGGCTTCCCTTTCAAATTCCTTTCAGCGGCTACGGTGGTCTTCTTCTCGCAACAACTCACCACCTTTGAAGAAGGTTATGATGGAGGGTCAGCCGATGAAACCCCAATCGGCTTCTAAAAACAGAGCATCTACCGGGTCGACTGCCCCCGAGCCTCGGTCAAGGCGAGAACGGCGGTGAGGACACACGGTTCGGACAAATGGACCCGAGCTCGAGCAAAACTGAGAAAACCACCACACAGAGCCAGCCAGACTTGCCACCATCGGCCTCCAAGAAAGGGTCAACCACTCTGGTCCCAGCAAATCCTATGAGTGTAGCTGAGAAGGTGGCCAACTTGGCCAAGCCGACAGTAGATACACCAGAGACGATCACCTTTTCTTCCATTGAAAGCCGATATTTCAAACGAAACACCAACGGCTTAATGAGCAAAAGGCTGCCTTGTACGCCACAATTGACGCTTCTGACAGCACTGCTGAACTGGCGACCTTGCGCAAAGGGTTGGAGGTCTTCGAAGAAAAGGTTCGGGCAACAAAATCAGCTCATTGTTCACTCCCTCAAGGACCTATCAGGTGATGAGGTCTGAGATCTAGGGTTTGGCCCGATCTCGCGATTTGACCAAGATCCACGGGAAAAGGTGGGAGAGCGCGAGGAACACGAAGACACGAGGAACACCGGTACTCACGCACGCACACCAACCCGATACACCCGATACTTACCCCCGTGGCTCGATGGACCACGCAAATAGAATCACCCGGAAGAGGCACGCGGCAGAATTCCCGGTGAGAGATTGGTGTTGGAGAAAAGGGATTGGTGAGGGAGAGAGAGTGGCTTGCACTAGAATCTCACTCAACAATATCCAAATCAACAACAAGGAGTGCCTTGATTACAAAGGGATGCTTGTCCAAGATGGATGCTAACCCTAGGGAGACTAACCTCAAAGTTGGTTTAAGCTCAAAATTATGTCTGAGGGGTAAAGGAGGGGTCCAGGTTGCTTATATAGGCCTACATGGCCAGCAAGGCGAAAAGGTACATAAGTGGATAACTTAGGCAGTTTGGTGAGGAATTCCCGTCGGATCCGGTCCTGGGGCCGGTCAGACCGGGCCTGTGACCGGGTGGTCCGGTCGTGGGGCCGGTCGACCGGTCGCCAACCGGAAATGTCGCAGATCTCCGTCCAGTTTGGCGACCGGTTGACCTGGCCTGGGACCGGATGGTCTGGTCGTGGGGCCGGTCGACCGGGTACTGGGCCGGCCAGCTTCCTCTCTTCCTTCGAGCGCTTCGAGTGACGTCGGGTCCAGCTTCGTGCTCATCTTCATGTCCCGCTGCTCCTCTCCTTCCCTTGACCATGGGGTGTCCTCCTCTCCGGGGTCTTGATGCACCATGTACCTAATGACACAAAGCACATCGGCATGAGGTAGCATTCCATCCAAAGGGGTACCGAGATCAAGGGTGGTGAGGAGCGAGTTCACCTTATCATGTAGCGCTTTAACTCGAGCCCGAGTCATTGGTCCACTTGGGGGACTTGTTGGTCTTGGTGTGGAGGTGTCCGAAGGCCACCCCGCATCATCTCCCCCCCTTGGGAAAGATTCGTCCTCGACTCGTGTTCCTCTTCATCTTCATGATATGGCGATAAGTCCGAAACGTTGAACGTGTTGCTCACCAAGTACTTGGAGGTCGGGATGTCGATGATGTAGGCGTTGTTGTTGATGTGTTTGAGGACCTTGAAGGGGCCATCTCCTCTTGGCTTGAGCTTTGAGTTGCGTTCATGAGGGAATCTTTCCTTCCGGAGGTGGATCCAAACGAGGTCGCCTTCCTCAAAGATGCGTTCCTTCTTCTTGGCATTGAGGCGTGTAGCTTGACGAAGCACCTGGTCGTGAATGGTTTCTCTTGTTTCTTCATGTAGTTTCTTCATGGCGGCGGTGCGCTTGTCGAAGTCCATGTTTGTCCTCTCATGAAGGGGAAGTGGTAGTATGTCGAGTGCCGTGGGATACACGAGTCGAGGACGAATCTTTGCCAAGGGGGGGAGATGATGCGGGGTGGCCTTCGGACACCGCCACACCAAGACCAACAAGTCCCCCAAGTGGACCAATGACTCGGGCTCGAGTTAAAGCGCTACATGATAAGGTGACCTCGCTCCTAGCCACCCTTGATCTCGGTACACCTTTGGATGGAATGCTACCTTATGCCGATGTGCTATGTGTCATTAGGTACAAGGCGCATCAAGACACCGGAGAGGAGGACAAGCCATGGTCAAGGGAAGGAGAGGACCAGCGGGACATGGAGATGATCACGAAGCTGGACCCGACGTCACTCGAAGCACTCAAAGGAAGAGAAGAATGCTGGCCGGCCCAGGACCCGGTCGGACCGGCCCCACAACCGGACCATCCGGTCGCAGGCCCGGTCAACCGGCGGCCCAACCGGATTTCCCCGCATCGTACCGGAAAGCAACCGGACAGGAACTTGCGAGGTTTCCGGTTGGCGACCGGTCGACTGATACGTCTCCGACGTATCAATAATTTCTTATGTTCCATGCCACATTATTGATGATATCTACATGTTTTATGCATACTTTATGTCATATTTATGCTTTTTCCGGAACTAACCTATTGACGAGATGCCGAAAGGCCAGTTCCTGTTTTCTGCTGTTTTTGGTTTCAGAAATCCTAGTAACGAAATATTCTCGGAATTGGACGAAATCAACGCCCAGGTTCCTATTTTGCCCGGAAGCATCCGGAACACCCGAGAGCCGCCGCAGGGGGGCCACAGGGCCCCGGATGATAGGGTGGCGCGGCCCACCCCCGGCCGCGCGGCCCTATGGTGTCGTCGCCCCTTCGACCTTCCGACGCCGCCTCTTCGCCTATATAAAGGTCCCGGACCTAAAACCTCGATACGAAAAAGCCACGGTACGAGAAACCTTCCGGAGCCGCCGTCATCGCGAAGCCAAGATCCGAGGGACAGGAGTCTCCGTTCCGCACGCCGCCGGGACGGGGAAGTGCCCCGGAAGGCTCCTCCATCGACACCACCGCCATCTCCATCAACGCCGTTGTCTCCCATGAGGAGGGAGTAGTTCTCCATCAAGGCTCGGGGCCGTACCGGTAGCTATGTGGTTAATCTCTCTCCTATGTGCTTCAATACAATAATCTCATGAGCTGCCCTACATGATTGAGATTCATATGATGATGCTTGTAATCTAGATGTCATTATGCTAGTCAAGTGGGTTTTACTTATGTGATCTCCAGGAGACTCCTTGTCCCACTTGTGTAAAGGTGACTAGTGTGTGCACCGTGTGGGTCTCTTAGGCTATATTTCACGAATACTTATTCACCGTTATGAATGGCGTAGTGAAGTGCTTATTTATATCTCTTTATGATTGCAATGTGTTTTGTATCACAATTCATCTATGTTCTACTCTAGTGATGTTATTAAAGTAGTCTATTCCTCCTGCATGGTGTAAAGGTGACTAGTGTGTGCACCGTGTGGTTCTTGTCGTAGGCTATGATCATGATCCGTTGTAGATTGTGAAGTTAACTATTACTGTGATGGTATTGATGTGATCTATTTGGTTATGTTGATCTTTCATGCACTCTAAGGTTATTTAAATATGAACATTGAATTGTGGAGCTTGTTAACTCCGGCATCCAGAACACCCGAGAGCCGCCAGAGGGGGGCCACAGGGCCCCCAGATGATAGGGTGGTGCGGCCCACCCCCTGGCCGCGCGGCCCTATGGTGTCGTCGCCCCTTCGACCTTCTGACGCCGCCTCTTCGCCTATATAAAGGTCCCAGACCTAAAACCTCGATACGGAAAAACCACGATACGGAAAACCTTCCAGAGACGCCGCCGCCGCCAATCCCATCTCGGGGGATTCTGGAGATCTCCTCCGGCACCCTGCCGGAGAGGGGACTCATCTCCCGGAGGACTCTTCACCGCCATGGTCGCCTCCGGAGTGATGAGTGAGTAGTTCACCCCTGGACTATGGGTCCATAGCAGTAGCTAGATGGTTGTCTTCTCCTCATTGTGCTTCATTGTTGGATCTTGTGAGCTGCCTAACATGATCAAGATCATCTATCCGTAATACTATATGTTGTGTTTGTCGGGATCCGATGGATAGAGAATACCATGTTATGTTAATTATCAAGTTATTACCTATGTGTTGTTTATGATCTTGCATGCTCTCCGTTATTAGTAGAGGCTCGGCCAAGTTGATGCTAGTAACTCCAAGAGGGAGTATTTATGCTCGATAGTGGGTTCATGCCCGCATTGATATCCGGGGAGTGACGAAACCTCTAAGGTTGTGTTGTGTTGTTGCCACTAGGGATAAAACATTGATGCTATGTCTAAGGATGTAGTTGTTGATTACATTACGCACCATACTTAATGCAATTGTCCGTTGTTTAGCAACTTAATACTCGGAGGGGGTTCGGATGATAACTCGAAGGTGGACTTTTTAGGCATAGATGCAGTTGGATGGCGGTCTATGTACTTTGTCGTAATGCCCAATTAAATCTCACTGTACTTATCATGACATGTATGTGCATTGTTATGCCCTCTCTATTTGTCAATTGCCCGACTGTAATTTGTTCACCCAACATGCTTTTATCTTATGGGAGAGATACCTCTAGTGAACTCGTGGACCCCGGTCCATTCTTTAATACCGAAATACAAATCTGCTCGCAATACTTGTTTTACTCGTTTTCTTGCAAACAATCATCTTCCACACAATACGGTTAACCCTTTGTTACAGCAAGCCGGTGAGATTGACAACCTCACTCGTTTCGTTGGGGCAAAGTACTTTGGTTGTGTTGTGCGGGTTCCACGTTGGCGCCGGAATCTCCGGTGTTGCGCCGCACTACATCCCGCCGCCATCAACCTTCAACGTGCTTCTTGACTCCTACTGGTTCGATTAAACCTTGATTTCTAACTGAGGGAAACTTGCCGCTGTGCGCATCACACCTTCCTCTTGGGGTTCCCAACGGACGTGTCAATTACACGCCATCAAGCAAATTTCTGGCGCCGTTGCCGGGGAACTGAAGAAAAGTTACACCACAGGGATCTCTAACTCCCACGTCAACTTTGCGCCAGCAAGCTATTTTCTGGCGCCGTTGCCGGGGAGGAAAGGTAAAAGGTACTCACACTCCGGATCTCGGCTACTAAGCTATTTTCGCCGTTGTAAGTACTCGAAGCTATTTCCTTTAGATCCTGCAATTGCATCTTTTTGTTTCTTGTTTACACTAGTTTGGCATAATGGACAACAATGAGCTTCTTATTCTATTTCCTGATTTAAGACATGGATGGTTTGATGCGAAAATTAAAAAACCCATGGAACATATTAGCATGAATACTTTGAATACCATTGTTGCTAATGATATGGAAAATTCTAAGCTTGGGGAAGCTGGCTTTGATGAGCATGATATTTTTAGTCCCCCAAGCATTGAGGAGAAAATTTACTTTGATGATACTTTGCCTCCTATTTATGATGATTATAATGATAGTAGTCTTTTGTTACCACCTATTATGGAGGAGAAATTTGATTATGATTACAATATGCCTCCTATATTTGATAGCTACTTTGTTGAATTTGCTCCCACTACAACTAATAAAATTGATTATGCTTATGTTGGGAGTAGTAATAATTTTATGCATGAGACTCATGATAAGAATGTTTCATTTGATAGTTATATTGTTGAGTTTGCTCATGATGCTACTGGATATTATTATGAGAGAGGAAAATATGGTTGTAGAAATTTTCATGTTACTAAAACACCTCTCTTTTTGCTGAAAATCTTGAAGCTGCACTTGTTTTATCTTTCTATGCTTGTTGCATTATGCTTCATGAACTTGTTTATTTACAAGATTCCTATGCATAGGAAGCATGTTAGACTTAAATGTGTTTTGGATTTGCTTCTTGATGCTCTCTTTTGCTTCAAATACTATTTCTTGCGAGTGCATCATTAAAACTGCTGAGCCCATCTTAATGGCTAAAAAGAAAGAACTTCTTGGGAGATAACCCATGTGTTATTTTGCTACAGTAATTTGTTTTATATTTGTGTCTTGGAAGTTGTTTACTACTGTAGCAACCTCTCCTTATCTTAGTTTTGTGTTTTGTTGTGCCAAGTAAAGTCGTTGATAGTAAAGTTCATACTAGATTTGGATTATCGCGCAGAAACAGATTTCTTTGCTGTCACGAATCTGGGTCTAATTCTCTGTAGGTAACTCATAAAATTATGCCAATTTACGTGAGTGATCCTCAGATATGTACGCAACTTTCATTCAATTTGGGCATTTTCATTTGAGCAAGTCTGGTGCCTCGATAAAATCCATCTTTACGGACTGTTCTGTTTTGACACATTCTGCCTTTTATTTCGCATTGCCTCTTTTGCTATGTTGGATGAATTTCTTTGTTCCATTAATGTCCAGTAGCTTTATGCAATGTCCAGAAGTGTTAAGAATGATTGTGTCACCTCTGAACATGTTAATTTTTATTGTGCACTAACCCTCTAATGAGTTGTTTCGAGTTTGGTGTGGAGGAAGTTTTCAAGGATCAAGAGAGGAGGATGATATACTATGATCAAGAAGAGTGAAAGTTCTAAGCTTGGGGATGCCCCGGTGGTTCACCCTGCATATTTCAGGAAGACTCAAGCATCTAAGCTTGGGGATGCCCAAGGCATCCCCTTCTTCATCGACAAATTATCAGGTTCCTTCTCTTGAAACTATATTTTTATTCGGTCACATCTTATGTACTTTACTTGGAGCGTCTGTGTGCTTTTATTTTTGTTTTTGTTTGAATAAATGCTTGTGTGGGAGAGAGACACTCTCCGCTGGTTCATATGAACACATGTGTTCTTAGCTTTTATTTTTCATGGCGAAGGATGAAACTGCTTCGTTAATTGTTATATGGTTGGAAACGGAAAATGCTACATGTAGTAACTGGTATGATGCCTTGAATAACTTGATACTTGGAAATTGTTGTGCTCATGTTTAAGCTCTTGCATCATATACTTTGCACCTATTAGTGAAGAAATACATAGAGCTTGTTAAAATTTGGTTTGCATGAGTGGTTTCTCTAGAGTCTAGATATTTTCTAGTGAGGTGTTTGAACAACAAGGAAGACGATGTATAGTCTTATAATGCTTCTAATATGTCTTTTATGTGAGTTTTGCTGTACTAGTTCATACTTGTGTTTGTTTCAAATAGCCTTGCTAGCCTAAGCCTTGTATCGAGAGGGAATACTTCTCATGCATCCAAAATCCTTGAGCCAACCACTATGCCATTTGTGTCCACCATACCTACCTACTACATGGTATTTATCCGCCATTCCAAAGTAAATTGCTTGAAGTGCTACCTTTAAATTTCTATCCTCTACCTTTACAATATATAGCTCATGGGACTAATAGCTTAAAAACTATTGTGGTATTGAATATGTACTTATGCATTTTATTTCTTATAAGTTGCTTGTTGTGCGATAACCATGTTCCTGGGGACGCCATCAACTATTCTTTGTTGAATATCATGTGAGTTGCTACGCATGTCCGTCTTGTCTGAAGTAAAAGAGATCTACCACCTTAATGGTTGGAGCATGCATATTGTTAGAGAAGAACATTGGGCCGCTAACTAAAGCCAT
This sequence comes from Lolium rigidum, assembly GCF_022539505.1. Classification (NCBI taxonomy): domain Eukaryota; kingdom Viridiplantae; phylum Streptophyta; class Magnoliopsida; order Poales; family Poaceae; genus Lolium; species Lolium rigidum. The sequence continues at coordinate 252,065,552 of NC_061513.1, read as the reverse complement.
GAATCATGGTGGAAGTTTCAGTTTTGGACATATATCCTCAATCTCATATGAGAACACTAATTGTTGCCACATGCTTATGCATTAAAGATGAGTCCATTATCTGTTTTCCATGTTGTCCCGATATGGATGTCTAAGTTGAGAATAATCAAAAGCGAGAAATCCAAAATGCGAGCTTTCTCCTTAGACCTTTGTACAGCGGCATGGAGGTACCCCTTTGTGACACTTGGTTAAAACATGTGTATTGCGATGATCCGGTAGTCCAAGCTAATTAGGACAAGGTGCGGGCACTATTAGTATACTATGCATGAGGCTTGCAACTTGTAGGATATAATTTACATGATACATATGCTTTATTACTACCGTTGCAATACTTGTTTTACTGTTTTCTTGCAAACAATCATCTTCCACACAATACGGTTAACCCTTTGTTACAGCAAGCCGGTGAGATTGACAACCTCACTGTTTCGTTGGGGCAAAGTACTTTGGTTGTGTTGTGCGGGTTCCACGTTGGCGCCGGAATCTGCGGTGTTGCGCCGCACTACATCCCGCCGCCATCAACCTTCAACGTGCTTCTTGACTCCCTACTGGTTCGATTAAACCTTGGTTTCTAAGCGAGGAAACTTGCCGCTGTGCGCATCACACCTTCCTCTTGGGGTTCCCAACGGACGTGTCAATTACACGCCATCAAGCAAATTTCTGGCGCCGTTGCCGGGGAACTGAAGAAAAGTTACACAACAGGGATATCTAACTCCCACTTCAACTTTGCGCCAGCATCGACCGGCCCCAGGACCGGACCACCCGGTCACAGGCCCGGTCTGACCGGCCCCAAACCGGATCCGACGGGAATGACTCATCAAACTGCCTAAGTTATCCATTTGCGTACCTTTTCGCCTTGCTGGCCATGTATGCCTATATAAGGACCCTAGACCCCTCCTTTACCCCTTAGACATAATTTTGAGCTTAAACCAACTTTGAGCTTAGTCTCCCTAGGGTTAGCATCCATCTTGGACAAGCATCCCTCTGTAATCAAGGCCATCCTTGTTGTTGATTTGGATATTGTTGAGTGAGATTCTAGTGCAAGTCACTCTCTCTCCCTCACCAATCTCTTTTCTCCAACACCAATCTCTCACCGGGAATTCTGCCGCGTGCCTCTTCCTTGGTGATTCTATTGGCATGGTCCATCGAGCCACGGGGGTAAGTATCGGGTGTATCGGGTTGGTGTGCGTGCGTGAGTACCGTGTTCTTCGTGTTCTTCGTGTTCCTCGCGCTCTCCCACCTTTTCCCCTCGATCCTTGGGTCAAATCGCGAGATCGGGCCAACCCCTAGATCTCAGATCTCATCATATGGTATCAGAAGCTCTTGGTTACCGCGATTTTGACCCTCCACCCACCCGATTTCGTTTCTAGAAAATTTTCCAAAAAAAATAGCCCCAAATTGCCTTTGGACCGATCTGTGATTTGGTTGCGTTTTGAGTGGTTTTGGTCCGTGGATTCGGTGTTGTTGTGCTTGATCTACTATTTCCCCAACTTTTAGCCTCCAATTCCATCGTTTCCCATCGATTTCCTCTTTTGGTTTTGGTTTGGGGAAGAACAGGAGAGAGAAACGCAAAATCTGGTTGAGAACCCGGTCAACCGGCCGCCAGACCGGACCACCCGGCGCAGAACCCGGCCGACCGGTCGCCAACCGGACCAGCCGGTCCACAGTCCGGTCCAACCGGATCCAGACCGGGCGCAGCTCCGCGCCCCTCCGAGCTCGATTTCGGCTACCACCACCACCACCACCACCATCATCGCAGGTATAACTTGCAGTTTTCCCTTGTAACCCTCTTCCTTTGCGATCTATCCTATCGAGCATTGCTAGTGTTGCGAGACATTGCACGTGACCCAGATTGTGAGGTGTGTGTGTAGTGTGGAGTAAAGCTTCTAAGCAAACACTCGTGTGGCAAGATAGCAAAAGCGAGCTAACGCTAACATAGTGCGAGAAAAAGCCGCAAAAACACAAAAAGAGTGCAAATCGCACCATACATACAAAAGAGTACAAGTGCCACCATAGATACAAAAGAGTGCAAGTGTCACCGTATACAAAAGAGTTACAAGCTTGATGTAGCCCCGCCTAACGACGACGCTACACCATGGCCACTGAATCCCGCAAGTGGACCGACAACCCGAACCTACGCGATACATGACAAGGTGAACCCATTCCTTTCGACACTCGACGTCGACAATACATTGGAAGGTATACTACCTCATGGATATGTGTTATGTGTCATTAGGTACGAGGGTCGACAAGGAAGGGAAGAGGATCCACTCACTTGGTGCAAGGGAGAAGAAGAAGAAGAATTGAGAAGAGAAGAAGGAAAGAAGAATAAAGAAGAAGAACATGAGAAGAGGAGAAGAAGGAAAGAGGAAAGAAGAGAAGGAGGGGGGAGGCCGGAGCCTCTAGGCATGCCATGGCCGGAGCCTCCACCCTCCCCATGGCCGGTACCACTCACAAGAGGTGGCCAGGCGCGGGTGGGAGCAAGGCCGGTACTACTGGCCATGCATGGCCGGTACTACCGGGCAGTGCTGGCCGCCCCATTCTGGCCGCGCAGGGAAGAGAGGGACTCCGGTACCTCCGGCCGGAGGTACCGCCCGTGGTACCGCTGGAGGGTCCGGGTACCCTGGACTCCAACTCGACATTACTCCTACTTTCCGGTACCTCGACCGGTACCTCCGCCCGTGGTACCGCCCGCGCGCGAAGTAGCCCAGATCTGAACCGTTCATTCGCCATCTAGCTGCTGTAACTTATTCAGCCTTTCCCCTTTTACCCTTGGACGAATCTGAGCCTATATGTATCTCATTCCCCTCCCCAAATTAGGGTTAGACAAGATTTGGCTTAGAATAGATTTTGAGCTTTGTCTCCCTAGGGTATCATCCCTCTGTAAATCAAGGCCACCATTGTTGTTGATTGGATTTGTGAGTGAGATTCTAGTGTGGTGCACTCTCTCTCCCTCACCGATCTCCGTCTCCAACACCGGTCTCTCACCTCGGAATTCTACCGCGGTCTCTTCCGTGGGTGATTCTATTCGGCGTGGTCCATCGAGCCACGAGGGTAAGCATCGGTTGTATCGGGTTGGTGTGCGTGCGTGTGTCCTCGTGTTCTTCGCGTTCGTCGTGTTCATCGTGTTCTTCGTTTTCCCTCTTTTCCCCTTTCGATTCCGGGTCAATTCGCGAGATCGGGCCACAAACGGGGTCTTAGACCACATCATATGGTATCAGCAGCCTTTGGTTTCCGCGGATTTGACCCTCCACCCACCCAATTTCGTCTCTAAAAAATTTCCCAAAAAATCCCCAAAAAATAGCCCTAATTTGCCTTTTGACGGATCTGCGATTTTGTTGCGTTTTGAGTGGTTTTGGTCCATGGATTTGGTGTCTCTAGTGTTGATCTACTAATTCCCCCACTTTCTATCCACAAATTCCTTCGATTTTCGAGTTTTGGGTCAATTGGATTTGGATTTGGGGAAGAACAGGAGAGAGAAAGTGGCCTCACGTGTGAGCTCCCAGGAAGAAGAAGGTGTGAGCGGTACCTCCGGGTGGAGGCTCCACCCGTGCACGAGCGGTACCTCCGGGTGGAGGCTCCACCCTCCACTACCGCCCCTCCTCCCCAAGGCCGGCCACCACCACCATCTCCACCCCACCACCGCTGACCACCACCACTACTCTCCGCAGTCGGCAAGCACCGCCACCCCCCTTAATCATCGGCAAACACCGCCACCCCCCTTAATCACCGGCAAACACCGCCACCCTCCCAAACCATCGGGAAACACCGCCGCGGCAAACCACCACCACCGCCGCCACCGCAAGCTCACCGATACCGCCATCGGCATACCACCGGCAAACATCGCCGCTGCCCCACCACCACCACCGCCGCCGCTAGCTCACCGATATCACCACCGGCATACCACCGCCATCGACGCCAAGCTACTTTGACCCGACTTTTCTCTTAACTTGTGTTTGCTTGTTCCGGTTTGAGTGCCTTGTTTGTGAAACTAACCCGCAGCTCCGAAGCAAGCGACGACATCCTCGGCACCCCGAACTTGCAAACGTACTCTTGACACCACCGCCATCATCGCAAGTTGTGTGTTCCGAGCACCGCCTAACATTTTCATCTAGGTATAACTTGCTCCCCACCTTGTAACCCCTCTTCTTTTGCGATCTATCCTATCGAGCATTGCTTATTGAGTGTTGCGAGACATTGCACGTGGCCCCGATTGTGAGGTGTGTGCGTAATGTGGAGTCAAGCTTCTAAGCAAAACTCGTGTGGCAAGATAGCAAAAGCGAGCTAACGCTAACATAGAGCGTGAAAAGAAAGAAAAGCACAAAAAGAGTGCAAGTGCCATCATACATACAAAAGTGTACAAAGTGCCACCATAGATATAAAAGAGTGAAAGTGCCACCAAATACAAAAGAGAAAAAGCTTTTAAGCAAAAGAGAGAAAGAGAAGAGAGGCTACGTGTGAATCTTGTTGTCTCTTCATTTGCAACCAAAGCTTTGATCTCTTCTTGTGTTAGTGTGACACCGAGCACCCTTGCTTAAGGGATTCTTACACTTTTCCGCTCATTCCTTGGTCGCACTAACCCCGTTCATCTCGTGTGTGCGTTCCATATCTTTTCCGTGTTTATAGTGATCATCGCTTTGACATTTGAATTTTTGGATTTCACCCACTCTTGACAATACACTTGATTTCGGATTTCGTCTTTTGGCTTTCCACCATACTCACCTAACACCATATTTGCTAGCTTTTGCGTGTGCTTTTGTGTGAGTACCCGATACAATTGTTCTAACTCTCGGTTTTGTTGGATCACCCCGATCTTATCATACCACGGTAAGGTTGCGAGGTAGTGTTCTTCCACTAACACCCACCATATAGATCTTGTCGTGCTAACATGGATAGCGAAGATGAGGATACGGAGGAGTACATGGAGCACTACGAGGAGGATACCTCTTCAAGCACCGCGGATGTGGAGGAACATGTGGAGCTCGACACCGACTCTAGCTCCGCAAGCATCATCGACATGTTCGACATCGAGGAGCTCTACTTCGACAATGGCTCCATCGAGCATCACCAAGCATGGACTGACATGGTGGAGCGCCACCTTGAGGACGACTCGACGAGCTCTCACGACAATGGCTCATCAAGCATGGACGACATGGTGGAGCAATGCCACGCCTACGACATCGACACCGTGACGGAGCCTCACCTCGACTTCACCATGAACAACGCCGGTGCTCCCACATACCCCTACTTGGCCAATGGAGCTACATATGAAGATAGAGGACCTCCACGATGGCACCATCATATGGATCATCAAGAGCGTCCCCATCATGAGCGTCATCGACACACTTCTCCGAGCTCCACAAGGCGCCACCATGAGAGTGCTTATGCACAAGATCGTCGACTTCAAGTACACCATATGGAGCATCAAGATCGTCCTCAACATGATCGTCATCGACACTCTTCTCCAAGCTCCACAAGGCGCCGCAAGCAACATGCCAAGTCGCATGAGCCATCATCTAGGCATGGCAAGGACCGTCATCGACTCACACCATCTCATGATAGTCGTCGACCACTACCACCTCATGATCTACATCGACATACGTCACCGCATGAGCTTCGCCGCCACAAGCCACTTCATGATCGCCATCGACCAACATCCCCCAAGGATCTTCGACGACACTCATCAAGACATGGTGATGAAGCACGACGACGAGAGCCTCATATGGCCACTTCCACCTCTTGCGCCACCACCAAAATGGCCCCTAGCTCATCACATGCCTATGGACTCCTATGCTACAAGTGCAAGCAACAAGGCCACCGCCCACGGGAATGTCCCAATCTCCTATGTGAGGTATGCAAGGCCAAGGGTCACGAGGCATGGCAATGCACAAAGCCAAGCGCCAAGACGCTCTACTTCGACGAGCTACAAGCCCAAGCCACCAAGAAGCCTACGGCGCCCACACTTCAAGATGAAGAGCTCCAAGGCCATCGCAAGGATGATGTGGATCCGAGCCTAGCTCTCCACAACACTATGGCGCCACCGATGGAGGACGACTTGGGAGGCGATGGAGTTGAGATGGTTGAGCATGGGAATTTCCCTTCAACCAAGGAGGAGCATGGAGATGAGAAAGTCGAGCCTACTCCCCTATGCTTCATTGATGAGTTGGTACCAATCCCATGTGAGCATGAGAGCCACTTAGCCCACTTGAGTGAGAGTGATAGTGAGTTGAGTGACCTCCACCCCATATGTGAGTTTGAGTGCTTCCATTTGGAGGACATGAGTGATACACTAAGTGAGTTGAGAGAGGTAGATGATAGGTCCATGGAGGACATCGCATTTGCTAACACATTAACCTCTCCCTCGTTTGTGTCTTCTTATGTTGCACTAGGTTCCACGGAGGACGAGTTCCCGATCATGGAGAAGATGTACATGGTGCATGAAGATGATGATATCCCACCATGCTTGCTTCAAGACGGACATGTCGACCACATGGATCCTCCTACTTCCACAACACCTACATCAAATGAGTCGGCCTCCAAAGGTAACAACATAGGTGTTGATGATGCCATGATCCCACTAGTGGACATGATGAATTTTGAGTGCATGCATGATCTCGATGTTCCATTTGCTACTTCACATGCTACTTTCACTTTCCCATGTGATGCTTTGCTTGATAACATTGTTGATCATGTGGAATTGATTGCTTGTGATACCATGACCATGCCATGCTATGAGAGTTTCACTTTTTCCCCGCTTGCTTGCAATGATAATGATTATGATAATACTTGTGTTGTGCCACCCTTGATGAACACTTGCTCTTTACATAGGGTTGTCGACAACAATGATAACATGTTGAACATGCTTTGCCCAAAATGTTTACACCATTCCATGATCCTTGCATCCAAGATGGTGAACAATTGCTCTTTCTTATGCTTGGTATGCAAAAATGCTTATTTCATTGTCCATGAGATGGCCCCCATAGCCTTCTCTATTTTTGATGATCATGAGTTACTGTTATCACCAGAATTTGACCGGATCAGAGGTGGGCCGCGATGGAAGATGGGCTTGAAGAATATACATGGAAGGAATACATGAATCGGCCTTGTATACAAAGTTTGGGCTAGTTTGCCCGTGTATACGTAACATAGTAGGATACGTGTCGGTTAGATAGAGTTTGGGCTCGTGCCCGGTTGGGATTATTCCCACGTTAGAAAGTCTACGGACTATAAATATGTATCTAGGGTTTATGAAATAAACAACAATCACGTTCACCACAAACCAATCTAGGCGCATCGCCAACTCCCTTGTCTCGAGGGTTTCTTCCGGGTAAGCATCATGCTGCCTAGATCGCATCTTGCGATCTAGGCGATACACGTTTATTCGTTGTTCATGCGTTGCTCGTATCGAAGCCTTTTTGATGGCGAGCAACGTAGTTATCATAGATGTGTTAGGGTTAGCATTGTTCATCGTATCATATGCTGTCGTCGTGCAACCTTTAGACGTCTAGCCGTCCTTACACCTATCTTAGGTGTAAGGGCGGCACCGCGCTTGATCATTGTTTAGTAGATCCGATCCGTTATGATTGCTCCTTGTTCCTCAAGGATTAGTTTAATATCTACATGGTTAGGCCTTACAAACGGGTTGAAGGATCCAGTGGCGCGTAGGGTGTAGTTTGCTAGCCCTAGACAGGATGTTCCGAGGATCAACTTCGTGTTGGTTTTTAGGCCTTGTCTAGGGTCGGTTTACGATCACCGTGCGTGACCGCCAGGCTCAATCACGAGTAGGATGTTCCGATTATGCGGTGAAAACCCTAAATCGTAGTAGGTCGTTTTAGCTCTATTTTGATCAAGCAGGACCACCATCTGATCGTACACCTCGTACGCATCATGGGTGGATCGGCTCCTTGAGCCGATTCACGAGACAACCCGAGAGCCGATCGAGGCTCGTATTTAACGTTTACGTGTATGCCATGCAGGAAACTAAGCGAGGCATATCCAACACCTTCCTGACCAGGTATAGGTCAGGTAGCACGCCCTTGCATCAGCATCGGACGTGCGTGCCGAGTCTTTGCGGGCCGTCGCTCGGAGGGACCAGGGCCGGCCGCAGATCCCGGGAGCCTCCCGGCTCTACCGTGTTGCCCGTCGCCGCTCGCCGGTGGGTTTCGACCGCAACACATTCCCGGCACGCCGGTGGGACTATCTTCGACATCAACCGCATCGCCATCTACATCCGAGATGGCGGAAGGCACTCCGATCACGTACGAGGATCCGACCGAGGAGCTCAAGAAGAAGTATGACGAGGTCAAAGCGATCCTCGAAGCCGATCTCATCGGCTCTTTTCACGAACCCGCTCACATGGCATCGGTGGAAAGGGTTCTCGCCTGAAGGCGCGCTCGATGGAGTGGACCCGTCCGCCCCGTCGGAAGAACGCACCGGGTCTCTGCGTCGAGAGATTAACTTCATGGTAGCTCATTCGCCGCACAGCCATTCTGAGAGCTCGGTGAACACTTTGGAGCGTGTCGCTCTTCGCGTGATCCAGGAAATCATGAGGCATCGGTACTCTCCGTCGGGACCAGCTCGGGGACTCACCAAGGAGAGATGCCACTCCAGTCCCGTCCACCGCTGCCATTCGCGTTGGCGGCACCAGAGATGCCGAATTCATCGGCATACGTCGTCTACAAGATCGGTGGTGACCCTAGTGACTACCAATTCTTGCATGAGGCGCCCAAGGAGATCCCTCACGGATACACGTGCACATACGTGCCGGACTGCGATAGTCGGGCACTCACGAACCGAGCTGCAACGACGGGGACTTCCGGAACGGCGAGGAGGAACTTCGGGAACAGATCTTGAGAAGCGGACGTGGCTAGCTAAGTATGCCACTCCGACAAACCTCCGCAGCTCAGCTTGCGGTTGGCTCAGATTTGGAAAAGCAAGCATGGCTGGCTAAGTATGCCACCCGGCGAATCTTCGAGTTCGACTCTGCGACCAGGCACCGCGGATCAAATCAGTACAATCCCGAGAGACCGGTTCGGCATGGTGCCGAAAAGGAGGACAATCGGCTATTCCAAGCCGTACCCCAACGAGTACGAGTTGATCCCGCTACCATCCAAATATCGGCTCCCTGATTTCTCCAAGTTTAATGGATCAGATGGTTCCAGTTCCATCGAGCATGTGAGCCGATATTTGGCACAGCTGGGCACGATCTCAGCGTCAGATGAGCTGCGTGTGAGGTTCTTCGCACAGTCCCTCACAGGATCGGCTTTCGGGTGGTACACTTCATTGCCACCAGATTCAATCCGGACTTGGAAGCAGTTGGAAGAGCAGTTCCACATGCAGTATCACTCAGAGGCTTCCGAGGCTGGCAGCCGATCTAGCACAAGTACGACAGAAGCGCGGAGAAACAATGTCAGAATATGTCCAACGCTTCAGGACCGTTAGGAACCGATGCTATTCGGCTCATGTGACTGAAAAAGAAGCAGTCGAGTTGGCGGTGGTGGGTCTCGCATCACCGATCAAGGACGTGGCCTCCCAAGCAGACTACCCTTCACTGGCGCACATGGTGCAGAGGCTGTCAGCATATGAACAGCGCCACCCAGATGTATACCAGGATAAATTCAAGCGTGCGGTGGTCCTGGTTGAGGCGGATGAAGATGAAGGCTCTGCGGGAGATCAAGAGGTAGCAGATGAGCTGAATGGACTCGGGGGGCAAGCCCCGTTTCCTGTAAGTGGGTTAAGCCACAAGGTCCTCCAAGAGGGTTTGACTTCGATGTCACCAAGGCTGAGCAAATTTTCGACCTCTTACTTAAGGAGAAGCGACTAAAGGTACCCGAAGGCCACAAGATCCCCACGGCTCGGGAGTTGAACGGAAAGCCATACCGCAAGTGGCATAACACGTTCACCCATGCCACCAACGACTAGCAGGGTGTGGCGTCAGCAGGTCCAAATGGCGATAGGACAAGGGCGTCTAATTTTCAGCCAGTACGCCATGAAGGTCGACACACACCCCTTCCCCGCCATTAACATGGTGGAGTGCACTTACCCTGGAGGGTGCCAGCCAGGATTCTCGTTCAATATCAACATGGTAGGACCTGGGCACCACTCTGGTAAGGACGGAGACGAGGGCGGCTGCTCTCATAACGAGGACAAGGAAGAAGCCGTTCCACGCGATCGGCTCCGACACTTCCCGAAAATCTATATATGGATAAACGCGGCGATGCCGATCCGTGGGATCGGCCCAAAGATCTATGAAGGAACATTGCAAAACCTTCATTGAGCAATTCAATCAACATGGAGGCCGATTCCAGCAATCGGCAAAATTATCCTCACCATGCATTCCGCCTAGGTTCAACGTCGATCTAATGGGCAATGGGTTTACGTCGGCTGATGAGCTGGAAGAAGTCCACACTGGTCCTAAAAGAGCCGACGTTCACATATAGTGCCTTGGCTAACCACAGAGCCGATATCGGCGGTTACCAGCGGAATCGGCTCGGGGGGCACCTAATCAGATGAACATGTGCGATACATGTGCAGTGAAATATTGGGGGCCGATAGAAAAATCGGCCAGTAAAAATTTTTTCTCATAATGTACAGCCGATGCACGGACATCGACTTTAGAACTAAAAATCTACCAGTTGCGTGTTCAAGACATGAGGACCTCCAACCCTGTGCGCAAGGTTGCCAGTTCAGCAGTGCTGTCAGAGGAGTTTTTGCTTTCTAAGCCGTTGGTGATCATCTGCAATATCGGCTTTCAACGGAAGAAGGGTGATCGGCTCTGGCTGGCTCTGCATGGTAGCTTTCTCAGATTTGATCGAGCTTAGGTCCATTTGTCTGAATTACGTGTCCTCATCACTGTTTTCGCCTTGACTGAGGCTCGGGGGGCAGCTGACCTGGTAGATGCTCTGTTTTTAGAAGCCGATTGGAGTGTCATCGGCTGGTCCTGCGCGTCGCAATCTTCTTCAAGAAACAACAAAGACGAAGGAATGTTGGTTAAGTCGTTAGTCTCCGATGACGGTCCTTTGCAAATGAGGACGTAGTGCAATATGGTGGATGGGTTTGCTTGCACTTCTCTCCACTCGCTTTTGGTGGCTAGGAGGACGCTCTTTCGCTCACTCATGTATGGCTTGTGGCGCTCACTCTCCATTTGGTGGGTCGCTCCCTCACCTCTCAACTCACTATGGTGGAAGTGATGTTGTGCCCTCGCTAGAACCTTCGCATTGTCGGCGATTATTTGGCTAGGAGTTATGGGGCGTAGCTCGAACTTCTTATCCTTGACCTTGAAGGTGTATGCATTGGTGTGTCCGTCATGTATGGCCTTCTTGTCAAATTGCCATGGGCGGCCAAGCAACATGTGGCACACCGTCATGGGCACCACGTCACATTCAACGGAATCTTCATAGGGGCCGATCTTGAAGTTGACGGTGACGGTATGTTGTATCTTGACGTTGCCCTTGTCGCTCAACCATTGGATATGGTAAGGGTGAGGGTGCTTGCGAAGTGTAAGATTGAGCTTCTCACACAACTTGGTGCTTGCAAGGTTATGGCAACTTCCTCCATCGATGATGACCTTTATTGACTTGCCACCAATATCGGCACCGGTTTGGAAGATGTTGCACCGTCGGTCTTCCATAGCTTGAGGTTGAGTTGTTAGAACCCTTGTGACCACAAGAGAAGGGTTTGGGTCATGCACACATAAGAGAGGGTCTTCTCCGCTATCTGCATCATAAGCTTCTTCATTTGCGACGGCGGCATGTACCATAGCTTCATATTCATCTTCATCGAGCATCTCTATGTCACCATTCTCCATGGTGATCATGACCTTGGTATTCTTGCACTCAAAGGATTTGTGACCTTGGGTGCCACACTTTAAGCAAGTGACATTAGAGGGTCCCGTAGAGGCCTTAGAGGAGGCGGTAGAGGACACCGTTTGCTTCATACGACTTTGGGTAGTCGGTTTCTTGGATGGTGTAGAGGATGCGGTAGGCTTGACACTTGTTGTAGGTTTTGTTGTCGCGAGCTTGGAGGCGAAGTATGACTTGGACTTGGAGTACTTGATGTCCTCACTCACTTGGCGCTCGGCCTTGGAGGCTTGGTGAACCAACTCAACCATGTTGGAGTAAGGTTGAAACTCCACAATTCGCTTGATGGGATAGTTGAGGCCATTGAAGAAACGAGCAATGGTTTGTTGCTCGGATTCTTGGATGTTGGCTTGCATCATAGTCAACTCCATCTCCTTGAAGAAGTCCTCAACAGACTTGGTGCCTTGCTTCAACTTTTGGAGCTTGTTGAAGAGGTCGGTCTCGTGAGGTATTAAGACTCCTTGAAGCTGGTATTATATATCCTATTGCTGATAGTAGATGGGTTAGTCCTGTGCATTGTGTTCCTAAGAAAGGAGGAATGACTGTTGTGCCTAATTATAATGATGAGCTCATCCCTCAAAGAGTAGTTGTAGGGTATAGAATGTGCATTGATTATCGAAAAGTTAATAAGGTTACTAAGAAAGATCATTACCCTTTACCATTTATTGATCAAATGTTAGAAAGGTTGTCTAAAAATACTCATTTTTGCTTTCTTGATGGTTATTCTGGATTTTCACAAATTGCTGTTAAAACTAAAGATCAAGAGAAAACCACTTTCACTTGTCCTTATGGAACTTATACTTATAGGCATATGCCTTTTGGTTTATGTAATGCTCCTGCTACTTTTCAAAGATGCATGTCTGCTATTTTTCATGGATTTTGTGAGAGTATTGTAGAGGTATTCATGGACTATTTTTCCGTCTATGGAAATTCTTTTGATAATTGCTTGCAGAACCTTGATAAAGTTTTGCAGAGATGTGAAGAAACTAACCTTGTTCTTAATTGGGAGAAATGCAACTTTATGGTTAATGAAGGAATTGTATTGGGACATAAAATTTCCGAGAGAGGTATTGAAGTTGATAGAGCTAAAGTTGAAGCCATTGAGAAGATGCCCTATCCTAGGGATGTTAAAGGTATTCGTAGTGTTCTTGGTCATGTTGGGTTTTATAGGAGGTTTATTGAAGACTTCTCCAAGATTTCAAAGCCTCTTACTAATCTTCTTCAAAAAGATGTACCTTTTGTTTTTGATGATGATTGTAAGGAAGCTTTTGAAACTCTAAAGAAAGCCTTAACAACTGCCCCGCCTATAGTTGAACCTCCTGATTGGAACTTACCATTTGAAATTATGTGTGATGCTAGTGATTTTGTCGTAGGCGTTGTTCTTGGACAGCGAGTAGATAAAAAACTGAATGTTATTCATTATGCTAGTAAAACTCTTGATGCTTGCTCAAAGAAATTATGCTACTACTGAAAAAGAATTGTTAGTCTGTAGTCTTTGCTTGTGATAAGTTTAGATCTTATATCGTTGATTCAAAAGTTACTATTCATATCGATCATGCTGCAATCGGATACCTTATGCAAAAGAAAGATGCTAAGCCAAGGCTTATTAGATGGGTACTTACATTGCAAGAATTTGATTTACATATTGTAGATAGGAAAGGTGCTGATAATCCTGTTGCTGATAATTTGTCTAGATTGGAAAATATTGCTTATGATCCCGTTCCTCGTTAATGATAGTTTTCCAAATGAACAATTGGTCTGTAATAAAGGTGAGCTCGCGAGACGAGTCCTTGGTATGCTTGATTATGCTAACTTTATTGTTTCCAAGTACTTGCCTCCAACCTTTTCAGCTCAGCAAAGGAGGAAATTCTTTTATGACTTGAGGCATTATTTTTGGGATGACCCACACTTATATAAAGAAGGAGTGGATGGTATTCTGCGAAGATGTGTTCCCGAATATGAGCAACAAGAGATATTGAGTAAATGTCATGGTAGTGCTTATGGAGGACATCACGCCGGAGATAGAACCGCGCAAAAGGTTCTACAATCAGGTTTTTATTGGCCAAATCTCTTCAAAGATGCAAGGAAGTTTATTTTATCTTGTGATGAATGCCAAAGGGTTGGTAATATCTCCAGACGCAATGAAATGCCTATGAATTATACTCTTGTTATTGAACCGTTTGATTGTTGGGGATTTGACTTCATGGGACCTTTTCCCTCTTCGGAAGGTAACACTCATATACTTGTTGCTGTTGATTATGTTACTAAATGGGTGGAAGCCATACCTACAAAAAGTGCTGATGGTGAGACCTCTTTAAGAATGCTTTTAGACATTATTTTTCCTAGATTTGGAGTTCCTAGATATATTATGACAGATGGAGGTTCTCATTTTATTCATGGTGGTTTTAGAAAAACTCTTGCTAAATATGGTATTAATCATAGAATTGCTTCCGCTTATCATCCTCAAACTAGTGGGCAAGTAGAACTATCAAATAGAGAAATTAAATCTATCTTGCAAAAGACTCGTTAATAAAACTAGAAAGAATTGGGCTAGTAAATTGAAGGAAGCACTATGGGCATATAGAACTGCTTATAAAAACCCCATGGGAATGTCACCTTATAAAATGGTTTATGGAAAAGCTTGTCATTTACCTTTAGAACTAGAGCACAAGGCTTATTGGGTTGTTAGAGAACTAAATAAAGATCCTAAACTAGCCGGTAATAAGAGGTTGCTGCAATTAAGTTCTCTAGATGAATGGAGAAGTGAAGCTTATGAAAATGCTGAACTCTTTAAAGAGAAAGTTAAGAAATGGCATGATAGAAGGATTATCAAAAGAGAGTTTAATATTGGGGATAAAGTCCTATTGTATCGGTCTCGTCTCAGATTCTTTGCGGGGAAATTACTCTCGAAATGGGAAGGACCATATGTTGTTGAGGAGGTGTATCGTTCAGGAGCAATTAAAATTAGTTCTCTCCAAGGCAATGCCACGCAAGTAGTGAATGGACAAAGACTCAAGCATTATATCTCAGGTGATTCTTATAATGTAGATGTTGATGTTATTCGAGTGGAAACACCGGAGGCTTTCATCAAAGGTCAAATTGACAGTCCGCCGTAACTCGACTTTGAATAGGTAACGATACGAGTAATAAAAAGTTCGCGATTTACTTTCCGAACAATGTTTTTGCTGTTTTTGGAAAATATGAAAAATTACGAGATCGAAACGGAGTGGAGGAGACGCACGAGGGCGTGCCCCCATAGGCCGGCGCGGCCAGGGCTTGGCCCGCGCCGCCCTATAAGCTGGCCGCCTCGTCGCTTCTTTCCGACTCCGGTTCGACCTGGTACTTTCCTTATGACATAAAAATTCCTGCTATATAATCCCCCGGACCCCTGGAGGTCCGTATATTGTTTTCCCGACGTGTTTTGTTTCAAGCTGTTTCTGCCAGGATCTATTTTCAATCTAGGAGCACCATGGCCTCCAACAATAAGGGCAAGGGGCTTTCGGATGAAGATATTCAAGATCCCGAGTGGAAAGAGGTGGACGAGAGCGTCAAGGAAGAAGATGAAGAAGAAGTGGAGGAAGACTCGCGCGCATACCCGCGTGCTACCGTCGCAAGCATCAAAGTGGTGGATAACCCTTTTAGTGAAAACAGGAGCGCAAGAATTCGCACCGGAGGAAGGGTTCCACGTCATTACCTAGCTCCAAAGACATCTTCTTCAGGCACTTACCATCCCTTCCGCAATCTAATTTACAATAATCAAATTGAAAGGACTCCCAAGGCAGCATTGCCTAGCAATTGGGATATAGATCGTTCTAACACCGCGGGAAGGACGAAGCTCGAAGCGCGAAGGGTGGGGAAATAACTCCAAGAATTGGGACTCGCCGTCGGACATACTTCTTAATCGCGTCGAGCACAATTCGGAGATGATTCGCAACCTCATGTACAAGATTGATGAGCTTCAGGAGCTTGTGGAGAAGCTTGTCGGGAATTCATCACCACCATCGCCAAAGGAGTAATTCATCATCGGTATTGGCATCCCCTTGGTTTGTTCCAAGCTTGGGGAGTGCCGCGGTATGACATCATCACTACCTTTTACTTTTTTACTATCAAGTAGTGTCATATCATGAGTAGGGAAGTTATCATATAAGATGGGTTGCAGTGTGGAAGTATCTCTCCTTTAGTCGGTTGTCTATGTATCCCTTGGTGTGAGTTATCGTTATGAAATATTAATGAGAAGTCTTATCATTTACATATTGCACACCTTATTTTAGTTTGCAATTTCTATTATATGATTGATCTTGATTTTAGTATTGGTACCACTTTGGGAGCATTGAGTAAATCTATTTGGTTTTGGCAAACTTAGCATTGGTCAATAGCAACAACACCTTGAGCTTTAAGTAGAAAAGAGAAATATATATAGTTGTTTCATTGTCTTCCTTTCTTGTTAGCTCATAGCTTATTATTCTGAAGTTAAAATTGTTTGTGCTTACAAGAAAGATGCATGATTGTTTCTATCACATGTATATTCGTTTGTTTCCCTCAACTTTTGTGCTTGCTAATTAACCTTGCTAGCCAAAGACTCATGCGAGAGGGAATGCTTCTCGTGCATCCAAACCTCAACCCAAACCTATGCCATTTGTGTCCACCATATCTACCTACTACATGGTATTTCCTGCCATTCCAAGTAAATACTTCGTGTGCTACCTTTAAACAATTCAAAATTTATCATCTCTTATTTGTGTCAATGTTTTATGGCTCATGAGGAAGTATGTGGTGTTTTATCTTTCAATCTTGTTGGGCAACTTTCACCAATGGACTAGTGGCTTCATCCACTTATCCAATAATTTTGCAAAAAGAGCTGGCAATGGGGTTCCCAGCCCCGATTAATTAACCTTCATGATACTACAAATAGACACTCCTCTATGGTATGTGATTGTTGGACGGCACCCGAGGATTCGGTTAGCCATGGCTTGAGAAAGCAAAGGTTGGGAGGAGTGTCATCTAAATAAAACTAAAATAAAAAGGCACTCCTTCATGGTATGAGATTGTTGGCAGGCACCCGAGGATTCGGTTAGCCATGGTTTGTGAAAGTAAGGTTGGAAGGGGTGCCACCCAAAATGAAAATGCCTTAATGGGAGCCGCTCTTCGAGAGTTTGTCTGGCAAGGGGGTTAGAGTACCCGCTACTAGTCGTTGACAACAACAAACACCTCTCAAAATATTACTTTTATTCTCTTTGTATGATTTCAAAACTGAAAAAGCTCTAGCACATTATTTAATCCCTGCTTCCCTCTCGCGAAGGGCCTGTCTTTTACTTTATGTTGAGTCGGTAAGCCTATTTCCCTCCATCTCAAGCAAGCATTTGAGTTGTTGTGATCAAACCATTATATTGTGATTTGATTCATCATGTCTTTTACTCTTCCTTGTTTAGTACAAGTTTTATCCGAATGAATATAGCTTTGAAAGTTATCAATGATCATTATGATTGAGTATGCAAGATGAGCCATATAAACTTTAACATGAGAGCGCTGCTTGATAGATAAGAATAACTCGTTAATTGTTCTCCGACCAAGAACGAAGTTTGCCATCACCAACTATGATTTCTTATGCACCTTTATTTGTGATTACCTTATACTTGTTTCAAGTTGAGTTATATGAGGAAGTTGTTCACTAGAATGTCTTGTGTGAATGAATATGATGCTTCTTGTCCGTATTTGATTTATCGAATCTTCAGTCCATAAACATGTGGTCCTGTTTACCGAGTTCGGTTTCGCTTGGGGACAAGCGAAGTCTAAGCTTGGGGGAGTTGATACGTCCAATTTGCATCACTATTTTATATCATAATTTGTCGTTATTCATTGATATATCTCATATTTGGAGATAATACTTATGTTATTTCATCTATTTTGCATGTTTCATGATTATTGGAGGATCGCGCACCGGAGTCAGGATTCTGCTGGAAAAAGCGCCGTCAGAATGCAATATTTCGAAAGATCAACAGTTGACGGAAATTATATGAAAAATCCTATTTTTCCAGAAGACGAAGGGAGCCGAAGGGGGAGCCGAGGGGACCCGAGGTGGGCCCACCCCATAGGCCGGCGCGGCCCAAGGCCCGGCCGCGCCGCCTCGTGAGGAGGGGGCCCACATCCCCCTCTCGCCTCCTTTTCTTCGCGTACGCCTTCGTCCCGAAAACCTAAGCTCTCGGGGCACATCGCGAAGAGCCACAGCCCGCCTCGCGCGGGCGGAGAACACCAGAGAGAAAAGAGCTCTCCGGCGGCTGAGATCCGCCGGGAAATTCCCTCCCGGAGGGGGAAATCGACGCCATCGTCACCGTCATCGAGCTGGACATCATCTCCATCACCATCATCATCATCTTCATCATCATCACCGCCGTCTCCACCGCTGCACGCCGTCACCGCTCGTAACAATTTGGGTTTGATCTTGATTGTTTGATAGGGGAAACTCTCCGGTGTTGATTTCTACTTGTTATTGATGCTATTGAGTGAAACCATTGAACCAAGGTTTATGTTCAGATTGTTATTCATCATCATATCACCTCCGATCATGTTCCATATGATGTCTCGTGAGTAGTTCATTTAGTTCTTGAGGACATGGGTGAAGTCTAAATGTTAGTAGTGAAGTATGGTTGAGTAATATTCAATGTTATGATATTTAAGTTGTGGTGTTATTCTTCTAGTGGTGTCGTGTGAACGTCGACTACACGACACTTCACCTTTATGGGCCTAGGGGAATGCATCTTGTACTCGTTTGCCAATTGCGGGGTTGCCGGAGTGATGAAACCCGAGCCCCCGTTGGTATATCGATGCGAGGAGGGATAGCGGGATCTCGCAGTTTAAGGCTGTGGTTAGATTTATCTTAATTACTTTCTTGTAGTTGCGGATGCTTGCAAGGGGTATAATCACAAGTATGTATTAGTCCTAGGAAGGGCGGTACATTAGCATAGGTTCACCCACACAACACTTATCAAAACAATGAAGATTAATTAGCCGTATGTAGCGAAAGCACTAGACTAAAATCCCGTGTGTCCTCGAGAACGTTTGGTTATTATAAGTAAACAAACCGGTTTGTCCTTTGTGCTAAAAAGGATTGGGCCACTCGCTGCAATTATTACTCTCGCACTTTACTTACTCGTACTTTATTCATCCGTTACATCAAAACCCCCGAATACTTGTCCGTGAGCATTTACAGTGAATCCTTCATCGAAACTGCTTGTCAACACCTTCTGCTCCTCGTTGGGATCGACATTCTTACTTATCGAAGATACTACGATACACCCCCTATACTTGTGGGTCATCAACTCTCAATGATGCAACTAGCTTCTAAAGCAGGAGTACCTAGGAAATAACCCCCTGAAAGAGTATCAAGAACATACCTATTCCAGCTAGATATACCAACATAAAAGTTCCTAAGGAGAATAATAGTGGAGTGTTTCTTAGTGCACCTATGATGAGCATCACTAATTCTATACCAAGCATCTTTAAAACTTTCTCCCCCTTGTTGCTTAAAAGAACGAACTTCAACTTCAGGATTACTCATTTTAGCAATAGTAAAAATAAACAAAGCAAAACCGAATTAAATAAAGTAAACAAGTAACTAAATTTTTTGTGTTTTTGATATAAGAAGCAAACAAGACAGAAAATAAAGTAAAGTAAAGCAAGTAACTAATTTTTTTGTGTTTTTTAATATAAGGAAAGCAAACAAAACAGAAAATAAAATAAAGTAAAGCAAGACAATAAACAAAGTAAAGAGATTGGATGTGAGAGACTCCCCTAGCAGCGTGTCTTGATCTCCCCGGCAACGGCGGCAGAAAAATGCTTGATGGCGCGTGAAGCACACGTCCGTTGGGAACCCCAAGAGGAAGGTGTGATGCGTACAGCAGCAAGTTTCCTTCAGTAAGAAACCAAGGTTATCGAACCAGTAGGAGATGAAGGGGCCACGTGAAGGTTGTTGGTGAAGGAGTGTAGTGCGGCGCAACACCAGTGATTCCGGCGTCAACATGGAACCTGCACAACACAATCACAATACTTTGCCCCAACTTAACAGTGAGGTTGTCAATCTCACCGGCTTGCTGAAAACAAAGGATTAAACGTGTGGTGTGGAGAATGATGTTTGTTTGCGATGAACAACAGAGAACAGAGATTGCAGTAGATTGTATTTCAGATGTAAAAGAATGGACCGGGGTCCACAGTTCACTAGTGGTGTCTCTCCAATAAGATAAATAGCATGTTGGGTGAACAAATTACAGTTGGGCAATTGATAAATAGAGATGCACATACATATATCATGATGACTACTAAGATTTAATTAGGGCATTACGACAAAGAACATAGACCGCTATCCAGCATGCATCTATGCCTAAAAAGTCCACCTTCGGGTTAGCATCCGCACCCCTTCCAGTATTAAGTTGCAAACAACAGACAATTGCATTAAGTACTGTGCGTAATGTAAACAACACAAATATCCTTAGACAAAGCATTGATGTTTTATCCCTAGTGGCAACAGCACATCCACAACCTTAGAACTTTCTGTCACTGTCCCAGATTCAATGGAGGCATGAACCCACTATCGAGCATAAATACTCCCTCTTGGAGTTACAAGTATCAACTTGGCCAGAGCATCTACTAGCAACGGAGAGCATGCAAGAACATAAACAACACATATATGATAGATTAATAATCAAGTTGACATAGTATTCAATATTCATCGGATCCCAACAAACACAACATGTAGCATTACAAATAGACGATCTTGATCATGATAGGCAGCTCACAAGATCTAAACATGATAGCACAAGAGGAGAAGACAACCATCTAGCTACTGCTATGGACCCATAGTCCAAGGATGAACTACGTACTCACGCATCAGTCCGGAGGCGGGCATGGTGATGTAGAGCCCTCCGGTGATGATTCCCCTCTCCGGCAGGGTGCCGGAGGCGATCTGCTGAATCACCCGAGATGGGATTGGCGGCGGCGGCGTCTCTGGAGCTTTTCTCGTATCGTGGCTCTCGGTGATAGGGTTTTCGCGACGGAGAGAATATATAGGCGAAGGGGCAGAGTCGGGAGGCGTCCGAGGGGCCCACCCCATAGGGCGGCACGCCCAAGGGTGGGGCCGCACCCCCCTAGGGTGTGGCCGCCTCGTCGCCCCTCTTCGTCTCCTCTTCGGACTTCTGGAACGCTCCGTGCAAAATAAGACCGTGGGCTTTTGTTTCGTCCAATTCCGAGAATATTTCCTGTGTAGGATTTCTGAAACCAAAAACAGCGAAAAACGAGAGCCGGCGCTTCAGCATCTTGTTAATAGGTTAGTGCCGGAAAATGCATCAAAATGATATAAAGTGTATATAAAACATGTGAGTATTGTCATATAACTAGCATGGAACATAAGAAATTATAGATACGTTTGAGACGTATCAGTTAGTCTCATGATCTTCATCTCGTTGCTACCATCTACTAGATTAGATCTTGGCTTGTTATTCGTTCTTGCGGTAGGAAATTTTTTGTTTTCTATGCTACGAGTCCCATCAGTCACGAGGAAGACTGATCGGCGGCAGGCTTTTATAGCGCGCAGAAGACGATGCGATGAGGACGACGATCTCTCTTTCTCATCGACAGGTCGAGGCCACCAGACGCGTGGGAACTTTTCTCGACGATTCCCGCGCTTTTGCTTCCTCCGAACTCCCCGAGCGCGTCCCGTGGGACCGGATTGACATGGGCTCGCCGTATGGATGAAAGCCCAAGAAAATGAGTATACAGGGACATAGCTGGACCATTTTTCGCCGTCCGGATAAAAAAAAGGGCTCCTATGAGCCTTGTCGGGGAGAGCTGGGGGTGCTCTAACCGTGGTGGCAACACTAGATTTAGGCCAACCCCCTGTGGAATTCCCGTCGTAGTGCTCATTTGGGCTGAAGGGCTTCATCATGGCGACATGTACTAGCGAGGCGCTACAACCCAAAAGACAAAGCCCATCAGGGCCCCTTTCTTTGCTCGGCCCGGTGTGCAGAATCAAAATTTTGCAGATTCAATTTGTTTGTGCCATTTTTAAAAAGAACTATTTTTGTCTATTTTCACTAGCCTTGTGCAGTGACCGCTCAAGCTATAGTATTGTTTTTAAAGGAAAGAAAGCATCGTAGTGAGGTTTTTGTGTAGTTTCTTTCATTCACCAAAGTAGAGCAGCTAATGTATGCTATATTTCTCATATTTTGAAACCTTAAAAGCTAGAGTGTATCGAAAACTAATTTACAGTATTCACGAGCTCTCACAGAATAGAACCCATAAATTAGCACCGCAAATGTAAATCTACCAGTCAATAGCTCACTTGTCATCTTTTTGTATTTTTTCAGTTTTGTTCTGTTTTTTTCCTTCACTCATCTTCCTCCCCACCGTGTTGACAACACTCGCTGCCCAGCCACCGCCACTGCCACTGCTTCGATGGAGGTGGGTGTGCTCCACCACTGCTCATCCGCCTCTCCTCCTCCCCCGGCGTGACTCCCCTGGGCTGCCCCATGCTTCTCCCCCAGTGGGTCGCACGCTACTTCTCTCCGACGAGCTAGGCCTTGCTTCTCCCCAGGCAATCTGCCGCTGCTCCACCTAGGGTTGATTCCGGCCCGCGGCCTCCCATCCTCCACCATGGTGATGGTAGTTGCCGGTGGCATTCCTAGCCAGCTCCGCACACCCACAACCCATGCCAGCTCGATTTGACCGTCACCAATGACCGTCGCTTTAGCTAACGAGATGCACATCCTTTTAATTAGCACGCCCATATGCATGGCGTTAGAAAACGGTGCTTTCTATGGACGTCATGGTTTCGCTGGACTTGGCCTTCTCAGCAGTAAAGTTGAATGGATAAATTAGCCTGCGAAGGATTGAAGGAGTATCAGGAGATTATGCTCGTCTACAAGGTAAAAGTATGGAGAGGGGAGGGACACCGAAATAAAAGTGAGCCCCATCACACTTGTGCATGAAACTTCCATGCCGCCAAACCTTTATTTTTTTGGGTATATGATGCTCTGTAAAATATCCTCCTGGTCGTGGATTCTCAATGCTCTTTAAAATATTTATAGGTCGGCTGAGTTTAAGGACTGTAATGGACGAATAGGGTTCCATTTAGAGCCAAGTTTACCTCCAAAAGGAAAAAAAAAGATCGTCTACCAGGTTTTAGTCAACTTGTTCTAAATTTTCATTTTTGTAGAGGTGATTTTTGTTGGAAACGGTGTTGAATGGACACGGATGTCGCTTAGAGAGGGGGTGAATAGGCGGTTTAAAACTTTTACGAGATGGGCTTAACAAATACGGAATAAAACTAGCGTTTACTTTGTCAAGCCCAAAGCCTATATACTATGATTCACATATGTGCACCAACAACTTATACTAAGCAATACAAGCAACTATGTGATAGCAAGATATATAACTTCAAGCACGATGGCTATCACAAAGTAAAGTGCATAAGAAAAGAGCTCGGGTATAGAGATAACCGTGGCACGTGGGAGACGATGATTTATCCCGAAGTTCACACTCTTGCGAGTGCTAATCTCCGTTGGAGAGGTGCGGTGGCTTAGCTCTCCCGAATGCCACAAATGGCCTCACCTTGAGGTGTGGTTGCTCAATGCACACCAACGCCAGAAAGGCCTCACCCCAAGATGCGGGAGTCAGACCACACACCGAGCGCCACGAAGGCGCCTCACCTTATTCTCCGGTGACCCTCGCTACAAAGGCCTAGGTCACGGTTCAACTAAGGGATTTCCTTCGAGGCGGAAACCGGGTCTTACACAAAGGTTGAGGCACACATCCACAACTTGATTGGATGCTCTAAAAAATTCACCACAAAGGCCTAGAATCTGTCTAGGGTTCCAAGAACCCAAGAGTAAAAGCTCCTCACTTTCACTTCCACGAATCTTCGTGGAAAGCTCAAATCGATGCACCAAATGCAATGGCAAGTCCTTCATTCTCAAATTCCACCAAAGCTACAAAAGCTATTGGGGGAATAAAAGAAGAAGAACAAAGGGAATCCACAAAAACTCCAAGATCAAGATCTATACGATTCCACTCAAAAAGAGAGGGTATTGATTGGTTGAAATGTAGATCAAGATCTCCTCTCTCTTTTCCCTCAAATGGGGCCAAGAATCATGGAGGGATTGAGAGATAGAGCAAGCTTCTCTAGTTCAACAATGGAGGAGATAGAGAGTGAGAGGAGCACCAGCCCAAGGAGGAAGATGGGGGTATTTATACCCACCCCCTCCCAGAAAATCAAGCCGTTGGGGAATACCAGGCCGGAATTTCCGGCCTAAGTGAGGGCCAGAAATTCCGCCCCCACCGGAAATTCCGGCCTAGAAAATGAATTTCCGGCCAAATTTCCGAGGGGGGGGGGGGGGGGCTACTATAAGCCCAGCCGCTCAGTCCTTAGACGTTTTTCGGGGGCCGGCAAATTTCCGGCCTGGAGAAATATTGTCAGCAACAGCAAAATTAGAATGACCATAACTTGATCATTCGGACTCCAATTTTGATGATCTTGGGCTCCTTTCGAAGCTAGTAATAAGCTCTACAAGATCATGCAGGAACCATCATAGTCCAGTAAGGTAGGATAGAAATAAATGATGAAAGGTTTGACCTATCTAAAAAAGACATACCGGTAAAACCTCCAACCTCGAAAAAGCAACAAGTTGCCCGTGCAAAAATCATTCTTGATGAACTAGAGCTTGTCATGAGTATAAGAACAAGCTCTAAAACATCACATAGATAAGATCCAAATAACAACCAAGAAAGATGATGCAAGGATGCAAAGGTTTGAGCTCTCTCCGAACGATACGATCGAGTTACTCACTCGAGAGCCCTCTTGATAGTACGACAACTCAACTATAAACCAGTCTCCAACTACACTATGAGACCGGTGAGAAAGAAACCCTATCAAGAGAAAACCTTAATCTTGCGCATTCCACTTGAACTCGATGATGACGGTCTTGACCGCAATAAGATGGAACGCCTTTCTTAATTGTGCTTGCTTGACGAAGTTTTGTGGATTGCTCCCCCATAATCCATCATGGGAGAGCTTCTTCTTCGGGACATCTTCTCATATCCATGATCACCATATGGATGGCAAGATTCAAGCAAATGATCTCTTCGAGATGGCTCGTCTTGAACTTGCACTTCATTTCTTCATTCTTCATCGTTGATGTCTTGAAGTTAAACTTGAGGGATCACTTCATCTATATCTTCAAGACATAGACACTTGATCTTCTTTATTTGCTTCTTATTGCAATCTTGAAGCCAACATATGGTTCAAGCATTGCCTATGGATAACTCCTACAAATATAACTCAATGCAAACATTAGTTCATAGGAATTATCATTAATTACCAAAACCACACATGGGGGCTTCAATGCACTTTCAGGTGTTTCTATGGACTATGGACGCCACAGTCTCAGCGTCTCGCTCGAGTTAGCCTTCCTCTGAAATTTTTGGCGCACCGGTGGCAGATGGGCGTGAAACTTCCCTCGACCTTTTTTTTTGGTATATGATGCTCCGTAAAATTGCCCCCATAACTGGTAATCTGTTCTAGATTGTGCATTCCCAATGCTCTTTAAAAAAATTATAGGTCGATCGGGTTTTATTGAATTTAAACTAGACGATTTTTTGATCAAAACAGTAAAAAAGTGGATTCTCAATGCTCTTTAAAGATGTTCCTTTTTTGGCGAAAATTCTCTTAGCTCGTAGCTATCTAGTTTTGGGGCAGGGTTGTCGTTTTTTCCTCAACTCACCTGGTATGGACGTTGTACCTCATGTGATTGTGATTGATTAGTAAAGAGAGCTATGTTTCTCTCCAAAGAAAATTGATTCCCTAGTTGCATTCAGTCAACTTGTTCTAAGTTTTCATTTCTGTTGAGGTGATTTTGTCAAATAAAAACAACGGAAAGGTGCCTTACACTCTGCCCAAAATACACGAAAGTAACAAATGAGTAACTTTTACAAATAAACAAAGAAAAACTTTAAACTATCCAAGTTGCGCATAGCACGTCGTACATGTGAATATCTTTATGAGCCATAGCAAAGAATCAGAGTTTTACATTTCCAGCCTAATCTACGTGGCCAGTATCTACGCCCTTCTTCAATGATTCCCAGCGCTGGCCTAGGAATAGGAAGATCCAGGTTCACCTGGCCCCGGTACTGGCACGTCTCTCCGGGTATCTTCTACACCATGTACAGTCACGATCAAGATTCCTCCTGCACCCAACAACGCCGGCGGCTCCGTGGCCGACGACGATGCCGCTTCCGCCTTCCCGTTCCCCTGGGCCTGGGGCAGCTCCGCCTCTGTCCGGCAGAGAGGGCACGTCGTCCTGGTGCGCAGCCACGCGTCGACGCACTCAACGTGGAACGCGTGCCCGCAGTTGGGCAGCTCCCGCACCTTCTCCCCGTCAGCGAACTCCGACAGGCACACGGCGCAGTCAGCACCCGCGCTGCCGGTTGAGCCGCTCTCCTTCCGGTACGCGGTGACCGGCAGCGCGGACAGAGCGGACTCGTCCAGCCCGCGGCGGCTGCCGAACGAGTTGATGGACCGTAGGATGCCGGCGGCCAGGCCGTTGCGCCGGCGGCCGGCGGACCGCACCACGCACAGATACAGCAAGACACGGATGAGGGTGAAGACGACGGTGAGCGCGACAAGGAGGAGGGCGGCCATCATCAGGACGCGCGCGCTGAAGCCGTAATTCCGCTGCGCCGGGTTCGGATCAGCGGCGCCAGCCGTGGCCGGCGAGCCGGCAACGGGGTTCCCTGACATGGCACGGATGAACTTTCTAGTCTGTGCCAGGAACCAGTTAAGAACCTCAAGACGGGAGAAGAGAGGAAAGTAATGGCTGACAGGTGTAGTTGCCAAGAAAAAAGACAGGTTTGGTAGAACTCAAGTTTGCAACTAAGCTTGGGCAGATGCTGCTGAGTCAATGGGTTGTGTCAATGTCATGGATTTGATGGGAACCAAGATGAAGTGACGAGAAGAATTTCATGCCAATTGCTTGCGGCGCGCGCGAGAATGCGCGTGCGATCGAATTCGGGAGACCGATGATCGACGACGATGAGGGAAACTGATCAGCGGTCTTGCTTTCAGAAGACAAGACTATCGTAAACGCGAAGGAGCTAATGTAGCGAGGAAGGGAGGAAGAAGATTACATGAAACTGTGGGTACTAATCGTCAAACCCCATTGGAGCTGTAGAGAAACAAGACAAGTCTAGGTACTCCTACTATTATATTTCCCAAGATATTTCCATGTTCCAAACGGAGGCCGGAAGTTTGCTTGGACCCTGGTGCGGGGGAATGTCACGACAAGCATGCCGTCGCGGCGATGCGTTGAGGCTCGATGGTGGCAAATGCTTGGCCGACCGGGAACACGGTCCAAACAGTAGAAATATGAAACCCTCTGTGTGTTTGTATTCACTGCTTCTTCCACAACTACTACTTTCCTCCATTCAAGTACAGTTGAGAGAAATTCCCATGTTTTTCTGACAGCCTACAGAAATCGATTTGATGGTTGGAATGATTTGTGGATATTCATTCAAGAAGGATAAACAATTTAATCAACACTTGGTAATTGTGGCTTGCATTTCTCGAGTCTAGTTTTTCATATCGATTCCCTCAATTAACCCTTTATCCCTTTTTTTCTTTTTAAATAACCCCTACCCAGGGAAAGAAGAGTAGGACAAAAGATATTTATAGTTGGAATAAGTGGATTGCCAAAGGAAGATATGCTGAAGCACCTTCGGTATTTGAACATCATCAAAACACGGATTTATGAATTGCCAAGATTACTGTGTTGGTTAAATGACAAGAGAGATTGCCTTACAAAATCCCATTCTTAAGATAAAGATGAGTATCCATGCCTCTTTGATCCGGGGAGATACTGGTTATGCCTTTCGACCTTGGTTCCGGAGGAGCAAGTCAAAAAGGTTGCACTATTCGAATTTGTGGCACATCTGCTAACATAATTGTAGACCCTGGTTCCACTCACTCTTTCGTATCCCTGTTATTTGCTCAGACTTTTAGGTATGAGAACGTATGCTCGGAGGTAAAAGGAAAGCTCTCCGGGGAGCCAGCCATATATGTGGGTTCTTTACTAGCCATAGGAAAAGATGTATGTAGTCCCGGAAGAGAAGCAATTAACCGTAACTTTTGACTTACTTGTCATATGTTAATTGAATCAATGGAGTTACGTTTGCAAAATGAATGGAATTCTGGAGTGAACCGAATATCCATGGCAGAACCTATGAATGACACGCTAGGACTTGCCTTAAGGTGATAGCAGGGATATGGTAATTCCTTGATTGATTTGGGGAGAACCGACTCGATAGAGGATTTCGAGCCAAGGAGCTGGTGGAAAAGTCTACTCAAAAGAGTGACTTGACACCGAATCCACGCTATTCCTTAGTGGAAAGCAGGTGGCCTTCCTTCCAAACAAGGAATAAACCACCGATCATATTGGTAAGTAGATGCTTGCATCGCCTAGCCAAATAAAATAAATATAAATATAATAACTTGCTTTCATCAGAATTAATAAGGAAATAAAGTGATAAGCTAGCATCATTTATTAGGGAAGCCAAGGACAAACTAATCCTTTGGCGTCTTTGTCTTTATCTTGCAGGTTAACTAGACATGATTGTTTTCTTGATGAAAAGCAATACTCGAAAGAAAATGGCCAACATGGTGTAGCATTTGGGAAAATGACCCCTAGGGGAAGGGAAAGAGAATCCTGATCAGGAAAGGATGATGATTCGACTAAGCGGCATGTGAGGGTGGAAAGTTGAAGTCTTCTTCGTGCTAGCCAGCATGCCTCACTTGAAACAACGAAAGGTTAGAAGTTGGATTTGGTCACTCGAAATCATAGAACCATAATTATCAGATCTTGCGCAGATAGGTAGGGACGATCCATCAAATAACCATGCCTAAAATCATAAGTTGTCCTATTACTTCTATAGGTGTCTCAAGTCTTCCCATTTTCCTACATACTCTCTCGCTTCTCGGCGTGTTTATATTCACTTCCGAGCTATTGTTGGCTGACTCTAATCCCGTTATTGAGGAATAAAATCTTGATGTTTACCCGCATAGAGGAAGAAGTATAAAACGTTTACTTTTAGTCAAAAATCAACATAGTGTAAGTTTGATCAATCTTATAGACAAAAATATAAACATGCACAAGATTTAATATGAAATTATATTCTACGGTGAATCTATTAACATTTATTTCATATTATTTTTTTATAAAGGGAATATAATTGATTGATTTCATACTACAGATTTTCATATTTTCAATTATATGATTGGTCTAATTTACTATACATTGATTTTGATTAAATTTATAAACCTTCTTTCGAAAAATGGAGGAAGAAGTACAATGGAACTAGCACGTCGCACTTATTATGCAACACTAATTCCACTGCGCAGCCGTCATCTATATGTTTTAAACATAGCTCATGCTATCATCTCCAAGTGGCTGCACCACTAGGCTAGAGACTTCCTCTCTACATGATGCATTAAATATTACATACGGGTCAACTATGTATTCTTGTGGATAACCTATAAGAAGTGTTAACTTTTTTTTGAGGATTCACAAGTAGTGTTATCTTTTTTTGTTTTTTGATAATTCACCAGAAGTGCTATCTGTGTAACACTTATGAGGATAGAGGACACTTAACTTATTCATGAGATCGGGCCTGGCCCTTGAGGGAGTCAAGTGGGACAGTCACCTTGGCCCACTGAGTCCAAAAAGCCTCAACTGCTATGGCATATGCAGCCTAGAGGAACTCATGCATTGTCTCCATGAGAGTAGTCCCTAGTGATATAGCAGATCGGAGATTTTTCTCGCGCGATCACGGGAGACGAAATTGTTTGCTTCTTCATACTAGACGGCAAAATCGGCATTTTTTAGTACCTTGAGCCCTTTTCTCTATAGTAACTTACACCTCTTTTTTCCTTTATGCTGTGTTTGGTTGCAATGAATTGGGCTCTGAATTGAATTGGCAATGGAAAACCAAATCAACCAATTCAATTCAATACCACAAATGTTGTTTGGATGCGCGTGGTATTCAGCTATAGAATCAAAAGATCAATGGAATTCTAAATCTTGTTTGGATGCACATTGTGTGGAATTGCAAAATTTCTTGAATCAGCACTTCTTCTTCTCCACAAAATCTGCAAAATCTTGCTCGACAACACCCTCTGCGCACGTCTTCCCGCACCTCCTCGAGCTCGGCTTCTGCCGCACCGACATCAAGGACAAGGATCTCGACAGCCTACTCCAGCGCAGCCCCGTGCTGGAGAAGCTCGCGCTCATCCTCAACTACGCTACGCCGCGCAACGTCCGCGTCCGCAGCCGCAGCCTCCGCTGCGTGCTCTTCTGGATGTCCATCGCCGGCGGCGGCGCTCGTCTGGCCGGCGGCGGCGCTCGTCTGGCCGGGACGGGAAGGATGGCAGGGGACGGGGAAGAAGGACTGCGAAAGGGAGGCGGGGAGGGATGGCGGCCGAAGCTACCTGCTGGCGGCGACGCGCTCGTCTGGCCGGCGGCGGCGCTCGTCTGGCAGGGGACGGGAAGGATGGCAGGGGACGGGGAAGGAGTGCGAGCGCTCGTACTTTTTCTTTTCTATTTTCGGGAGAGAGAGCGCGAGGGACGAGAAGCCCAATTCAGAACCAATACAGAGGTGTGGAGCTCTGTATTCACGGAGCGGTAAGTTGGTCGCGCGGGGGAGGGAGCTCAGAATTGGTTCTGAATTCTACACTCTAATACCAAGCACAACCAAACACTGGAATTGGGGTATCCAATTCCAAATAGCCAATTCAGAGCTCAATTCTGTGCATCCAAACACTGCCTTAGGCATTTTTTCATACTAGACGGGGAAATCGGCATTTTTCTTTAGTAACTTGGGACGTTTTCTCTGTATAACTTAGATCTATTTCTTTTTTCCTTTGGACCTTTTTCTCTCCTTTGGTTAGCTACATATGGAGTGGGGCGGTGATATTGCCGTAGACAAGCTACAACACACAACCGACATTTTCTTGTTCCATTGCGCCAGCGACGTATGTCTCACTACTTGAAACGAGACCGTTCATCGACTCACAAAGCTACATTTTTATGGTGCTCTTTTGGATCTGCAATGGTGGAGGCTTTGCATCTCTTCGAGCGTGCATCTAGGCGCCGTTGAAGTTTGGCGGCGGGTGGCAGGCTTCGGCGAATGCAAGGATAGTTTTCCGCACAATTTTCAGAACACATGTTTTCTCCTAGTATATTTGTTAGTTTCCATGTTCTTTTACTTATGTAACTTAATTTCCTATTAATGAAGTGTGTGCTTGCTCTCAAAAAGTAATTGACGAGACCTGCAACGCACTGAATCTTAGAGGATAGGGGTAACGGGAAATACAAACATTAGACGACCCGGTGGCAATCAGATGGTAGCGGCACACGAACGACAAAGTCTTCTATGAACTCTAAATTCAGAATCTCAACTCATATGACTTATCAAAGAAAGAAAGAAAATTGTAATGTCATAACTGGTAAGAGTCTAATTCTCTGTATGTTCATTTGGATTTTCCCACACAAGAGTTGGAGACGACCTATTGGTTGACCCTCGTACAGCCATGTCGAGAGGATACAACCTTTTTGACCTCGCCCTTTCCGTATCGTGGTGTATCTCTCTGAATGTCAAAAATACTAACAACAAGGTTTCTGCCATCTAGAATTAAATACCAAAATAATGAGATTTCATGGAAAATCCCTTAAATCATTTAGAACTTTGGTAATAACTCCTAGTATAATGGACAATAACATAATGAACTACAAAGTTCATAGATACGTTCATGATGTATCAATATGTTCACAACAAAACAAACATGAGTTTGTAGAATTTGAAGAGCATTCATGCAACATCAAAAAATACGCAAAAAAATGATGGGCTTAAACACCGATTTCGCCGTATTGGGCTCACCAGCGATTAATTCGGCTCACCGGAGCCCCCTCCGCATCAATCTGGTTACAGCGGACTCATCCCCCCGCCTCACCATCTCCCCCAAACTCTCGGATTTCGATTTTTAGCAAAACTCGAGACCTACGGAGCCATTCCTTCCTTTTTGACCTTCGTTTACACCTCATGTAGCACGGCATCAAGATGACCAACGGCAATGTCACGGAAGCTTCGCAATGAGTTGTGCTCACCCATCGGGAAGCCCCCAATGAGATCCGGTCGCAGCCAAGTTGGAGCAAAATATTGGTATCGGGTAGAGAGGCACACGAGTTGCATGATAGAGGGAGAAACACATTGAGAGATACATAAAGTGACGAGAGTGACCAAACAATAGCATGTAAATACGAGACTTTTCCAAAAAAAGAAAGAACACTTTAACGAACTGGGGTCTCCTCACGTACCGTGGGTAAGAGTCGTGAGGTTGATAGGCAAGACACACTACACGTTGTGAAGCACCAATGTCCACAAAAAATTATGTAACTTAACATTCTTTATACTTATCAGTGGGGGTTGGAGCTCGGCGTGTAGTTCTGTCCCTCGGGAGCCATAGTTTTAAGTTTTTTAAAAAAATCTAAAAACAATTCTGGATGTAGACAATGATGAAATCTACAAACGTGCAAATTCTCAATGTGAAATTCTTTGTATTGTAGACTGCACATAAATGACAAAATGTGACAGGTTTATTGTTTTGAAATGTAAACTATTCATTATTTTTAAATCCATACATTTGTCATTTTTGTTTAGCGTAAAGTACTAAGAATTTCACATTTAGATTTTGCAAGTTTGTAGATTCCATCATTGACTACATTATTCAGGATTTTTTCATATTTTTTGAAATTTTAAAATATGATTTCCGAATTTTTGAAAATAAAGAGCTACATGTAGCTCGGCCTCCAATTTGTTCACTCTCGTTGGAGCCCCTTATATTAAGGGAAATATTCTATCCAGATTGAAATTATGTTGTACTCCCTCTGTCCCTAAAATGTAAGGCGTCTAAGAATAGCATCTAAGGATTAGTTAAAATTCAACATTTTTAAAGCTTGACTAAGTTTATACACAAAAATACGAACATTTACAATACTGAATCAATATCAGTAGATTCACCACAAAGTGTTGTATTATCTTGATGTGTACATTCGATATTATAAATGTAATTTTTTTTCTAAATATTTAGTCAAAACTAGTAAGATTTAACTTTTAACTAATCCTAGATGCCTGGCATTTTGGGGCGGAGGGAGTACATTTTACTCTAATTTTTTTGTATTATACCACACCACCACATTGGTTCTGTCTAACTCTCCTTTTCTTTTGAAACACGTATGACCACAGACGCTGAAAATCTAAACATACAGATACCACGACGAACGCACGCATCCGAGAGACTAGGTCCATAAAAAACTGATTCGACAGGTCCTGAGATTGACGAAGTAATCACAAACGTCTTTGCTATGGTGGGAAATTCGCCTCCCACCCAAAAAGTATTTCGTCTTTTTCTAAAACACCCAATCGTTAAAGCTTAGGTTTAATCTTTAATGGGTTGGAAGGCAATGCCCTTCTAACCATCCAAGGATAAGCTGATCATCCTGCCTTATCGCTCCTTGGTACGTCGTGATTGTGAGAATTGTTGTCACGTCAGGGCTTAGAGATAAGCTGGCGTCCCCTTCCTCCCCTGTGACATCGTACTCGCACGCAACAGTATGACATGACAGTGAGCGAGGTCCCTGTACCCGGACGGGAAGCCGTGCACATGTAAAATGCATCTTGCTGTCATCAGAAGGCGACGCTACCATGTATCTTATTGGACGGAACTTTGTTACTGACACTACGCAAGATATACACACCAGAGATGTCCATTGCAAATAATCACAGTCTTACTACATAACTACATTTCTAGTCTGTCTAACCTACAGTATATGCATGTGTCACGCTACAGGCTTGTTTTGAGTTCCCCTGCAGGCAGGGCTAACTAGGCTGTTGACTTGCTAACAGAGGAATTGGAAGGTCCCGATTAGACTACCTTACCCCGACGTTGACCCGCGCACGTCTCGCCGGCTATCCGAACCACCGTGCACGGTCACCATCAAGGTTCCTCCTGCGCCGAACAACGCCGGTTGCGGCAGCGGCTCCGTGGCCGCCGCCGACGACGACGAGGAGGAGGACGACTGCGCCTCCGCCTTCCCGTTCCCTTGTTGCATCTCCACGTCGGCCCGGCAGAGAGGACACGTGGATTTGGCGCGCAGCCACGCGTCGACGCACTCCACGTGGAACGCGTGCCCGCAGTTGGGCAGCTCCCGCACCTTGTCTCCGTCGGCGAGCTCCGACAGGCACACGGCGCAGTCAGCTCCCCCGGCGCCGGCGGCGACAACCTCCTTCCGGTACGATGTCACCGGCAGCGCGGAGAGCGCGGACGCGTCCAGCCCGCGCCGGCTGCTGCCGATCCCGCTGATGGACCGCAGGATGCCGGCGGCGAGGCCGCCGCCGCGGCGGGCACGGCCTCCGCCCGCCCGTAGCTGCAGGGCGTGCACCAAGATCCGGAGAACGACGAAGACGACGGTGAGCGCGAAGAGGATGACGGCGGTGGTCAGCAGGATGCGCCCGCTGTAGCTATACTGCTGCCGCCCGTACGGGTCCGACGACGGTGGCGGGTTCCCTGACATGGCAATGATCAGCCAGTAAACTTAAGCCTTCCGCCCTGCGCTACGAGATCGGGACCAAGCTAAGGAGGAAGAGAGAAAAGTAGCTCAAATTTATTAGAGGTCGTGTACTCCGCATGGCTTATCCGTGAGCTTTTAGCTTGGGTTACACGGTGGTGCTTAGGTCAACGCGGGTGGTGTCAATGTCAGTGCCACGAACTGTGCGGACTTGTGGGAGGCTGGCATGTGGGGTGACGACAACTATTGCAATTCACATGATCATTCCTCGTGGCGCCAAAATGGGGTGTTGCTTGGACTTCGGGCGGCTTCGGAAGATTGTGGATTTGATCACCGCGGTTTGAGTACGTTTTTCTTAAGTTACCTGAGCTTTCAATAGAGGATACTTTGCTGTCATGTGAATTTGTAAGTAGGAACGTCAAAACCGAGGAAGCTTCGAGGAACCAAGCCAACAAGCTCAAAACGTTGACTTTAGAAACCAGACGCGTTTGAACTTTGGCCATGGAAATTTCCCTCAAGATTTTACAGGGAATAAACATCATCTCATTAATTTTCATACTCCGTAAGAATTTTCCATGCATCAACGGAGTATGTTCACGGTTTCCGCCAAAAAAAAAGGCATAAATAAAATTATTTGAGAACGATCTTCATAACTAGCTTCATTAATATCAAATAAGCATCATAAAAATGAGTTTGCTCGGAAGGAAGCTAGGGCTTTATCGATCCACCGAACCGAAGCAAATATTGACTCAAATTTAGTACAAACTTATACTAAATCTGAGTCAATTAAAAGAGACTGAAAGAAGTACGTAAATGTTTGTAATCGACCTCCGAAATTGCGGATTTTTATAACACAATCCGCATACATTACGAGAACTCCATCCCACTATTGAGATAAGACTGATCATCTGGACAACAGTCTGCGTCCATATAAACACTCGATTCTATGAAAGGTGATTGTCGTATGCTGAGCCCAACATTAAGAGTTCCCTTGATAAATTGGACCAGTGCACATTAGATAGGGTTGCCAAGAACTCGCAACCTTTGTTTAAAGGTATCTTCAATGGAGCGGCGCATAGCATATCGAACGATTAAAGTGGTCGCGCGTGTTGGTTTGTGTTGGATCGTGGACACGAAAATGGTAGTTTTTTGACCGAGCGTCCGTTTTCGCCTGGGCTGCCCCTGCGGGCCAACGCATAAATATTTTCACCTATTTTTTTCCTTTTTTATTTAACCATAGATAGAGACATTACATAAATTACTACATAGTTTGGAAAATGGTTTAAAAATTGTAAAATAAGAAACCCTAACTAGTGTTGGACTCGCGGGTTTCGTTCTTTCGCTGTCAAGAAAGAACACTCTCATACGCCCAGTCGTCCAAACTAGAAAATCTAGTTGGCTTCTGTGTGCCTATGTTCTTAGATGTACAGGAAGAATATCCAGAAACCTACACTAGCGGCTTCAATTGGTCAGTGGCTATCTTCGCTGCAAAGAAAGAACACTCGAATAACACTAGATGCCGGTGTTCTCGCTGGACTCGTCCGTGTGGTAGTGCCTGCGGCAGGATATCTTGTCAAACACCTTGACGATCATTTCGTCGTCGCCTTCGTAGAGGAAGGTGAGCAGGCAGCCCTCTTTGAGGTTGTGGATGTGGGCGAACTTATCCCACCCGGTGTGCAGGTATATCTTGCCTTGCCCGTAGAACAAGACCTCTACAGGCGACCGGCAAAAGCCGCATCTGGCCTCCCGCAGCTGCAACTTGACCGGCTCGGCGCCGTCGACGAACTCGGCAAACTTGTCCGGCAGACTCTTAATATCGAGGGTGTCCTCGTCGATGCGGAGGATAAACTCGAAGCACCTCGCCTCCTGCGAAGACGATGACGGCGCAGGCGACGGCCAGCGGTGGGGTGATGTTGCTCCAGCACGGCAGTCCCGACCGCGGCGATCGCGCCCGCGGCCTTGACCGGCTCTCCGGCTAGCTAGATCGGCCATGGATTCCCTTACGGGTTTGTAGGGCGGGCGACGCTACGGTGGAGGTTGTGGCGGCTAGGGTTTGTGTGGAGGAGATGATGAGGCAGCTACGGTGACCCAGCATACCACTGCATGGTGTAGTATGCAAGTCATTGACATAACACCAATGAAACACCGTTCCACTAGTATTACATCCCTCGGAGTGGTACAACAGAAACATATGTGAATCCAAGGCGTGTCTATAGAAGTACACACGAACTGTTTACAGAAGATCAACACAGCTTCCTACTTTACAATGAGGTAAAACTGCAAATAAATCTCCAAAAGAACAACTCATAGACTAACTTATTGCTAACTCTAGCTCTAGATGTACTTGGCTTGCTAAAGAAATCTAATAGAACTCTAGCTACTTAGGTGCTAGGAATAGGGAAATGATTCCCTTCTATTACTAGTCTAAGTTTTCACCCTAGCTAATGTAGAAGTTGACTCCATTGACTTAATTTATTGGGTTCTCCATCTTGTTGTAGTTGACTTCTTTGTCTTCGAGTTCCACGGTGATACGTCTCCGACGTATCGATAATTTCTTATGTTCCATGCCACATTATTGATGTTATCTACATGTTTTATGCACACTTTATGTCATATTCGTGCATTTTCTGGAACTAACCTATTAACAAGATGCCGAAGTGCCGCTTGTTGTTTTCTGCTGTTTTTGGTTTCGAAATCCTAGTAACGAAATATTCTTGGAATTGGACGAAATCAACGCCCGGGGTCCTATTTTGCCACGAAGCTTCCGAAGTCCGAAGACGAAACGAAGTGGGGCCACGGGGTGCCCAAACCCTAGGGCGGCGCGGCCCCCCTTGGCCGCGCCGGCCCGTGGTGTGGGGCCCTCGTGCCCCCTCCTCGACTTGCCCTTCCGCCTACTTAAAGCCTCCGTGATGAAACCCCCGCACCGAGAGCCACGATACGGAAAACCTTCCGGAGACGCCGCCAACGCCGATCCCATCTCGGGGGATCCAGGAGATCGCCTCCGGCACCTCGCCGGAGAGGGGAATCATCTCCCGGAGGACTCTAAGCCGCCATGGTCGCCTCCGGTGTGATGTGTGAGTAGTCTACCCCTGGACTATGGGTCCATAGCAGTAGCTAGATGGTTGTCTTCTCCCCATTGTGCTATCATTGTCGGATCTTGTGAGCTGCCTAACATGATCAAGATCATCTATCCGTAATTCTATATGTTGCGTTTGTTGGGATCCGATGAATAGAGAATACTTGTTATGTTGATTATCAAAGTTATATCTATGTGTTGTTTATGATCTTGCATGCTCTCCGTTACTAGTAGATGCTCCGGCCAAGTAGATGCTTGTAACTCCAAGAGGGAGTATTTATGCTCGATAGTGGGTTCATGCCTCGCATTGACACCCAGGACGTATGACGAAAGTTCTAAGGTTGTGTTGTGCTGTTGCCACTAGGGATAAAACATTGATGCTATGTCTAAGGATGTAGTTGTTGATTACATTACGCACCATACTTAATGCAATTGTCCGTTGCTTTGCAACTTAATACTGGAGGGGTTCGGATGATAACCTCGAAGGTGGACTTTTTAGGCATAGATGCAGTTGGATGGCGGTCTATGTACTTTGTCGTAATGCCCAATTAAATCTCACTATACTCATCATGATATGTATGTGCATGGTCATGCCCTCTTTATTTGTCAATTGCCCAACTGTAATTTGTTCACTCAACATGCTGTTTATCTTATGGGAGAGACACCTCTAGTGAACTGTGGACCCCGGTCCAATTCTCTTTACTGAAATACAATCTGCTGCAATACTTGTTCTACTATTTTCTGCAAACAATCATCTTCCACACAATACGGTTAATCCTTTGTTACAGCAAGCCGGTGAGATTGACAACCTCACTGTTTCGTTGGGGCAAAGTACTTTGGTTGTGTTGTGCAGGTTCCACGTTGGCGCCGGAATCCCTGGTGTTGCGCCGCACTACATCCCGCCGCCATCAACCTTCAACGTGCTTCTTGGCTCCTCCTGGTTCGATAAACCTTGGTTTCTTTCCGAGGGAAAACTTGCTGCCGTGCGCATCATACCTTCCTCTTGGGGTTCCCAACGAACGTGTGAGTTACACGCCATCAAGCTCTTTTCCGGCGCCGTTGCCGGGGAGATCAAGACACGCTGCAAGGGGAGTCTCCACTTCTCAATCTCTTTACTTTGTTTTTGTCTTGCTTAGTTTTATTTACTACTTTGTTTGCTGCACTAAATCAAAAATACAAAAAAAATTAGTTACTTGCATTTACTTTATCTAGTTTGCTTTATTTACTGTTGCTAAAATGGCCAACCCTGAAAATACTAAGTTGTGTGACTTCACAACCACAAATAATAATGATTTCTTATGCACACCTATTGCTCCACCTTGCTACTACAGCAGAATTCTTTGAAATTAAACCTGCTTTACTAAATCTTGTTATGCGAGAGCAATTTTCTGGTGTTAGTTCTGATGATGCTGCTGCCCATCTTAATAATTTTGTTGAACTATGTGAAATGCAAAAATATAAAGATGTAGATGGTGACATTATAAAATTAAAATTGTTCCCTTTCTCATTAAGAGGAAGAGCTAAAGATTGGTTGCTATCTCTCGCCTAAGAATAGTATTGATTCATGGACTAAATGCAAGGATGCTTTTATTGGTAGATATTACCCCCACTGCTAAAATTATATCTTTGAGGAGTAGCATAATGAATTTTAAACAATTAGATACTGAACATGTTGCTCAAGCTTGGGAAAGAATGAAATCTCTCGGTTAAAAATTGCCCAACCCATGGACTGACTACTTGGATGATCATCCAAACCTTCTATGCAGGACTAAATTTTTCTTCACGGAATTTATTGGATTCAGCTGCTGGAGGTACCTTTATGTCCATCACTCTTGGTGAAGCAACAAAGCTTCTTGATAATATGATGATCAACTACTCTGAATGGCACACGGAAAGAGCTCCACAAGGTAAGAAGGTAAATTCCGTCGAAGAAACCTCTTCCTTGAGTGATAAGATTGATGCTATTATGTCTATGCTTGTGAATGATAGGACTAATATTGATCCTAATAATGTTCCGTTAGCTTCATTGGTTGCACAAGAAGAACATGTTGATGTAAACTTCATTAAAAATAATAATTTCAACAACAATGCTTACCGGAACAATTCTAGTAACAACTATAGGCCATATCCTTATAATAATGGCAACGGCTATGGTAATTCTTATGGGAATTCTTACAACAATAATAGGAACACACCCCCTGGACTTGAAGCCATGCTTAAAGAATTTATTAGTACACAAACTGCTTTTAACAAATCTGTTGAAGAAAAGCTTGGGAAAATTGATATACTTGCTTCTAAAGTTGATAGTCTTGCCGCTGATGTTGATCTTTTGAAATCGAAAGTTTTGCCTAATGGAAATCATCATGACAAAATTGTTACTACAGCAAATGCCATTCAAGTTAGAATTAATAAGAATATAAGATTAATGGCTGAACTGCGTGCTAGGTGGGATAGAGAAGAAAATGAAAAACTAGCTAAAGAGAAGAATATAGCTAAAGTTTGGACTATTACCACCACTAGTAATGCTAATGCTACACATGTTGCTGCACCTCCTACTATTAATAATAAAAGAATTGGTGTTAGCAATGTTTCCACTTCTAATGCAAAGCGCGAGAAACTGCCCGAAACTGCTAAAACCGCAGAAACCGCCTGTGATAAAGCCGCTGAAATTTTTTCCAACATTGGGGATGATGATCCCATTGCTTTAGATTATAATGGTTTGAATTTTGATGATTGCCACATCTCTGAAGTTATAAAGTTCTTGCAAAAACTTGCTAAAAGTCCTAATGCTAGTGCTATAAATTTGGCTTTCACACATCATATTACAAATGCTCTCATAAAAGCTAGAGAAGAGAAACTAGAGCGCGAAGCCTCTATTCCTAGAAAGCTAGAGGATGGTTGGGAGCCCATCATTAAAATGAAGGTTAAAGATTTTGATTGTAATGCTTTATGTGATCTTGGTGCAAGTATTTCTGTTATGCCTAAGAAAATTTATGATATGCTTGACTTGCCACCGCTGAAAAATTGTTATTTGGATGTTAATCTTGCTGATCATTCTACAAAGAAACCTTTGGGGAAAGTTGATAATGTTCGCATTACCGTTAACAATAACCTTGTCCCCGTTGATTTTGTTGTCTTGAATATTGAATGCAATGCATCTTGTCCCATTATATTGGGAAGACCTTTTCTTCGAACTCGTTGGTGCTATCATTGATATGAAGGAAGGTAATATAAAATATCAATTTCCTCTCAAGAAAGGTATGGAACACTTCCCTAGAAAGAGAATGAAGTTACCTTTTGATTCTATTATGAGAACAAATTATGATGTTGACACTTCGTCTCTTGATAATACTTGATACACACTTTCGCGCCTAGCCGAAAGGCGTTAAAGAAAAGCGCTTATGGGAGACAACCCATGTTTTTACCTACAGTACTTTGTTTTTATTTTGTGTCTTGGAAGTTGTTTACTACTATAGCAACCTCTCCTTATCTTAGTTTAGTGTTTTATTGTGCCAAGTAAAGTCTTTGATAGAAAAGTAAGTACTAGATTTGGATTACTGCGCAGTTCCAGATTTCTTTGCTGTCACGAATCTGGGTCTACCTCCCTGTAGGTAGCTCAGAAAATTAAGCCAATTTACGTGCATGATCCTCAGATATGTACGCAACTTTTTTTTTTTTGAACAAACGCAACTTTTATTCAATTTGAGCATTTTCATTTGAGCAAGTCTGGTGCCATTTTAAAATTCGTCAATACGAACTGGTCTGTTTTGACAGATTCTGCCTTTTATTTCGCATTGCCTCTTTTGCTATGTTGGATGAATTTCTTTGATCCATTAATGTCCAGTAGCATTATGCAATGTCCAGAAGTGTTAAGAATGATTGTGTCACCTCTGAATATGTTAATTTTTAGTGTGCACTAACCTTCGAATGAGTTGTTTCGAGTTTGGTGTGGGGGAAGTTTTCAAGGATCAAGAGAGGAGTATGATGCAACATGATCAAGGAGAGTGAAAGCTCTAAGCTTGGGGATGCCCCGGTGGTTCACCCCTGCATATATCAAGAAGACTCAAGCGTCTAAGCTTGGGGATGCCCAAGGCATCCCCTTCTTCATCAACAATATTATCGAGTTCCTCCCCGAAACTATATTTTTATTCCATCACATCTTATGTGCTTTGCTTGGAGCGTCGGTTTGTTTTTGTTTTTGTTTTGTTTGAATAAAATGGATCCTAGCATTCACTTTATGGGAGAGAGACACGCTCCGCTGTAGCATATGGACAAGTATGTCCTTAGTTTCTACTCATAGTATTCATGGCGAAGTTTCTCCTTCGTTAAATTGTTATATGGCTGGAATTGGAAAATGATACATGTAGTAATTGCTATTA
This sequence comes from Lolium rigidum, assembly GCF_022539505.1. NCBI lineage: Eukaryota > Viridiplantae > Streptophyta > Magnoliopsida > Poales > Poaceae > Lolium > Lolium rigidum. The sequence continues at coordinate 252,023,548 of NC_061513.1, read as the reverse complement.
ATGTCTTGGGTAATGTGATACTTGGCAATTGTTGTGCTCATGATTAAGCTCTTGCATCATATGCTTTGCACCCATTAATGAAGAAATACATAGAGCATGCTAAAATTTGGTTTGCATATTTGGTTTCTCTAAGGTCTAGATAATTTCTAGTATTGAGTTTGAACAACAAGGAAGACGGTGTAGAGTCTTATAATGTTTTCAATATGTCTTTTATGTGAGTTTTGCTGCACCGGTTCATCCTTGTGTTTGTTTCAAATAAGCCTTGCTAGCCTAAACCTTGTATCGAGAGGGAATACTTCTCATGCATCCAAAATACTTGAGCCAACCACTATGCCATTTGTGTCCACCATACCTACCTACTACATGGTATTTTCCGCCATTCCAAAGTAAATTGCTTGAGTGCTACCTTTAAAATTCCATCATCACCTTTGCAATATATAGCTCATGGGACAAATAGCTTAAAAACTATTGTGGTATTGAATATGTAATTATGCACTTTATCTCTTATTAAGCTGCTTGTTGTGCGATAACCATGTTCACCGGGGACGCCATCAACTACTCTTTGTTGAATTTCATGTGAGTTGCTATGCATGTCCGTCTTGTCCGAAGTAAGAGAGATCTACCACCTTATGGTTAAGCATGCATATTGTTAGAGAAGAACATTGGGCCGCTAACTAAAGCCATGATCCATGGTGGAAGTTTCAGTTTTGGACATATATCCTCAATCTCAAATGAGAAAATTATTAATTGTTGTTACATGCTTATGCATAAAAGAGGAGTCCATTATCCGTTGTCTATGTTGTCCCGGTATGGATGTCTAAGTTGAAGAATAATCAATAGCGAGAAATCCAATGCGAGCTTTCTCCTTAGACCTTTGTACAAGCGGCATAGAGGTACCCCTTTGTGACACTTGGTTAAAACATGTGCATTGTGATGATCCGGTAGTCCAAGCTAATTAGGACAAGGTGCGGGCACTATTAGTACACTATGCATGAGGCTTGCAACTTATAAGATATAATTTACATGATACATATGCTTTATTACTACCGTTGACAAAATTGTTTCATGTTTTCAAAATCAAAGCTCTAGCACAAATATAGCAATCGATGCTTTTCCTCTATGGAGGACCATTCTTTTACTTTCAATGTTGAGTCAGTTCACCTATTTCTCTCCACCTCAAGAAGCAAACACTTGTGTGAACTGTGCATTGATTCCTACATATTTGCTTATTGCACTTATTATATTACTCTATGTTGACAATATCCATGAGATATACATGTTATAAGTTGAAAGCAACCGCTGAAACTTAATCTTCTTTTGTGTTGCTTCAATGATTTTACTTTGAATTATTGCTTTATGAGTTAACTCTTATGCAAGACTTAATTGATGCTTGTCCTGAAGTGCTATTCATGAAAAGTCTTTGCTTTATGATTCACTTGTTTACTCATGTCATATACATTGTTTTGATCGCTGCATTCACTACATATGCTTTACAAATAGTATGATCAAGATTATGATGGCATGTCACTCCGGAAATTATCCGTGTTATCGTTTTACCCGCTCGGGACGAGCGGAACTAAGCTTGGGGATGCCGATACGTCTCCGACGTATCGATAATTTCTTATGTTCCATGCCACATTATTGATGTTATCTACATGTTTTATGCACACTTTATGTCATATTCGTGCATTTTCCGGAACTAACCTATTAACAAGATGCCGAAGTGCCGATTCTGTTGTTCTGCTGTTTTTGGTTTCGGAAATCCTAGTAACGAAATATTCTTGGAATTGGACGAAATCAACGCCCGGGGTCCTATTTTTCCACGAAGCTTCCGGAAGTCCGAAGACGAAACGAAGTGGGGCCACGGGGTGCCCAAACCCTAGGGCGGCGCGGCCCCCTTGGCCGCGCCGGCTCGTGGTGTGGGGCCCTCGTGCCCCCTCCCGACTTGCCCTTCCGCCTACTTAAAGCCTCCGTGACGAAACCCCCAGTACCGAGAGCCACGATACGGAAAACCTTCCAGAGACGCCGCCAACGCCGATCCCATCTCGGAGGATCCAGGAGATCGCCTCCGGCACCCTGCCGGAGAGGGGAATCATCTCCCGGAGGACTCTACGCCGCCATGGTCGCCTCCGGTGTGATGTGTGAGTAGTCTACCCCCGGACTATGGGTCCATAGCAGTAGCTAGATGGTTGTCTTCTCCCCATTGTGCTATCATTGTCGGATCTTGTGAGCTGCCTAACATGATCAAGATCATCTATCTGTAATTCTATATGTTGCGTTTGTTGGGATCCGATGAATAGAGAATACTTGTTATGTTGATTATCAAAGTTATATCTATGTGTTGTTTATGATCTTTCAAGCTCTCCGTTACTAGTAGATGCTCTGGCCAAGTAGATGCTTGTAACTCCAAGAGGGAGTATTTATGCTCGATAGTGGGTTCATGCCTGCATTAACACCTGGGACAGTGACAGAAAGTTCTAAGGTTGTGTTGTGCTCGTTGCCACTAGGGATAAAACATTGATGCTATGTCTAAAGATGTAGTTGTTGATTACATTACGCACCATACTTAATGCAATTGTCTCGTTGCTTTGCAACTTAATACCGGAGGGGGTTCGGATGATAACTCGAAGGTGGACTTTTTAGGCATAGATGCGATTGGATGGCGGTCTATGTACTTTGTCGTAATGCCCAATTAAATCTCACTATACTCATCATGATATGTATGTGCATGGTCATGCCCTCTTTATTTGTCAATTGCCCAACTGTAATTTGTTCACCCAACATGTTGTTTATCTTATGGGAGAGACACCTCTAGTGAACTGTGGACCCCGGTCCAATTCTCTTTACTCGAAATACAATCTATCGCAATACTTGTTCTACTGTTTTCTCGCAAACAATCATCTTCCACACAATACGGTTAATCCTTTGTTACGAGCAAGCCGGTGAGATTGACAACCTCACTGTTTCGTTGGGGCAAAGTACTTTGGTTGTGTTGTGCGGGTTCCACGTTGGCGCCGAATCCTCGGTGTTGCGCCGCACTACATCCCGCCGCCATCAACCTTCAACGTGCTTCTTGACTCCTCCTGGTTCGATAAACCTTGGTTTCTTTCTGAGGGAAAACTTACTGCTGTGCGCATCATACCTTCCTCTTGGGGTTCCCAACGAACGTGTGAGTTACACGCCATCACACGGTAGTTTCTCCTTCGGTGACTTTAAATCTAAGAAGGTGGTTCAAGAGGGAACGAATGAGTACGAGCGTACTCAGCAAGTTCAGTAATAGAAATAGGTGTATCATGCACTAGCTACAGCCTTAGACCAGAAAGTCTTAGGCAGATGCAAGTTTTCGTAATCAATTCTTCAAAAGGTTTATTTTATTCTTAAAAACTATGTTCATCAGTTTTCACAGGTTGACCAGAACTTCATGGAGTTACTTTCCTGCCGCGTTCGTAGTTCCTTCCTGAAACAGGGAGTGATAGGTCACAATTCAATACACTCTGCAGAGGTGTGTTACTTTACCCATAAGAGAACTTATCCTTGTTGTCAGCCGAGTCTAGAACTCGTCCACACTTCCTTGGTGTGAGGCCAGATGTAAGATCCAAGTCAATCACTACCTTCTCCGCGACCCCGCATACACACCCTTTTGTATTCAGATGGTCTTCGATCACTCGATCCCTGACCATGATACAATTCATCATAGACGGTAGAGTGCCCTTCATTCACGCGGATGGAGAGATTAAGTCCATCCCAAACTACTGAGTGTTCACCAACACACAGCCAGGCTCTATCAAGTTCATCGATATGCGAAAGGAATAAGATACAACTGACTTCCCTAGAGCTATTACAGATCTTATTGTTAACACGTAATATACATCGCTTGAATCACTGGACAACATTTGTTATTAATCCTATGTGAATACTTTCCTAGTTGCAATGGAACCTCCACCATCATCTCAAACTATGGTTCCATTACCCACCACATAGTCATTTCATAATTGTAATCTTTTGCTTTCAATGCAGGAGTGATAAGTATATTATTTTGCATATAATTTGATAAAAATAATCAAATGGCATGAGCAAGAGATGAACTTGCCTTTCTTGACAGTAAGATTATGCAGACAAGAGCTTCGAGATGATATAACTCCAAATCCTGAAATGCCATGGTAAGGACAATGTTTAAAGAATTGGCAAATATGCCATAATGCAGAAGTATGAAATGCAATCGCTCTAAGCGTAAGCTAACCCCGATGATTTAGGATTGGGTGAGTTGTAAAGATTTCTTTAGGGTGTGTTGCACTTTTAGAGTGGTTCTCAAACAAGGTTCTTATTAGGGTTTGGTTATCCTAGTATCATAAACAAGTGATATAATGCATCATAGAAATCATACACACAAAGGAATAGTGGTTGCCTAACATGTAAAGAGAACTTGTCAGTTTTAAGTCCTATAGGGCATGGTTAAAGATTACTTGTTATTTACTTCAAAAGAATAACTTTTAAAAAACATATCTTCTCTTTCTTAATAGATGGCCCCATTTTGGAGCCCTCTCATGCGTCCACGTCATCACTAATTCTGCCTCGCGTTGCCTGTCGTTCGACCGTGCTTGCTCTCTGCCTCTCCCGATCTTTCCCGACACCCGCATTGTTCCTAACCCCACTTCAGAACGAGAGATGCTCCGGACCGACATGGCCTGGGCTAGGTTGGCCCGCTTCCCAACCCTGCACGTTCATTCTCCTCGATCTATTCCTCTTCCTCGGCTAACCGCTGTTCGTCTTCCTGAGTGGCCGCGACGTTCCCTTCCCCTCCCCACGAAATTTTCCACCAGCGACCTAAGGCCTCCTCCTCACAAATGCTGATGAAAACGCCTCATAAATCCCAGTAATCACCACTTGAAACTGCTCGCTAGAACTAATCAGCCGCCACCTCCAAGCTTAAAAAGCAGGCTATGCTGCCATACGCTTCAATCGCGCAAGCCGCCTCTCCCTGCCAGCACTGCAACCGGCCTCCACCCTGGTACCTTCCCGCTCCCCAGTCTAATTTGTTCTTAGTTTTTTTCAATCCCTAAGTGTGTCTTCCCAATCTGGCAGGTTGATTCGTTGAGCTCGGCTGGAAATCCGCTCCAGGTTTGGCCCCTCAACTAGATTTGATTGGATCGATTCTGTATGGTAATACATCAGCTCCACCCGGCTGGAAATCCGCTCCAGGTTTGGCCCCTCCACCAGTTTTGATTGGATCGATTTTGTCTCGTGATTCGTCAGCTCCACCCGATTTCTTTTTATTAATGGACTTCTCTGTCTGCTCGCTTAAGATTTCTTTTGTTCACTCACTGAAACTAGCAAATACCAGTTGTGGATACACTTCTAAAAAGCCGATTAATCATAATTCTTTTTTTTGCGAGAATCATAGTCTTTTTGTCCAAGTGTCAAATGTTGTATTCTCCTATACAATTTTGCTTCAGAACCACATTTGCGTTGATTGCGTGCCTGATATATGATCTAAGAAATGGGCTACCCCTCCTACTAGATGCAATTGAATCTATAAACATTTTTGTATTCCCTCCAGGTACTGTTTTTTCTATCATATGTTTGATGGAATGTCTCCACTCTCCGTCATATGATGAATTGAAAAAGATTTACAGATAAGTATCTCTTCTCCTTCTCTTTGTGCATCTATCTATGAGTACGATTGAGTGCCTCCATTACAAATGAAGCATGATGGAGCTTCAACTGATTTGTTTAAGGTTGAGATTTTCTTTAAAAATTTATGTGGGTATTGACGAGGGCAGTTTCATCTGACATCTAGCAAATGCATGACGGCAAAAGCAGTAGTCGATGCATATGTCGGGCTGGTGCATCCTTCCAAATCATCCAGCTTTTGGCCATCTTTCTGAAGGCAAGGTACTATGTTCTCACATAACAACTAGCTCCCATTGTTTCTATCATTTATATTGTTTGTTGTTTCCATATGAAAATTGACCGACTTGCAGAACCGTGCACAATGGAAAAAATTGCATAAAGTCTGGATCCTCATTTACAATATTAAGTTGTAACATCAGACATATTATCCATTCCTCTTATGTATTTACTTTCGTGTGATAGACAAGTCGGTTTGACATTCCACATATTCACTTCCTTTTAATTCATCATGTTTTTTTCGGGTTACTTTACATGTCGATTGTGCAAGGTTCAAAACTGACCAACTTGGTACAACTGCAGTTAATGTCTTCTGATGGTGTTTGTCTCCAATCCTTTTTTCACGTGATTTCGCCCATCCAGTTGTAATACATGTTAGTTTCTTCATAGCATTTTGTATTAGTTCTGGTTAAATGATTATATCCTCAGATCAGTATTGAATCTCTATTACTTTCCAAGAGGAATCCATGTGTAATCTTTTCGATGGCTTGAAATTTGAAAAGGAAAATCTCCGATAGCAAGAATATTCGAACTTAAGATGTATCAAACATCCAGAAATTTTTTCTCAATATAGAAGGCCGAATTCATATGCCCTAATTTTATCTAATTTGTACATAAAGATATGGCATATTTTCCCTATTTTCTTACTCGACACTATGATCCCTTTCAGTACATAGTGTTTCCAATAGTATAAGCATGCATGACCTGTTTTTTAATAGCAACGAAAATTCATTAATTAATAATTTTGGTAAATTTTATTGGAGTGTATGTGAATAGTAAATCAATCATATTTTACAAAATTACCGCAGCAACGCGCGGGGAATCATCTAGTTACTTAAGTAATTCAAGTAGGGACTATTTGTTTATATGGTTTACTTTTTATTTACTTCAAACAAAAATAACTTTTGAAGAACATGTTTCTTAATGAAAAAGAATACTACAAGTAGGAGCTATGTGCTTCTAGGGTTTACTAGGATTCCTAATTTAGTTCCCTGGATAGGTATTAAATGGATCTAAAATAAGATGGTTTCATAACATCTAGTAGTTGCATGATTTAGTTAAGCACGAGCATATTAATTGAGTTACTACATAGGGTTGTTGCTTTAGTTAATCAAGGTGGTGTGACATTACTTAATGATGATTAATGGTGATGTCAAGAATTAACAAGTTAAGGTTGACTATTAAGGAATCATATAAGGTCTATTAACTAAGAAGACAAGAAATAATAACTTCATGTGTATAGGGCTTATTCTATTTTAGTAAATCATGAGCATGCATTTATTTGTTGCATAGTAAGAATATATAATTAAGGGTTAAGTTCATATGATCACATTTCATAAAACCCTAGGGTTTTAGAGTTTCACATGAAATGTTGAAGTTATGGTTTACTTCTATTTGATACTAGTAATCACTTAGGTTCATGAAGACATGAAATGATAACTTCATTTTCTTTTGGGTTTATAAGATTTAGGTGTGAGTATGGCATGCATGGATTACTTGGTGAATATTTAGCATGATTTATAATACAATAGGATTAAATTTTATAATTTTAAATTCTCAAAAAAAAATTATAATTTTCTAGGTTTTAGAATTATTAGCTAAGTTGTATTTGAGCTATGATTTGATATTAAATTATGGAGTTATGGTTTAATTCATGGAATTAAGGTTCCATAGTTGTTATTAAATTCTAAAGTAATAATTTGTTGACTAAAAAGGTTGAAGTGAATAAATAACTTTTGGATACAAATTAATATTACTTTTAAACATTTTCTTATTTTCTTAATATTTAAAGAGAATGATAAATAAGAAAGTGCAATTTAGGGCTTTTTAAAATATCACTAATATTTAAGTTAATGATAATATCATAAAAGAAAATTACTTTTAGTGTTTTGTTTACTTCCTAAATAGTTATTATTTATTTATGAAATTTAACTAATTATTTAATTTTATTTGTATTTAGGATAAAAGAAAAAGCATAATTAATAAAGGTTAAATAAATAATTTATTATTTTAACAAAAAAAATATTTTTATTGGATAGAATTTATTTTTGTGAGCATTTTGATACATCATTTGTATTTTTCTGAGTTGAAATGAATTCTATATGCATTTGCAAAGTTTCAGATATTTTCTGGAATTCAAATTTAAAGAGTAAATACTAACTGTACCCAATCTAGTGTTACACACGTTCACTCAGCGGTGGGCCTTGACCATGTAGGCTGCCACGCTGGTCGTTGACCTAGTCAAAATCGAAAATGTGGCAATGGAGCTCCTGGCCGGCGGCCAGTCGACGACGGCGCTGACGCTGGAGTGCTCCCGCGGGGCTGTGCACGTGTTCAACGAACCGGGACAGCGAGGCGATGGGAGCGCTGGTTGTGCCGCTCGCTATTGACCACTAGAGCATGGCCGGTGGCGAGGTGCTGCGGTGGTGAACTCCGGTGATCCATTGATATCGAGGTACAGATTGTTATGGGATGTAATAAAAGGCTCGCGAGACGCAGAAGCTCACCCTGAAGACAAAGGACTGCTCGACAAAGACAAGGACGTAGGGGTTGAGCTCAGGGTTGAGATTTCCGATGAACTCGACCGAAAGGGAATGTTGAAATCCCGATGACTTGGGCCTCCCCTTCTTGATTCCCTTCTCCGGTATGCTCATCACTACTCCGTGCTCCTCCGGGGTACTCCATTGGCTCTAGGGTGGCCTCACTCGACGGCGGTGAGAAGAACTCCGGCGTGCTGCTGCAGATGATTGTGGGTGGTACAAAGAGATTGAGAGGAATTGGGATGGCGGTGAAGATCAAGGAGGTTACGACGATCCTCTGCATGCTTTTATAGCTTGGCTCAAGGTCTCTATCATCATCTCACTGCCGGCGACGGCCGAGATGCGGTGGCGAAGTTGGCACGGCAGATGGGCGCGAATCGAGCTGTTTTTGGATGTGCTCGGCCGCGAGATTACTAGGGTGAGGTTCTGGCTTGGTCTTGGCGTCCGGAAAAATCATAAGCGATGGCGGGACATGGCAGAGGTGGCTCGCCGGCGTGTCGTCTGCGGGGAAGAAGAAGAAGATACCTCGCTTCTCTTTTTTTATACGAACCGGTATATATGTGGGTCGGGTCTTTGCTGGGTTGCGTCGTAGGCTGCTGCTGGGCTGATGGGGCCTAGTTTGGTCTGGTAAGGTAAGCCCTCTCTCTTCTCTATTTTCAGTTTTATGTTTTGTATTTTCTATTTTTAAATTCCATATTGAATTTAGTTTGGTTTTGCGGGACTATGCCTAGTTTAATTTCACTAAAATATCTCAAGTAATAAATACTTTGGTGGTTTATTTAATATACTTTGTTAGAATATTTATATAGAATCATTAACACTATTGAGAATGAGAAGAAGATATTCTCTATTGGTATGAGTTGTGTATTTGAACTTTGAGGTGTTCAAATTAATTTGCAGAAAGTATATTTTACTTACCAAGTACTAGAATTGGTTTTATTTTGTATTTCCTTGAAATAATAATTTATAAGCTCATACTGAGTTTATTTCTTAATTGAGAAGTGATTTTATGGTCATGATTTCATGTGCCAAATTATTTCTAAAGTTTGGAATATAGTTTAGGTTTTATTCTAAAGTTATTAATATTGTTTTCTTAAACCTTGAATTAAAATGCCTAGGTATATATATCATATTATTCTCATGAGGCATGCATTTTCTTAAAATTGATATTTTAGTTGTATGGTACTTTACAATTTGGCCACTAGGATGGAAAGGTAGGGTTAAATATTGGTTTTAACACTAATCACCTAAATGGGATTTAAACTTAAGGTATATATGGCTTGGGTTTGTACTTGTGATCCTTGATGCACAAGTTAGGGTTGAGATATGGAATAGTATTCCATGTGTGGTTGTTCTTATTTTAAAGTATCTAAGGTTTTGATTGAAGCATAAGTTGAAATGAGGTGTGGTAGATTTCTACTTATGATCCCAAGTGATTCACAAATTAAGGTTGAGATATGGGCATAGGCTATAGGTGTGAGTTGACACCATGTTTAATTGCCTAGGGTTGCTCTTCCTCACCATTGATAGGATACTTGTGTATCAAACTATTACTAGGATTGTCTCAAGTGCTTGGATAGCCAAAGTCTTGTTGTCACTCATTTGTTTTTATCCTTAAAATATTGAGAATTGTCTAAGTTTTATTACTAGTGGTTTACCTATCATTTCATGTGATGGATGATATGCTCTTATCACATAAGATTTAACTTATCTTCTATATCTACAAAACATGGTCATGCATTAGACATAATCAACTTATTCCTCACTAATCTCTCTTTATTATCTTCCTCGCATCACACTCATTCTAAACTCTTAGGGTTTATGATCATTACCAAGTTGTGATGATCATGGCCTTGGCCTCCTAATGGATTACTATTTAAGTAGGGTTCTCACTTCACATCAAGTGTTGGCTTGATCAAATAGGGTTTAGTACTTATCTTGTATTTCTCATAGCAATAGTTATTATCAATGACTTATCTCACTTGGAAATTACTTGAATAATAACCTAGGGTTCTACTCAAGAGATGATGTAAATATATATGGATAGTCCTCTCCCTTCTCTGAGGTTTAGTAGAAATAGATTTGGATAGACAAGATTGGAATAATCAAGGTTTGAAAAAGAACTAGTGTGAATGTCCTTGACATGAGTTCAATATTGTTGTTGAAAATATACCATGTGAATCATGGTAGGAATATTGATCAAGTAAAAAGGTCATGGAAAAGATAAGTAAAGAATAGTTTCTCAATTCTTTCTGTTCTTTGATTTATAGTTGAATAAACATTCATGTGTTGTTGTAAGGAATACCATGTATGATCCTTTATAAGACATGGTATTTGATCCTCACTTAGAGTGTTGTTATTGTAAAGCTAATCCTATTTGATCTAACCCATAGATCAAATCATCTTTACCCAGAACAAGGTTTTAGCAAAGATCACATTGAAGTTTATAGCGCTTGACTTGATGATATACTTCAATTCCATCAAGTCAAGTGAAACTTCAGTTACTGTGACAAGTTTTATTTGAAAGCGCGAAAATTCCCCGGATTTTCTATGCATGACTACAATGCACACATCTCTATTCTCTCTTTTTGTAGCCTCTAAACATGGGACGTTACTGCAGCCGAGTGCACACCCCCTCTTTATATACACCGGAGGCAACCGAGGGGTGTGGCACGCCTGACATCATCATAACTTCGTTAGCATATGAGGTCGGCGGTCGCTCGGCAGGCGAGGCATGACCATTAACGTGATGCAGACTATCGAAGCGATGCCTAGTTTCCAGTACTGGCGCTTGATAAGACGCATCGACATAGTTCGCTGCCATGTAGGCCCATGGGAGAAGCGAGCGGACATTTGGCGCAACCGCCAGCGTCTGCCGAGACGCATCCGAGGCGCATATTTGGGCCGCATTTGCATCTCCGCGAACAGCCCGGTCACTATGCGTCGGGCCGATGGGCATGGGTACAAACGCATTTTTCAACCGCACGGTCGCAAACGGTCGCTCCGCGTCTGTTTGAGATGCCCTAATGCGAACAAGATGTATGACCGTGACAAATATAGGTATTGCATGCCTCGAACAACTAAAACTTTTCCCACTCATGATAGTGAGCCTATCTAACATTTAAAATAATGTTCCTAAGTGTACCCTTAAGCATAGATTAGAGTCAAGCGGAGCCCTTCCGCTCAGCTTTCAGCCTGAGCGAGAGGAAAAGCGAGGAGGAGCCGTGGAGACGGGCTCTCACGTGGCGTTGAGGCAGAAGCAAGAGGGTTAGTGTTAGGAATCCCGTACTCGTCCAATTCCACTCCCATGTCGTGGCATAAGCAAGAGGCGACACCGTTGGAGCTACTCCCCGCCGCTAGTCAAGATCCTCTTCGGTGCCACCCTCTAGATCTTCCTCAAGGCCGCCTGGATAGAGACCCCTTCCTCCAGCAGCTCGTTCCCCTTGTCCCCTTCCTATCCAGATCGAGGGGGTCAAAGTGAGAGAGACGGCATGCATGAGTGGCGGCTACAACCTGGGAGGCCGAGAAGTAGGAGGGGATCGATTTATTGAGGTTGCTTCTTGGAGGGGATCAATGTGTTTGGCTACGACCTAGGAAGCAAGAGGTCGCTTGTTGGGCGTCTAGTGGGACCAGAAACAACATATAACTACACGATATTATTTAATATTTCTTATTTTAGCTTACGTATATGTCTGTTTTATCATGCATGCTCAAGTCTAGGCAAAGCCTCACCGCTCGCTTAGGACTAAGCGCTTTTTTGAAACCTTGCTTACTTACGCTGTAGAATATTTCGACGAGTGAGTAAGATGCCACTGAAGTGCGTTCCGAGTGAGTGTGAATGTGTGATGCCATCGTCTTGCTTAAGCACTTGGATGCCAAGAAAGTAAGATAGGTTCCCAAGATCTTTGACAGCAAAAAGATACTCATAGCTGTGCTTGAAACTTAAAATCAATGTTCAAAGGCAAATCCATGCTTATGTTGTTTTGGTTGTAAGATTTACCGATGCCTGTGCTGCGAGGAAGCGGCTTTCCCGCTTCTCAGCATCTCAAACAAGGGAAAAATAGAAGTGGAACAGCTATTTATGCAGGTGCAATTCAACAAACAGGAGCTTCTTTCCAACTCCCTAGCTGTACGGTTCAACATTCATTACTCATTAGATGGAAAGAAGCACCATGGAACATAAGCAACGTTCTGATGTTTAAACCTCGCGGCCTAGTACAACACGGAAGATAGTACGGTTCAACTCGGGAGTGGTGTTTTGGAACATGGGTGCATATGCTCCCTCTATTTTAAAATTCATCTTACACATATTTTGAATTTCAAAAAAATTGAAACGAAAAATTCGCACGTACATCTTCACGTGCTATGCGCTTACAAAGTTGTTTCATAAAAAATAGACTTATCATGTGACGTGTGTAAAAAAGACAAAACTTAGTGCTAAAAATAATGCTTTTTACAAGATAATTTTTCTCTTTTTTACATAGACCACAGAAAATATTGATTTTTCGTGAAACTTGACAAATGCACATATATTATGGAGTTGTACATGTAGAATTTTTTATCAAATTTTTTTGACAACTCAAAATATAATTTTTTGGTATAGGGAGCATACGCACCTGGGAGCCGAATTGAATTTCCGGGTTCAACATTCATTACTCATTAGTTGGAAAGAAGCACCATGGAACATAAGCAACGTTCTGATGTTTAAACCTCCCGGCCTAGTACAACATGGAAGATAGTCAAACGCACGCACACATGCGCACACAATAAAACACATGTTGCCATGTTGGAACCTCCCTGCAGGATCAGTTCACAGGCGAGCTTGCCAAACATGCTTGCTTGAACCGCCGCAAATCAAAGGAACCACAAGTGGAGTACGGATTTAATCTAAGCAATTCAATATGCTTTCAACCTTACTGCCAGTTGACTAATGCCTAAGGAAATTAGATAATAGACAGAAGGTGTTGAATTAAGAGTCTACAAGTGGACTTCAAAGCTGACCGCTGCATGCTACATAGAGTCAATCTCCGAGTCGAAATACAGAAAGAACACAGTTTTGCATCTCAGCCACTAGAACGTAACTCTGGCCAGATACCTGCAGGGCAAGCAAAATCACCAGTCAAACCAAACTGTACTATTCAATCAGGAAAAGTCATTGAAATGAGTTATTCTCATTAATTCTATATGACTCACACTACTGTGCAAATTGTGCCAAAAGCTACATAAATAAATAATCTTAGCATTATTAGACAAAACCAACATTAGAAACATAAAACAGTACAAAATTGTAGGTACGATGCCAGTGTAACCGCTAATTTTAGCAGTTTTTGGCTACATCTAGCCTGGTAGCAGCTAAGAGAACAATGGGAAAATGAGGGACTCATGGTGTCATGGAGTAGGAATATGAAGAGACTTTTTAATCAAACATATTAAAACCAGAATAATCACCCATAAAACTACAATAATTCCAAGTGCAACAATAAACAAAAGTATAAGGTTTAATGGAGGCATACCCTTCAAGTGTTGTGATATTCATCAGTTCGCTATTTGTTACAATGATCCAAAATAAGCAGCAATGTGAAATTACATACTTATATGTCCGTATAAACAAAGGAAAATTTGAAATAGGGTGCTCAGGTATTGATAGTTAACAATTAATTTACTTCCTGCAAATGACACTAGGACTTGATAGACAAATAGCCTGAAGAAACTCACAGGCAATGACGCAGCAAGTAAAGAAAAACTAGAAATATATCTCCAAATCAAAGTAAAGGGTCAGTGCTTCATTTTCTATTACTTGGAATGACAAGATTCTCATCTCTAGGCAGGCAAGAACATATGCAAGAACAGGGAATGGGGAAGGGTCCTAAGTAATCCGTCATTGGAGGAACTTAGAGGAAGAAGAGATCACACTATATACTAGAAGGAATTTGATGAGTACTACTAAGGAGGTAAACTTAAAGCAAGGAAGCTGTATGCAAAGGAGGGCAAACAAAAGAGCACATCCTGAGTTAGAAAAGGTAGAGCATCAGTAGCAGATAAGCTTACCTGCTCAACCAATAGATCAAATAGCATATCCAACAATTAATCATCTTGCGTATTGAGCAAAAGCTTAGCCCCATCGTGTCCACCACCAACGCATGTTCCTAGAAGCATAAGAAGTCAAACAATGTGTTACGTGGGTCAGAGACATTGGCACCACAGCAAGGTTAAGGTAAAGGAGCTCAAGGCTGTTTGCCATATCCTTACGATGCCTCTCAAGCTTTCATATTCCCTAACTCGCTATAATGATAGGCTTACGATGTAACCAGTATCAGCTATCAATAAACCAGAAAAGGGAAATTTGGCTCAAAATCCTAAGCACAAGACACAATGACATCCCAACAAAGACAAACAAAAACGAGGATACATCAACGAGGTAGTTAGATAAATCCATAGCTGTAACTCTGGGCAACTCCGTTTTGATAAATATGACACGCGTACTGTCTAATTTACTGAATGTCCCCAGATAACATATACTAATCAATACCTTAAAAATGAAAAACAGCATTTACTCATACTTAGCTGCTTGGAACGGGAAAGTTGCCCAGAGCTATCCTGAAGCTCGTTCCACGCAATAATGCAATATTGGAAAAAAAACGCATACTAACAAACCATGGCAACATAGGTGATCATGATTTAAGTTATCTTTAAATAAATTTAGCATGGAAAGAAGAAATATAACTCCAAAATTATTATTTTTTCCTGGTACAAATGAACATGCGGCATACAGGGGAGTCCTAGAAGTGATAATTGAACAATTATCCTAAATTTAGAACCAATCGATTATTGTGGATTTAAAGCCTATTAACAATATCAACCCATACAAAAAAAAAAGATGAAAGAAATATAATTAGGACTAATTAAGCTTCCAAATGTACCTATTAAGCCAGGCATTTTAGGTGGTTCATGCTAGTTTTTCATGCAGTCAACCTTTAACCGTTGTGTATCTCATCAGTAAAAATAAATGGAAATGCATCTACGCACAAACGTTACCCTTAGACAATTCTTGCATTAAAGGCAAGCCATGATGAAATTTAGTTCAAATATTCTAGAAAACTTCGCCAATCATACTAATCATTGTTCATTTTGCCGAACAAAGTAATGATTCATTTCTTGTAATGGATATTCATATAACAGAAACTGCCTAGCTGCAGAACATGAAGTAAATTACACATGGCACTAACATATTTTTTCTAGATCATGGGTCAATCAATCATTACATTAAAAGCCACCACAGAGCATTGCAGAACATCATCACTATATGCTGAATAGGTCATGAAGCAGCAACAGAAACAAATGATATTACACGACCTAAAACTGTTGGCAGCCAATTATCAAACAATAACTTGGTTATTGTGCATAAGGGATGTAAGCCATATTCTCACCTGCGGAGTAGACACTTTCGAATGGATGATAGTAAGAAATGATGTTGGTTTCAAAAAGCTTCTGGAAATTCAATGACTGAAGATGGACCATGAAGACGCCAATCGTGTTCCAGAGAAACACCACATTATTCTCCTCAGCAATCCCTAGAAAGCATACAGATTTCACGGAAAGTAGCTTGTCCAGTTCAATAGTTCTTGCAAGCCCCCACGAAGAAGCACCATCACAATGGGTCTTCCTCTTCCACAACTGGGCGGCGCAGTCGTATGACAGTACGAGGCAACCCAACCCACCACTTTCGGCCCGCATAATCTTGAAGCGCCTGCCCTCGCCATACATATCCAGTGGCACTCGTATCACAGCGAGGCTCTGCTTCACCAGATCAAATTCGAGAATTCCCTCAAAATTCCCAGTAAGCTTCCAGTAAAGGGAATCTGCAGCTAGCACAGAGTCTTCAATAAAAACCATTGTGGGAAGAGGGCTCCCATCAGCCTCGTATGGAAGCGGTGTTGAGATGAGATTTCCCCACAGGCCTGTCTTTGACGAGTAAACGCAGGCGAGCGCTTGCTGCTTGTCATCCGCCACCACCAAGACCACCTGGAAGTGTGGGTCTTCTCCGGCAGGGCGAAGCACCGCCCCGTTGACGAGGCCCACAGTTTTGTCTTGATCGAACGACGCGGGAACGGCCATGCGGTGCTCGTCACCGGTGACGGGGTCCCACACCAGAACTTGGCGGTGCTTCGTGAGGAAGATGAGGAAGAGACCATGGCGACATCCAAGGGTCATGGAGCGGCCGTAGTCGTCGTCACGCTTCAAGGAGAAGCGCCCGGGAGGGATGCGATTGGGGGCCTCCAGGGTAGAAAGGAAGGGACTACCTCCGTACTTTTCGAAGAAGCCGAGGAGGGGCGGATTGCGGCGGTGCCGGATGCGGAAGCGGCGGAAGAAGCCGGGGTCGGAGACGAGGCGGCGCCAGCGCTTGCAGACGGTGGAGGCCCGCGGGAGGGATGAAGGCTGCGGGGGGAGGCGGAGGAGGATCTCGCAGAGGAGATCGTCGTCATCGAGGGGACCGGCCGCCGGCGAGCGGGCAAGGCGGCGGCGGCGGCTGCTGCTGGTGCTCATCTCGCCCTAGAGTTCGCTCGTGCGGTGAACTTGGTGGGGACTGGGCAGTGAAATGCGTCGGCCCAAAGAAGACTGAAGACACGCGAGTGAGAACATATCGACACGCGTTTAAGGGCATCTCCAGCGGCCGGACGCAGTCCGTTTGGGTCTGGGCCGATAAAAAACGCGCTCCCGCGGCTAGACGTAAAACGTCTGTAGTGTCCATCCTGACGCAAACATGCACTAAATATGTGCCAGGATTGCGTCTATGTGGACGCGTCCGACATCCATTTTCGTCCGTTTGGGTATGACCCCTTCTCTCTCCTCCTCTAATCTAGGGTAGGCCCATGTGCTGGCCACTCCACACCACACAAATAGAATCTTTCTCTCTCCTCCCCTAATCAGTGCATGGCAGGCCCTTGCGGTCAAAAATACGTCTCTGCCACTGGAGAAGGGGTAGACGCATGCGGACATGTGGACATTTTTTATGTCCGTGCGCGACGCAAACAGACATAAAAATGCGTCACCCCGCTGGAGATGCCCTAAGGGTGATTGTTTGCGTCCGTCGTAACCGAAAATGCGAGTCTGGGTCCTGCTCCAGCGAGGCAACGCAAAGTGATCGGACCGTCCGCGGCGACGCAAACCTAGCTCAAATATGCGCCAGGTTTGCGTCTCCGCGGACGCTCCGCGGTCGCGCCGAGTGTCCGCCGAAAATGACGTAGGACCCGCGTGTCAGTGGCAGGGAGGCCGATATTATTCCCGCCAGTGGCTATTCTCCACGCGAAAAATCAAAGTAGACCGGAGCAGTCCAGAAGCGATGGACGTCCTCGCCGCCGCAGCCACCACCATGGATGCCGAGGAAACCCTGGCACCCGCCGCCGCTCCACACTCCCCCGTAGCCACGACCATAGCCACAATGGAGGCTGCAGCTCCGGCAGAAGCAAAGCGGGCCGCCACCGGCCACCGGGACGCAAAGCCGAAGGCCGCAAAGAAGGTGTTGTCTTTTTTTTCGAGACCAGCCAGGACTAGCCCATGGCGGCATTGAATTAAGTTTTCAGCGCACAGAAGTGCAACGGTGCCTACACGCCCGCGAGTGAGTACCGGGACTCGAACTCGAGGGGGGGGCATCACAGGTATCATCACCCTGGTAGCCATCCGGGCTAAGCCTTGGTTGCTAAAGAAGGTGTTGTCCAAGGAGGAGAAATGCGTCGAGGCCACGAAGGGTAGCTGCCGGCGCAGGAACCTGAAGGAGAGGAATGCAGCGGACGCCGGCCAGCATGTGTGGCAGATGCAGGTGAAAGCCGATGTCGCGCAAGTAGGCCTCCATCTGAGCTTAGCGGAGGGCTACATGCTCGTCAAGCGAGAGGGGATCACCGGCGTCGCTCCTCCGGCCTCGTCGGTGAGCTCGGTAAGTTCTCAGCTGCATCCTGGAACTCCCGCTCCCTTGCAGATCCACCCGGCGTCACGGTTCGCCTCCGGCGTGGCGCCGGTGCAGTTCAACGTGGTGCCGGTGCAGTTCAACGGAGCGCCGTTTTCCGACCTCAACCGGACGCCTAGAAGCGGTGACTCGTGCCCGGGCGCGACAGACAAGACGCGCCAGCTGCCGGAGGAGAGCATGCCGGTGCCCCGCATCCTGTTCGACGAAATGGCACTGTCTGCCCCGACGATAGACGACCCGGTACGTGAGCTCTCTCAATGTGTGCGACTGTCGTGTATCATGCGTCTGACGTCCGGTCATTCGTAGGCCTATTGGAAGGACGGAATGAAGCAGACATCGAGGCCATGATCTTCGGCGGCGGCTTCATTGGCGACGACCGGGCCGAGACAGGCCCGCATGATGAGTGGGCACCGACGCAAGATGCGGAGGACATCGATGGCGCACGACTGTTCTCCTCCCAGCCCATGCAGCCAACACTCGTGTGCGTCGACAACTTTGAGGACGCGCCAACACAGCATGTCCTCACGACGGACAATGCTAGGAAGAAGAAGGGGGAGAGCCACAGGACACAAGGATTCATCGACGAAAGTGTTTGTGCGATGCGTGGCTGGCAAGTAATAACGCCCAACAAAAGGGCAAGGTGTATTGGGCCAAGGTCATGCAGGAGTACAATGAGACCAAGATGCACCCGCCATACCACATCCCAAGCCCTCGCACGGAAGAGTCCCTTAGAAAAATATGGAACTACATCAAACAAGAGACAAGCAAGTTCTGCTCGGCCATCGAACATACTAAGAGGCACCCCGTAAGCGGCGCGGGCGTCATTTCAGTGGGAAACAAGATACAACCATCATCATTCTATTCTATTTCCATCATTCTATGTACATCATTAGCCGCGTTGGCGTGATTGCAGGTATCCCGGGCCTTGGAGAGGTTCAAGGCAGTGCATAAGAAGGGCTACCATATGGTCAATTGTTGGGACAAGCTCAAGGACGCGCAGAAGTGGAAGACAAGCTTTGCGACCTACGATGAAGCTGTAAAGAATGGGACATCGGTCAACCTCGACGGCGAAGACGACGATCATGGCCGTCAAGCCCTTCTAGCTCGTCCCCGAGGCCATAAGGCTACCAAGGCCGATCTAGCCCGGGAGGCACAGGCCATTGCGTTCACCCAGAGCCTGGAGAAGATGATGGCCGAGAATCATGCCGCCTTAGCTGCTAGGGACGAGAAGAGGCGTCTGGAAAAAGAGGCTGCAGCTGCCATCTACCTCAACCTCACGAAAGAGGTCATTGAGGTCCAAATGATGGATGTCGAGGCCAGAGAGGCAGATGCCGAGGCCAAATTGCGTGACGCCGAGGCCAGGAGGATGGACGTCGAGACCAAGACCCATCCAGAGGGCACAAGGATCATGCTAACCGACTTGAGCAGCATCGACAACGACACCAGGGCCTGGTTCATGAAGAGGAGCGCCGAAATCCGCGCGCGAGACGCCTGATCGCCAGTGCCATGCGTCCAGCACCTTGGCCTCCTTTTAGACTTTTTTTATTGCTGTTCATGACTTGTTGTGCCCCTTTTGGACTCCACTTTGCGCCATACCATGTGCAAAGTGTGATGAACTGATTTCAGACCTCAATTTTTTGTAATTTCGTGCAAATTTGAGGCTAACACCTCTTTTCTAAATTTCCTGAAAATAAACTGGCCCGCGCCGAAAATGCGTCGGCCCGCTGGAGCCACCCCTAGACGCAAATGAACGCAGGACCATTTCCGCGTCCGCCATGCGACGCAAACGAACGTCCGCGGACAATGTCCGAAATGCGTCGCCCCGTTGGAGATGCCCTAACAAAATTTCATTTCTAGCCCCGCGTCCAAAGGATCCGGCGCCTCCCAATACGTTGTCCGGCGTACCGAAGCCATCCGCACTCCACAGGAGACGCTTCGGGCACGCCAGACACAACGAAATGTGAGGCGAGGAGACATTCAAGTTTAACCTAACCGTCGCCTACCTCGCGACGGAAGTTATTGGCGTGCAGCGATGGTGCAGTTTCATGCAGAGGCGTAGCGAAGCGTCTCGTCGCGCCTATCTCACCGTGTCGGCGTTAATGAGCGCCATCGCTCCCCCGCCTCCCTCTGGCCTATAAAAAAGGGGAGCTCTCGCATCATCCCTCACACACAAACCCTAGCGCCTCTCTCCGCAACTCTAGCCGCCACCATCTCAAGAGTCGAAGCCATGACTGGTAGAAGCAGAGGTCGTGGCCATGGTCGTGGTCGTGGCCGCGGCAGAGCTGCACGGTCGCCGTCGCCTGCGACGTCGTCGTCTTCATCGTCGGACCTGGAGGAAGAGCACCAAGTGATGTTCGAGTTCGTCGTCATCCTCAAGGGCGACCCGCTCAGCATCTAGAGGCCGCCGGACACGTTCGCCGAGTTTGTCGCCGGCAAGGCGGCAACGAGCCGGCCGCGCTGCATCTGCGGGAGGCTGGCTGCGACTGCTGTTGGTGGCAGATGGACGTGCTCTTCGACGGGCGCGGCAAGATGTACCTCCACACCGGCTAGGAGAAGTTCGCGCGCTACCACGACCTTGAAGCCGGCTGCGTGCTCACATTCTCCTACCTAGGCAACGCGGATATGAGCGTCAAGGTGTTCGACGACACGCGCTGCCGCCGGCACTACCACGGCGACGACGATGAGGAGGACGATTGAACACGCCGCGAAAATAGGCACGGAGATTTCTGGATATTCTTCCTCCAAAGGACAAACATGGCTATAATCACCAGCTGGATTTTCCAGTTTGGGTGTGTCTGGGAGTGTTCTTTCTTGGCAGCGAACATACGAAATCTGCGATGCCAACACTAGTTAGGTTTTCTCATTTCCCAATGTTTTAACTATGTATTAGTTTGTGAAAATTATGTTCCAAACTATGTCTTAATTTGTGTAAACCATGTTCCCAATTATGTATTAGTTTGTGAATGTTCCTTCCCTCTGTTGAAATAAAAATACAAAAAAAACAAAAAAAGTATTTTAATATTTAAAAAAGTTTGTGGGCGCCGTTTGGGGGACGCTGCTGGGGAGCGATGTCCCCCAAATGCAGCACAAACAAAATACGTTCCCTAAACGCTCGCGCTGTTTGGGGGACGCTTTTGGGGACACAGCTGGAGATGCTCCGACAGACTAGATTACTATAATCCCACTATAATTTGGAAAGAGAAAAAGTACACTGGTCGCCTGAAATCCACTTCTGAACTTGGAGCATATGCTCTTCCTATCCGAGAAAAATATGTTAAATATTAAAAAATTTGAACAAAAATTTGGCGCTTATATGTCGATATCATGTGTGCGTGTTCGCAGAAAATTGATATTTTTTGCCCCCTATGTAAAAAAACGCCTCGTGAAAAGCTTTTTCTTTTAAGCAACAAATTGTCTTTTTACACAAGATGCAAAAAGAGTCGGTTTTCCCTGAAACTACTTTATGAGCATATATATAATGTTGAGATGTATGCATCAATATTTTATTCGGACTTTTAAACACTTTAAACTACATTCAGACAATATGCTCCGAGGTGTCAAAACGCCTGGTCCACTGGTCACTAGTTACGCCTGGTCCACTAGTCACTAGTTTGTTTTTGTTCAAGAGAAGGGCTTGATGAGTTAGCAACTCAATCTTCTCTTTTGAAATTGCTATTGTGCCTAAGCTGGATATTAAGATTGTGCAACGCCTCGGAATATTTGATATCAAAACAATTTGATATCGTTTTGACTTGGGGTCACCAAAACTTATTCGTGTTTCTTTTTTAAACTGAAATAAAAGTTTTGACTTGGACGATACGATGCATGATGCATATGACCTTGGAACGACACGGAAAACAAGCAGCGGAGAAAAATTAATATAGGGTTTTTTCGGGTCGTTACAATCGACACCACTAACAAGGGTTCGCGCTCCGAGATCCCACGTCAAGCTAAGGGGGAGTTGGTTAAACTATCGGGTCTTCATGCACCGTGTCGATCGTCGCGACACCACTAACAAAAGTTTTTGCTCCATGTTGTTCGGGTTACACCTGTCTTTGACGAGTAGACTCGCAGGCGAGCGCTTGCCGCTTGTCGTCCGCCGCTGCCAAGACCACCTATAAGTGTGGGTCCTCTCCGGCAAGGCAAAGCACCGCCCCGTTGACCAGGCCCACGGTATTGTCCAAATCGAACGCCGCTTGAACAATGATGCGGTGCTCGTCGCCGGTGACTGGGTCCCACACCAGAGCCTGGTGGGGCTTTGTGAGGAAGATGAGCAAGAGACTGTGGCGGCCTCCAAGGGATATGGAGCGGTCGTAGTCGTCACCGCCATGCTGCAAGGAGAAGTGCCCGGGAGGCATACGATTGGGGGCCTCCAGGGTAGAACAGAAGGGACTACCTCCATACTTATCGAAGAAGCCGAGGAGGGGCGGATTGCGGCGGTGCCGGAGGCGGAAGCGGCGGAAGAAGCCCGGGTCAAAGACGAGGCGGCGCCAGCGCGCTTGCAAATGCGGAGGCCCGCGGGAGGGATGAAGGTTGCGGGGGGAGGCGGAGGAGGATCTCGCAGAGGAGATTGTCATCATCGAGGGCACCGGCCGCCGCGAGCGGGCAAGGCCGCAGCGGCTGCTGCTGGTGTGAACTTGGTGAGGACTGGGCAGTGAAGTGCGTCGGCCCAAAGAAGACTGGAGACTCGCGAGTGAGACTGGATCACTATAATCCCACTATAGTTTGGAAAGAGAAAAGTGGGTCGCCTCAAATCCACTTTTGAACTGGGAGCATATGCTCTTCCTACCCGAGAAAAATATGTTAAATATTAAAAAATTGAAAAAAAAAATTGACGCTTATATGTCGATATTGCATGTGTGGGTGCCAAGTTTCTCAGAAAATTGATATTTTTATGCCCTATGTAAAAAAACGCCTCGTGAAATGCTTTTTCTTTGAAGCAACAAATTTTGTCGTTTTACACAAGATGCAAAAAGACTCGTTTTTCGTGAAACTACTTTATGAGCATATTTATAATGTTGAGATGTATGATCAATCTTTTTCGTTCGGAATTTTTAACATTTTAAACTACGTTCAAACGATATGATCCCAGGTAGGTGCCAAAACACCTGGTCCACTAGTCACTAGATACGCCTGGTCCACTAGTCACTAGTTTTTTTTGGTTCAAGAGAAGGGCTTGATGAGTTAGCAACTCAATCTTCTCTTTTGAAATAGCTATTGTGCCTAAGCTGAATATTAAGATTGTGCAACGCCTCGGCAAATTTGATATCGTTTTGACGTGAGGTCACCAAAACTTATTCGTGTTTCTTTTTCAAACTGAGATAATTTTTTTGCCTCATCTCATTAATTAAGAAGGCAAATAAGCTACAATTTCACCAATATCGTGATGGAATGTGGTTACATTAAGTACTACCGGTCGACCTGGCTACCAACACAAGACCTACACACGACGTCAATGAGAGGAGCACCGTCAAGGTTGGCTCGCAGAAGGTGCCCGGTTTTTAAAAAAAAAATCAGATGAAAATCTACAAAGATAGAGTCAGGTCCACGCCCACCCACACGACGCCATGAAGGGCACACCGAGCCACCCTGGCTACCCACAGAAGCTACACAAATGCGAAGCTTCAAGTTGGCATATGCAAAACACATGGCTCCCCAAGAAAAGGCCGGTAGCTCCGATTCTGACGACGAGCCCCGAAGAGGAGGTGCACAAGACCTGCGCCGAAAAGGACCGCCACCGCCGGACCGCCCCTCGAAGGTCGTCGTACACCACCCAAAGGCAGCTTCGACTTCACAGCAAGGGGAGACCAACCTGAAGACATTCGGACACGTCGGGACTGAGCCGACTAACACGGTCTTGCAGCAACCAAACCATGCTCAACACCATTGTCGTCGCCACCCAAGCCCACCGTCCGCACGACCCAAGGTCAAGCACCCTCGAAGATGACGAACATTCGGAGCCGCCACTCCGACATACGGCTGCTCCATGGCGCCCTACGCGTTGTCAACACCCGGATTTTTAAGTCCAGATGCCTATTATGCCATTCATCGCAATCCCAGGAATATTGTTTTTGCGAGACATAATAGATTGATATCACAACACATCATTCATTACAACCCATAATCGTCTTACAACAAAGGATCACATGATCCGGTCTTAATACAACATAGGGGATCTAAGGATCCAATTACAAAACACATAGCGGAAGCGAAGTAGCGGTCGTGATCCATCTGTTCCACAGGTAACTGTTGACGTCAGGAGTAGTCCTAGTTGTCTTAGACGTCCTACTGTCCATCATCTTCATACTGCTGCTCCTCTTCATAGTCTGGCCATTTGAATAGCCAGGGACACAGCCGTGAGTACTTTAAAGTACTCGCATACTAATACTAATGTAAGTACTAACATTTCTGGTAAGGGGGTGCTAAGATCTAGTTTCTTTTGCTCACAAGTATTTGAAATAAAGACCTTTCATGTGCTAACTAACTCAAGTGGGAACATTAGTGTCATTCCCACAACATTTGTTGTAATTCAAGTCAAATTCACCATTCTCCTTTCAAGTTCAAGTCACAAATCATATGTCACATTTTTGAAAACGGTCTGATGACGGAACAGTATGGCCTTTCCAACCGTCCATAACCGTGGACGCGGCTATTCGAATAGTTCTACACTCTGCAGAGGTTGCACACTTGTGCCACAACATTTGATTACATCCGTCAGGAATAACCCTGAATAATCGTAACTCAGTACGCGGATCATCAACCATAACCTTTCACTTACATATCCTAGTATAGGCACCTCTCCCCATGAGCTTGGCCTCCCAAGTGAAGACCAACCGTCAACCTCGGGAACTGCACAGGGCTTGGGCCGGACATTCACCTCGTTTCACGTCATTTCTCATCATTTCTTTTGTTGTAGAGGCAGCTTTCGGCATAACCCCGATGACGCTTGTTTAGAGTGAACCCATACTAAGACACATAAACTTCCGGTTAAGCCCTACCCATAATCAGGTATTGTCGGGGTACTTGTAAATTGGAATGGTATCGCATCCGAACCCAACCATCAGTTTTTGTAAAGTTCACCATGTCATTCACAAGTCACATTCACCTTCAAAATCTTTCAATAGAATGACTCATCATTCCAAGGTTTTCAAATTCATTTCAAACTCACAAGTTCCCATCTAGAGTAGTCAAGTTTTAATATTAGCACTAGCATCTAGTCATGAGGTGTGCTAACTACTTGTAATGCTAGTTAGGCTAAGTTTGATACTCTTGTAGTATTCTAGACTTAGACCAAAGTTAACTATAAAAGTAAACTTCAATATTCAAATTGGAAAACTTGAAAGATAAAACTTGGGATGGGTTCATGAAGCATAAGAAAAGATGAGTGTGCCTTGTTCTTGGTAGAACTTTGCACTTTGCAAGAATATTAGCTTGCAACAATAGAGCTTGCAATGGTGTTAGCTTGCCTTGGTTGGTGTATGGATCAAAATGTTCCTCCTTCTTCTCCGTAGATGTTCTTGTCGTCTCCTTCGTAGCCTTCGGTACTAGCGTCTATAAACGAATACGAGGATACAATCACCAAGCAATTCATTGGCTATTCTAAACATCACATGTATTCACACAAACTATTCTATTCACACAATTAATACAAATTGGTGCATTGGTGGTCTTGCTTGAGGAAAAATAATTTCCTCTCATTACATATGTAAATGATAGTTTCCATTTAGTTCTTGAGGAATAATTTCCTCTCATTGAATCTTCTTAAGATTTAACTTCCTCAAACAATTATACATGAAATCATGTTGACCTATGTCAACCATTCATCATCATCATTTGAGGAATTGATTTAAATGAGGTAGAGTA
This sequence comes from Lolium rigidum, assembly GCF_022539505.1. Lineage (NCBI taxonomy): Eukaryota > Viridiplantae > Streptophyta > Magnoliopsida > Poales > Poaceae > Lolium > Lolium rigidum. The sequence goes on along the minus strand of NC_061513.1, from coordinate 251,997,277 downwards.
CCTCACACCATTTCATATAAGGGTGTTTGACCAGGGGTTCAAACATCCCATGAATTCACTTGGGACAAGATTTAAATGAAGTAAAATACTTCATATAATTTGCATAATAGTTTTGGACAATATCAACTAACTATAATAGCCATATAGTCCTTTATTTATTTTGGGCCATGATCACTCAAGGTAACCATACCATATTTTTACATAAACAATTAGTGCAAGTGAAGTGGGAATTCTAGCAATTGGATTTACTTCAAAATTCAAATTGGTTGATTTTTAAGATTTATTTGAAGTTGTAAAAGTTTCTGACTTGTTATTTTTGTCACATTAATTCTACCAAAAATTTCAAGGTGGGACCAGTGGGGTTGGATAGATCTTTTTACAAGCTTTCCAGCAATATAAATTTCATCAAATTTGGTTGGGTAGATTTGAAACTATTCAATTTCTAGCACAGGACCAGTTTGTATTTTACAGATTTGAAAATAAATCCAATTCAAATGGTGGGGCTCGCGCGGGAAAGGAAATGGGCCAAAACGAGGGAAACTAACTGGGCTGGCCCAGGTAACGTTTCAACGCGCCACGGGCCAACTGACAAAGGGGTCCACCTGTCAGTGACTGTTGCTTACCGAAACGGTACTGGAGGCTGAGAGGCGTTGGATCAGAGGGAGATCGGACGGCGGAGGATCGTCGTCGTCGTCGGCGAGAGAGGAGGCGCTGGCACGGCGGAGTAGGGGGTCGACAGCGAGCAGGGACTCCGGCGAGCGGCGGCGTTGATGCAGCTGGTCATTGTCGACGACGGCGAGCTCGACGGTGGTCGCGGGAGCTCCGGGGAGGGACTAATTCGTCGGCAATCTTGCGGGGTACTGGCGGGCTATTCTGGCAAAATTCCGGCGAAGGAGGGCTCGATCGAGGAGGGGAAGGGGTATTGTAGAGCTAGAAGGGAGTGGGGAGGCGGCTGGTGTGAGGATTGGAGGCGCGGGTGCTCTCTTTTATAGGTGCGCAAGATGGCCGTGGGGTGTGCGGCGAGGTCGACAGCGGAGCGGCGCTTTCGGCGAGGGGTAGGGGTATTCGACGGCAGGGCGAGGTAGGCGATGTCAGTGCGGTGCTAGGGCGCTAGCTAGCTAGGTGGGGGACGGTCTGGCGAGCGAGCGCGACGACGATCTCTGGCGGCACGGGCGCGGGAGAAACGGCGATGTGGTCGTTGGCGACAGGCAGCGCGAGAGCACGGACGCGTTTCTGGCGGTCTTGTGTCGCTGCGGCGAAGCTCGACGTGCAGCATGGGGTCCAGGGGAGGCGGCGTTCGTCGGCGTTGCACGTGGCCAGGGTCTGTCCGCGCGTGCACACTCGCGACACGAGCGGCATTCTGGCGCGTTTTGGGCGCGCGTCGTGTGGACGTTGTCGACGGCTTCCGTGGCCGTGGCGGTGCTAGGCGTGGCTAGGGTGGTGAGGTGGTGCTCGTGGACACCAGGGCCAGGGCTGGGGGTGAAGGGGAAGAGAGGGGGCACGGCATGGCCGTCATGGCTAGAGTGTGGCCATGGCCAGCTCTCCTCCTAGGGGTGCTGTGCAAGGATGAGGTGGAGGGGACTAGGGGACATGTAGGCACCAAGTGGTGAAGGGTTTAGGGTTAGGCAAACACTATTTCAAATAGTGTTGGTATTTATTCCATTTGCCAAATTCATTTTCTTGCCAATTTTGATGGAGTTCATATGAGTGCAAAAATGGAGAGTGGTGGGTTTGGTTGAGTTGTAGATGACCAGAGACAACAATGTGTGGTGGTGGAAATTTAAAAAATCAACGAGATGCAAAAATGGCTAAGTGTGAGATTGTTCCACATATTAAAAAGTCCTAACTTTACATGAGCATAGATTTTGATCCAAAGTGAATTTGGCATGGTTGTCTTTACAAAATTTGTTCACCTTGATGTCCTCTTGGATGACATGCAAAGACTTGAGCAAGTTTTGTTTGAAAATTTTGAATTGCAAGGGCTCAAAGTAGTGACCAGAATATAATTGGCAGATTTGACCATTATTCTATGTGATCCCATTTTGAGTTTGAAATTGATTTGAATTGTGTTTCTTTGATTCCAATAGTTGTAATAAGTGTTTAGTATCATATTACAACTAATGGTGAAGGCCAAAAAGGTCTAGGGTCAAGATTTGTAAAAATGGCATAAACCATATGTGAGGGTTTTGTGATTTTCTAACTTTTATTCTTTTATTTCTCTTTGCTTCATTTTGACAAGAGTGAGGTTTATTTGGTGTTAGATTGGGTTGGGTAAAAGGTTCAAACCATTTTAGGACAATGGGGGTGCCTAGGTCAAGATTTGATATTTTGGCTAAGTGCCACATATACCTCTATGCATATGTTTGATTTTATTTTGTTTCTCACTTGAATTGGTTGGTAAGTACTTGGTTGAGTGTGTTGAGGTATTTCCAAACCATCTACCAAGGTAGACAAACAAAGTTTTAGCATTTGCAAAAAGTAGCCATAGGCTTGCATATGCCTTTTTCTTAATTAAGACCATTTCTTTTTTACTTTGTTTTTCAAAGATTGGTGACAAGAGGGATGAGGTTTAGGGTTTGGTAAGTTTTGCAATGGTTCACCACCATTTAGCAAAGTAAGAAAGGTAGGGTTCAAAATTTACACATTAGGGCTACATGCCCACATATGTCTTTTTATTTTATTTTGGTTTCTCAAAATAGATCCAAATGATTTTTGAGAAGGTTAGGGTTTAGGGTTTTTCTTATTTGATTTCTTTCTCTTTTATTTTATTTGGTTGGTGATCTTCACTTGATCACTTTAGGGTTTTAGGGTTTAGCACATAAGCATAATAACACTCATCATGGCAAAGCACAAGTATTAGGTATGAGCACTCTATGTAAGAAAAGTTTTTGTTGGTTCTCATTTTTGAAAAAAAAGGAAATTCATTTTCTCTTTGTTTTAAAATTTGGGATGTTACACGCGTCCACCAAGAAAACCACCTTCCGGGGCCGCCGGCCCGACGTACGACCGCTCACTCTCGAGCTGCAACACCGCACGAACCGTCCACCCGCAACCCAAGCTGCACAGCGCAAAATGCCAAAGACCACGGGCATCACACCAACTCATCCGAGGCCGTCACCCCAACATAACGTCCGACCATCCCCTCAAGGACGTGTCCAACCGAGCCGACTGCCCTGCTACCCACACGGCCAGGGCCGCCACCCAAGCCGTGGCAAGCCACATCCCCGCACCATAGAGATGTTGCCGCACCGCCTTCCCGGGCCGCCGCCCCGGCTCACAGCCACCTACCCAAGGTCGCCGCGTCGGCATCCTCCAACCCAGACGGCAAGGCAACGCAGATCGGCAGACAAACTACCATCGCAACATGAAGGTCATGCACTCCAAAGACGACACCTCCAAGAAGGGAAGCAACGAGACCGCCGATGTCGCCCGCTCCGGCTGAGGCAAGAGCTTGGGTTTTCACCCGGAGGGCACGAAGCCTCGAAGGCAAGAGAGGTAGGAGCTCCACGACGATGCCTCCAAGAAGGGGAACGGCACCCCGGGGCATCGCCATCGGCGGCACCGACCAAGTCGGGCGAGCTTTCACCCAGAGCAAACACCCTCCCACCAAGGACTCCTTCACCGGCATGACAGCCGTAGGCCAGCAAGCATGTGTAGGGTTTGGTGCCTAGAAGATGTATGAGAGACTAAACCTCGAAGATCCAAAGCCTTACGAGATCAGATATCGTTGTTGATGTAGTCGACCGTCCTGTGCTACAATCCGGCAGCACTTCCGTACTCGGCCGTGCGTACGGTGTCGATGAAGTCCATCCTCTCCCCGTTAGCAGGCAGCGGAGGTGTGGTAGCTCTCCTCGGAATCCCAGCAGCACGACGGTGCGGTGGTGGTGGTGCAGGAGAAAAACTGCAGGGCTTCGCCAAGCCGGAGCAGAATTATGGTGGAGGAAGAGGGGGGAAGCCAGACTTTGGTGTGAAGGGGTCAGGGGGTCGGCAGCCCCTCTCCTCTATTTATAGAGGGAGGGGCGGCCAAGGCAGCCCCTTGGGCCCCACCAGCGCACAGAAGGAAAGGGGGGAACAGAAATCATCCCCTTCCAAGTTTGCTTCCTCGTCCAAAATTGCTTCCTCGATTCTAGAGATTTGATCTTATCCTCCGGGATTCGATCTTATCCCTAGGGGGGTTGGCTGGGTGGGCCTTGAGGGCTTGGTGACATAGGCATCCCAGATGGCCTGCCGAAGATAGTACCCGGGGTTTACGGAAGGCCCATAACCCGAAGATTACGAAGCCCGGAAGCCCATGAGGAAGTCGACTATGGCAAGTAGAGATAGATTAGGAATAAGGAAGTTTGTATTCTTACGGGTCGAACTCAAAGAGTCTCCCGACTATTGTAACTTGTGTAATACGAAACCCTCGGCTCCACCTCCTATATAAGGGGGAGTCGAGGGACAAAGAAAGGATCGATCTTATTGTCAACAAACCCTAGCCTTCTAGCAGTCGAGCACCTTTTCGGCTGAAACCTTCGAGGTCTACTTGCCCTCTACTTCCACGAAAACCCAAGTCTACAAATTGTAGGCATTGACAAGTTAATCCTTTGTCAATTGGCGTCGTCTGTGGGAATTAGAGGCGACAAGGAGACGATCTCGATGGCATCGTCAACATCTTCAGCAGCATCGACAACATCTTTGGTGGCAAGCAACGCGATGGACAGAGGTAAACATATCGAAACTGGTCTAGTCGATTTTGTTCCTCACCCGCCCTCCCGTGTGGATGCATATGCGTATCTGGAGGAGCCCATTGATATGACGTTCGGGAGGTTCCACTTCCGCATCGGAAAGGAGGGATCTCACCGTCTCGCGATACCGGATTCTTCGGGATCGTTCGCGGTCGATTCTGGTTTCTCGGGATCGTCATCATTGTTCGAGTCAGGCGAAGAAAAGATCTCGCCGTCAAGCTTCACCAGGCCCGCTTCAAGCGGGAAACTCGTCAAGATCTTCGACAGTATGTCCATCGGGTCGTCTGCGGACTCAAATATAAGCAGTGACTCAGACAGGGTCGACAGCTTCGATTTCATCGACAGATCTACTTCTGTTCGGGAGGTCCTCGCCGATCTATACGATCGTGTCACCGACCCCGAAGAAAATCAAACTCCAAGATATCATCAAGTCTATGTAATCGGAGAGACAAGTCGACCAGAGGCGGAGATGTCAGAGGCTTTCGACGATTTCGTAAATCTATACATCGATCCCGCTGACCTTAAGCGAGGTTTAGGCACCAAGTATGTCGGGCCTACAACGCGCCAGATGGTGCAACTTTCGCAAGCAGCTTGGGACAGAGCGGCAAAAGCCATAGATGGCACAGAGCCGATGACTACGACTGCCACAGCTGAAGAGTTGCAAGTGTACCAATATAAACTCGCCCGTGCTGGACGAGAACTCGAAAAACAGAGAGCCGAGCTTGAAAAGAGGAGAGCCGTAGCTTCCGCGTCAAGCCGAAGAAGGGCAGAGCTCAGTCGGCATTCAGGAACTTCGGAATCCAATCATAGAGCAGCACGTAACAGAGCAAGATCTCGCCTAGCGCATCTACCTGAGCAAGAAAGAGAGCAGTTGATCCAAAATCTCGACATGTCATTTATGTCGATTGATACAAGAGGGAATATCATCCCCAAAACACCGGAAGCTGGATACATGGTGACACAAGACTTTATATTAGCATCACGACCTCCAGCAGGAGACCTGAGAGATCCACTGTACCAGATGGCCATGGCAGGAGTAGGAGTCATGGGAGCAGCATTTGCGGGTCCAAGCACACCACAACCCGAAAGTGCTCCAAGGCGAAATAGCCCGCGACCTACAACGGCGACGCGAGATCCTCCACGGACAGATGCGGCAAGAAATACAGAAGCACAAGATAGGGTGGACAGAGCAAGAGAGAACAGGTCTAGGAGACATTCGCCAGAAGTTGCGGAAGAGGATATGTGTGGACTTCCCTGCTTTACTCGATGAGTTCGCGGGACGAAAGTTCCATCTGGCTTCAAGCTGCCAGACAGCTACAAAAAATTTGACGGTCTGCAAGATCCCGAAGATTGGCTGATCGACTATCTGGAAACAGTGAAGTTGTTGGGTGGAACCAGGGCAACAGCCATGCAAAGCGTCCAAGTCCACCTTAGTGGAGCCGCAAGATCCTGGATCAAGAAATTGCCAATCGGATCCATCGATAGTTGGGAAACTTTCGAGGACTTGTTCGTGAAAAAAATTCGTTCCACATGCAAGAAACCTGCGTCTATTGAGCAGCTAAGGGTGTGCAAACAAAAATATGGCGAGTCAATGAGAGCATACATCCAGCGGTGGAACATTATCAAGAACTCCGCGGAGAACGTATCCGACGAAAGAATGATCAATGCATTTGTTGGAGGGATCCAAAGGAAGGACCTAATCGAGGATTTGGGCCGGACCAACCCAAGAACAATCGCTGATCTTATGGATATAGCAAATCGCTGGGCAGATGGAGAAGACGCCGTGCATAACAAACGGAACAGGTCACCCGACGAAGATCGTAACAGGAACAACAATCAAAATAGACGACGATTTGCTCGGCAATACGCTGACTACGACGGTCCCAGCCAAGTGGCGGTTGGCTTCCGAGGAAGTAGTGGAGGAAATCATCGGGAGGAGTATCATAGAGATAATGAGCAGCGCAGCGATCACAGAGACGCTCCGAGCTCCAGCAGACAAAATAATAGGCCAAGGTTCCAACGACCAATCAATATATCACCCGAAGATATGCTGAACGGACCATGCCAGATGCACTTTTACCTCGACAGCGATGATAAAAGACAGTCGGGTTATCTTCAGAAGGACTGTCGAACTTTCCAAGCTTTGCATAGGTATGCAGGCAATGCCAATGTGCAAGTAGCAAACAGGGGGCACCCGCAGGGGCCAAGAAGTGAGATCCACCTTCCACCTCCACCCGCAATTACAAATGAAAATCGGCATCAACTGCAACTTGCAGCAAACCCGCAGAACGGTCCTTACATCGACACAAATGGATCAGTAGCTATGATTCAAAAGGGCAGGCCTTCGAACAGAGCCCAAAAGGTGATACCGCGACAAGTGTTCATGGCTGAAAAGATGCCTCCACCAACGATCGATTATTTAAATTGGTCGAGTCAAGACATCGGGTTCACTCAAGCAGATCATCCGCCCCAAGTTCCGTGGCTAGGCCAATCAGCTATGATCCTGCCAGCTGTGATTGCAGGATTCGACGTTTCACAAGTATTCATAGATAGTGGAAGCAGTCTAAACCTCATGTTCGCGGATACATTGAGGAAGACGAATATATCTTTGGCAAATCTAAAACCAACAGATACACGATTCCACAGGATCACACCAGAGAAGCCGAACTATCCACTGGGAAAGATAGATCTCAACGTTCAGTTTGGAACCCGAGAAAATTACAGGAGGGAGAAGCTCGAGTTTGAAGGGGTAGATATTCCATCACAGTATCATGCGTTACTAGGACGACCCGCTTACGCTAGGTTCATGGCAGTACCGCATTATACATATTTATTGTGGAGAATCCCTGGACCCAATGGCCCAATAAGGGTGAAGGGAAGCTTTGCTCTAGCGGATAAGTGTGACAAAGATTTTCATAGAATGTTAGAAACTTTCGGGATGCAAGCAGAGTATGCAGCGTCACAGTTGACAACTGACTATGATGTGCTACCCGACGGAGGAAGGCCACTTAAGGAGCAAACTTTCAATTGCGCCAAAAACTCCAAGGAAGTACAGATTCACCCGACAGATCCAAAAAAGATGACCGCTATCGCAACAAACTTGGATAGCACATAGGAAAGCGCGCTCGTCGAGTTCCTCCGTGAGCGCTGGGAAATCTTCGCATGGTGTCCAGCTGACATGCCAGGAGTACCCAGGGAACTTGCCGAGCACCCTCTCAATCTGGATCCGCGAGCCAGACCCATCCGACAACCTTTGCGGCGTTTCTCTGAGCCAAACCGCAAAGCAATGCTATCCGAGATTAATCGCGTTAGAGAGGCAAAGTTCATCAAGGATCTACATACCGAGGCAACATGGGTCGCCAATCCAGTGTTGGTCCCGAAGAAAAACACTGAGGTCCTTCGCATGTGCGTCGTCTTCACGTGTCTCAATAAACACTATCCAAAGGATCACTTCCCCCTCCCGAAGATCGATCAAATTATCGATTCCACGGCAGGCTGTGAACGTCTTTCCTTCCTGGATGCGTACTCTGGTTACAACCAGATCCGATTAAAAGAAGAAGATGAAGTCAAAACAGCTTTTATAACCCCTTAGGGCGTGTTTTGTTACAGGACAATGCCCTTCGGGTTGAAAAACGTGGGAGCCACCTATCAGCGGATGATGCAGAAGTGCCTCGCAACGCAAATTGAAAAAATGTTCAAGTATACATTGACGATTTCGTCATAACGACAAAACATAGTGCGTCTCTGATCGGTGATCTCAAGGAGACCTTTGACAACCTCGACAAGTTCTGCCTTAAACTCAACCCGACGAAGTGTTCTTTTGGTGTTCCTGCGGGGGAACTCCTCGGATACTTGGTGTCAGCAAGAGGAATCGAGGCCAATCCAGAGAAAATCCAAGCCATTGTAACAATGAGGAAACCAACCAAGCTAAAGGAGATACATGCAACAACTAACTGGCCGAGTCGCTGCTTTGAGCAGATTCGTCGCCAGACTAGGAGAAAAGGCGTTGCCGTTTCACGCGCTGATCAAGCGAGGAGAAAAGTTCGAGTTGAACGAGGAAGCAAATAGAGCTTTCGAAGATTTCAAGCGCACAATCTCGACACCCCCAATATTAGTGGCTCCGAAAGAAAAGGAACCTCTCCTGTTGTATATCGCGGCCACACCTCAAGTGGTCAGCACGGTCCTTGTGGTGGAACGAGAAGAAGAAGGAAAATTCATGGAGTTCAGCAGCCAGTATACTTCATCAGCTAAGTTTTATCACCGTCAAAAAAAAGGTACCCGCAGTATCAGAAGCTAGCCTATGGCGCGTTCACAACAACAAGAAAACTGCGGCACTACTTTTCGGCACACCCGATCGTAGTTGTCAACGAAGCACCTCTCTCCAACATCCTGAACAATCCAGAAGCCACGGGGCGTGTCTCTCTTTGGGGAATAGAGCTTTCCCCCCGAGATATCACATATGAAAAAAGAAAAGCAATAAAGTCGCAGATTTTACCAGACTTCATCGCGGAGTGGATGGAGCTGCAAAACACGGGACCCCCTGATTTATCCAGTACTTGGACCATGAACTTAGACGGGTCCAAGAGATTGGAGGGAGCTGGCGCAGGCGTCATACTCGTATCACCCCAAGGCGACAAGATGAAATACATACTGCGGATGACTGCTGCTTGCGTGGAGGCAGCTCCTTGTGACGGTAAAGCACACGTCCGTTGGGAACCCCAAGAGGAAGGTATGATGAGTACAACAGCGAGTTTTCCCTCAGTAAGAAACCAAGGTTTATCGAACCAGTAGGAGATGAAGGCCATGTGAAGGTTGTTGGTGAAGGAGTGTAGTGCGGCGCAACACCAGTGATTCCGGCGCCAACGTGGAACCTGCACAACACAATCAAACTACTTTGTCCCAACTTAACAGTGAGGTTGTCAATCTCACCGGCTTGCTGAAAACAAAGGATTAAACGTATGGTGTGGAGAATTATGTTTGCTTGTAGAAAACAACAGAGAACAATGATTGCAGTAGATTGTATTTCAGATGTAAAAGAATGGACCGGGGTCCACAGTTCACTAGTGGTGTCTCTCCAATAAGATAAATAGCATGTTGGGTGAACAAATTACAGTTGGGCAATTGACAAATAGAGATGCATATACATATCATGATGACTACTATGAGATTTACTTAGGGCATTACGACAAAGAACATAGACCGCCATCTAGCATGCATCTATGCCTAAAAAGTCCACCTTCAGGTTTGCATCCGCACCCCTTCCAAGTATTAAGTTGCAAACAACGGACAATTGCATTAAGTACCGTGCGTAATGTAAACAATACAAATATCCTTAGACAAAGCATTGATGTTTTATCCCTAGTGGCAACAGACACATCCACAACCTTAGGGGTTGTTGTCACTCCCCGCATTCAATGGAGACATGAACCCACTATCTAGCATAAATACTCCCTCTTGGAGTCACAAGTATCAACTTGGCCGAGCCTCTACTAGCAACGGAGAGCATGCAAGAACATAAATAACACATATATGATAGATCAATAATCAACTTGACATAGTATTCCATATTCATCGGATCCCAACAAACACAACATGTAGCATTACAAATAGATGATCCTGATCATGATAGGCAGCTCACAAGATCTAAACATGATAGCACAAGAGGAGAAGACAACCATCTAGCTATCGCTATGGACCCGTAGTCCAAGGATGAACTACTCACGCATCGGTCCGGATGCGGGCATGGTTATGTAGAGCCCTCCGGTGATGATTCCCCTCTCCGGCGAGGTGCCGGAGGCGATCTTCCGAACCCCCGAGATGGGGTTGACGGCGGCGGCGTCTCTGGAACTTTTCTCGTGTCGTGGCTCTCGGTACTAGGGTTTTCGCGACGGAAGGAATAAATAGGCGAAGGGGCAGCGTCGGGGGGCGCCCGAGGGGCCCACCCCATAGGACGGCGCGGCCAGGGGTGGGGCCGCGCCGCCCTATGGGGTGGCCGCCTCGTGGCCCCTCTCCGTCTCCTCTTCGGTGTTCTGGAAGGCTCCGTGGAAAATAAGACCGTGGGCTTTTATTTCGTCCAATTCCGAGAATATCCGTAAACTAAATTTTCTGAAATCAAAAACAGCAGAAAACAGGAACTGGCATTGCGGCATCTTGTTAATAGGTTAGTCCCAGAAAATGCATAAGAACATTATAAAGTATGACTAAAACATGTTGGTATTGTCATAAAACTAGCATGGAACATAAGAAATTATAGATACGTTGGAGACGTATCAAGCATCCCCAAGCTTAGTTCCTACTCGCCCTCGAGTAGGTAAACGATAAAAACAATAATTTCTGAAGTGACATGCTGTTATCACCGGATTTTGGCCAAATCAGGAGATGGGCCGTAATTGAGATGGGCTTGGAGGATATGCGCGTGGAATGTCTCTGAATCGGCCTTGTACGAGAATTTGGGCTAGATTGCCCGTGTATCTGTTTATTATAGTAGATTGCATCTTAGTTTAGAATTAAGAGATAGAGTTTAGCTCATACACGGTTAGGTGTATTCTAAAGATAGAAAGTCCCCGGACTATAAATATGTATCTAGGGTTATTGAGAAAGGAGGACGATCACATTCACAACAAACATAATCTAGGCGCATCGCCACCCCTTGTTCCGAGGGTTTCTTCCGGTAAGCATCATGCTGCCTAGATCGCATCTTGCGATCTAGGCGATATAGGTTTATTCGTTATCTGGTGTTGCTCGTACTGAAGCCTTGTTGATGGCGAGTAACATTACTTATCGTAGATGTTTTGGGGCTTGCATCGTTGTTCTTCTGATATGCTTGCTTAGCTATGCTGCCCCTCGATATCTAGCTGCCCTTACACCTATCTCATCTTGCTTCATCTTTATTTAGTAGATTCGATCTGTTATAGTTGCTCCTTGTTCTTCAAGGATTAGTTTAATATCCGTATGGTTAGGCCTTGCAAACGGGTTGAACGATCCGGTAGTGCGTTAGGTATGGTTTGCCGATCCTAGAAGGGATGTTCCGGGAATCGACTCCGTGTTGGTTTTTAGGCCTCTTTTAGGGTTAGTTTTCCATCATCTTTCGTATCTCGCTAGGCTCAACTACGTGTAGGATGTTCCGGTTATACGGTGAAAACCCTAAACTGTCGTAGATCGATTTAGCTTAATATTAATGAAGCGAGGATACTCATGTTATTGCAAGATCTAATATGAACCATGGGTCAATCGGCTCTTTGAGCCGATGAGCAGGGTAACCTGAGAGCCGATCGAGGCTCATTTAATGTTTACGTGTCTACCATGCAGGAAACTAATCGAAGCAATCAAACACCTTCCTGACCAGGTATAGGTCAGGTGGCACGCCCTTGCGACCGTCAGGACGTGTGCCAGAGCATTGCGGGCCGTCGCCCGAGGGACCAGGGCCCACCAGCAGTCCTGGGACCCTCCCGGCTCTTTGTGTTGCTCGTCGCTGCTCGCCGGTGGGTTTTGGCAGGCAACACATTCTGGCACGCCCGGTGGGACAATCTGCAGCAACCACGTCAACATCTGCAGCTGAGATGTCGGACGAACCGATCAAGTACGAAGATCCGCCCGAAGAGCACAAGAAGAAGTATGATGAGCTTAAGGCTCTCTTCGAAGCCGATCTCATCGGCTCTTTCGAAAAACCCGTTCACATGGCATTAGGTTCAAAGGATTCACACCCGAAGGCGTGCTCGATGGAGTAGATCTCGTCTCTTCCTTCGGAGGAGCGCACCAGAGCCCTGCGCCAGGAAACCAATTATATGGTGGCTCATTCTCTACATCGTCATTCTGAGAGCCTGGTGAACGCTTTCGAGCGTGTTGCACTTCGCGTGGTTCAGGAAATCATGAAGCATCAGTTTTCTCCTTCAGGACCTACCCTAGGGACTCACCAGGGAGAAATACCGTTCCACACCAGACCGCAACTGCCATTCACGCTTGCAGCTTCAGAGCAACAAGGTTCACCGGCATACGTCGTCTACAAGGTTGGAGGTGATCCTGGCGATTACCAATTCCTGTATGAGCCGCCCAAAGAGATCCCACATGGATATGTGTGCACATACGTGCCGGACTACAATAACTGGGCGCGCACGAACCAGATTACAGCAGGAGGGATTGCTGGAGCAGGAGGGAGTTCTGGAGCAGACGCTCGATAAACGAAGCGTGGCTAGCTAAATATGCCACCGGAACGAGTCATGAAAGCTCAGCCCCTGCAGATCATACCGTGGATCAAATTAGTACAATCTTGAGAGATCAGTTCGGTATCCTGCCAAAGAGGAGAACAATCGGCTATTCCAAGCCGTATCCCAATGAATATGACCTGATTCCGATGCCGCCCAAATATCGGCTCCCTGAATTCACAAAGTTCAGTGGATCAGAAGGGTCCAGCTCAATTGAGCATGTGAGCCGATACTTGGCACAGCTCGGGCATGATTTCGAAGATCGAACCCGCTACGAGTAAGGTTTTTCGCGCAGCCTCTCACAGGACCAGCTTTTGGGTGGTACACCTCGTTGCCACCAGTATTCAGTCCGGACATGGAAGCAACTCGGAAGAGCAGTTTCATGTACAATATCACTCAGAAGCTACCGAAGCTGGCATTGCCGATCTGACGCAGGTGCGGCAAAGGCAGGGAGAGACGGTGTCTGAATACATTCAGCGTTTCAAGACTGTCAAGAACCGATGTTATTCGGTTCATTTAACTGAGAAAGAAGCAGTCGATCTGGCAGTGGTGGGTCTCGCAGCGCCGATCAAAGATCTGGCTTTCCAAGTGGACTACAATTCACTGGCGCACATGGTCCAGAAACTGACATTGTATGAGCAGCGCCACCCAGAATTGTACCAAGACAAGTTCAAGCGCCCGATAGGCCTGGTCAAGGCAGAAGAAGTGGAAGACTCTGCAGAAGATCTGGAAGTTGCCGTGGCTGAATGGGCTCGGGGGGCAGTACCCGTGTCCTGCAAATGGGTGAAACAACCAGGGCCTGCAAAAGGGTTTGACTTTGATATAAGCAAATATGAGCAGATTTTCGATTTGCCGCTCGAAGGAAAAACAGCCGAAGTTACCCGAAGGCCATAAAATCCCTACGGTGCAAGAGTTGAACGGGAGACCGTACCGCAAATGGCATCACACGTTCACCCACGTCACCAACGACCGCAAAGAGTTGCGTCGACGCATTCAAATGGCGATAGAACAAGGCCGATTGATCTTCGGTCGGTTTGCCATGAAAGTGGACATGCAACCGTTTCCTGGCGTCAACATGGTGGAGCTCAACCACTCCATGAGGTGCGAGCCAGGTTTCTCTTTCGATATCAACATGGCAGGGCCTGTAGACCGCCATGGCAAAGATAAAGAGGAGAGCAGTCACTCCCGTGGCAAGGATAAGAAGGAGGCCGATCCACGCGACCGGCCCCGAGATGATGACAGACTGCGTACCTCACCGAGGAACAAGTGAGAAGCGTGCGGTACCAACGACCACTCTCCGCGCATCTCCTTAACAAGTATGAGCATCAGTACGACCGACGCCAGCGGTACGACGTAGATGACAACAGATATCGTCGGTCTGATGCAGACAACAGAAAACATCGTCGATATGATAGAGACGGCGAAGGATATGAACACCGCGCTAAAGGGAGGTCAAGAGAGCAGGAAGACATGGACAGGCACTGGGATTGTTCTTTCTTTAAGCACTACTGGGACTCAGGAATGAGCCGATTGCCTACAATCGACAACTGCCCAGAATGTAGACAGCAGAAGAAGGGCGCAAGTGAGGTTTCAGTGTTCAAGCGTCTAGGGCCTCTCCCACCTCAGAACCGATGAGCTGAGCCATCTCGAGAGGAAGACTTCGAGGAGTCAGAGGATGAAGAAGAAGATAGATACCACCGGCCAAGGTGGTGCCCTGATGGACTCAGTCATTCCCAGAAGCGTAGGGTTCAGCGGCTACATAACTTGGAGGAAGCCGAAGCGCAGTACCTGTACACGTTGAGGAAAGCATGGCCCCATCTGGCCGTGAAAATTCAGCAGACTTTGGAGACGGAGGCACGGCCACAGAAGAAAGAATGGCGCCCCAAGCAGACAAAAGCCGATGCAAAGGCATCGGCTGACACAAATATGGTGTTCATACTGCCGTCGGAGTTTTATGCTCCAAGAACTGAAGAAGTGCCAGTAGCACAGTTTGACTGCGGCCCACGGCCGGTTATCTTTGAAAAACCACGAGAGAGGAGCTACAGGCATTTGAAGGCCTTGTATCTAAGAGGTTATATCAATGGGCAGCCTGTCAACAAGATGTTGGTTGACACGGGAGCGGCAGTCAATATAATGCCATACTCCATGCTACGGCATTTGGGACGCTCTAACGAAGATCTGATCAAGACCAACGTCACACTAAGCGATTTCAACGGCCAAGCATCAGAAGCGCAAGGCGTTCTGAACGTGGATCTAACCATAGGCCGGAAAACCATCCCTACGTCATTCTTCATCGTCGACGACAAAAGCACCTACGCTGTCCTGCTAGGGAGGGATTGGATTCACGCCAACTGCTGCATTCCATCCACGATGCACCAATGCCTCATACAGTGGGATGGAGATGAAGTGGAGGTCTTTCATGCAGATGACTCAATCGAGATCTCACTAGCTGGCATGAATATTTGGGATGCAGACGACCAAGAGCCGATCTCTGGAATCAGTTTGGACGGCTGTGAGCGCATCGAAGCTTCAAAAAACGGGGTGAGGCTGGTCTTATCCACCGGCCTGACAGAGTAGCAAGACCAAAGTCAGTAGACGTACGTGGCAAGGCCGATCCCTGCGATTGGCCCCAAAAAATAAAAAGCAATGATCTCACATCAAGCATGTCACGTAGTTGTCGTAGAGCACAGTTAAGTTATAAACCCTCATTGAGTAATGCAATGGAAAAGGAGGCCGATTCAAGCAATCGGCCCGTATTATCCTCACCACATGTTTTGCCTGTGTTTAGCATCGATCTAGCAGGCGACGGAAAGCTAGGATATGGGTTTACATCAGCTGATGAGCTAGAAGAGATTGACATTGGTCCTGGGGATAAGCCACGACCAACATTTATCAGCAAAAAATTAGATCCGCATCCGAGGAGCCCGATGATAGCTTTGTTGAAAGAATACCCAGATTGTTTTGCATGGGATTACACAGAGATGCCAGGGTTAGACAGGAGCATCATTGGGCATCGGCTCCCTCTGAAGAAAGGATTTCGGCCGTTCCAGCAGCGAGCACGACAGATGAAGGCCGAAATTATGGTAGAAGTCAAGAAAGAGATCGAGAAAATGCTGAACGCCGGATTCATCAGGCCATGCAGGTATGCTGAGTGGATTTCTAACGTCGTACATGTAGAGAAAAAGGATGGCCGATGGCGCGTCGCCATAGATTTTCGGGATCTCAATAGAGCCACTCCAAAGGATGAGTACCCAATGCCGGTAGCAGAGACATTGATCAATGCAACTCGCCGGTCATAAGGTTTTAAGTTTCATGGATGGCAATGCCGGCTACAACCAAATTTTCATGGCTCCAGAGGATATACACAAGACTGCATTCAGAGTACCAGGCTCGGTGGGCTTGTTTGAGTATGTAGTCATGACATTTGGACTGAAGAATGCCGGCGCAACGTACCAAAGAGCCATGAATTACATCTTTCATGATCTGATCGGCAAATTGGTGGAGATTTACATTGATGACGTGGTAGTCAAGTCTGTTTCGGTGGAAGGACACTTGGAAGATTTGCGATACGTCCTGGACCGAACTAGAAAGTTCGGACTAAGAATGAATCCAAAGAAGTGTGCTTTCGGTGTAACGGCCGGTCAATTCTTGGGTTTCTTGGTTCATGAACGCGGAATTGAGATCGGTCTGAAAAGTCAGGAGGCAGTGCGAACGATGAAGCCACCTACCACGAAGAAAGAACTCCAGTGTCTCATCGGCAAAATCAACTTCGTCAGAAGATTCATCTCTAATCTGTCAGGGCGAATCGAACCATTCATGGCCTTGGTGAAGATCAAAGCTGACGAGGAGTTTCGCTGGGGGGCAGAGCAACAACGAGCATTTGACGAGATTAAAGAGTACCTAACGAAGCCACCTGTGTTGGTTCCACCCCAGCAAGACAGGCCATTCTACATTTACTTGTCAGTAGCTGACACTTCCATCGCTTCAGTGGTGGTGCAAGTTTATGATGGCCTGGAGAAAGTGGTTTTTTACCTCAGCAGAAGGATGTTGGATGCAGAAACGAGGTACCCTGAGATCGAGAAGTTGTGCCTCTGTTTGTTTTTCACCTGCACCAAGCTTCAACGACATCTTGTCGTCAGCGGAAATTATCGTCATATGCAAATCAGATGTCATCAAGCATATGCTGTCGGCTCCTGTGTTGAAAGGCCGACTCGTTAAGTGGATGTTTGCATTATCGGAATTTGATATCCGGTATCAGCCTGCGAAAGTAGTCAAGGGACAGGCGTTGGCCGATCTTATTGCTGAACGAATCAACACTGATATAGCAGCATTGTCCGTGCGTGCATGGGCCATGTTTTTCGACGGATCGGTTTGTGATGATGGTTGCGGCATCGGCATTCTACTCGTGTCGCCTCGGGGGGCAACATATTCCTTCTCCATCAGGTTACCTACCCCTTGCACCAACAATGTCGCTGAGTATGAAGCAATATGCAAGGGAATGGAGTTGCTATTTGAAGCCGGCGGCATGAAGTGGAAATTTTTGGAGACTCCAAATTGGTGATTTCCCAACTCACGGAGGAATACAAATGTGAGAGCGAGTCGCTCTTCCCATTATGGATGCAATGCCGAGAGCTGATGGCACAGTTCAGGTATATGAATTTCAACTGGATCCCAAGGTCGCAGAATACCGAGGCGAACGATCTCGCACAGATGGCATCAGGATATAAGGACGTAGCAGATGGAACCGATGTCCAGGTGCAGTTCATGGAACCAGATGACTGGAGAGCCGATATTTTCAATTACTTGAAAGATTCGGCTCGGGGGGCACCTAAACGGATAAGATATAAGGCCATGAAGTACGTCCTGATTGGGGATGACATGTTCTACAGGGCTTTGGAAGGGTTACTTCTCAAATGCTTGGGACCAGCCGAGTCCAATCGGCTCTTACACGAGGTACACGAAGGCACCTGTGGAACTCACCAATCGGCTCATAAGATGAAATGGCTAATCAGGCGATCGGGATTTTATTGGCCCACCATGCTTGAAGATTGTTTTAAGTACTATAAAGGGTGTCAAGCATGTCAGAAGTTTGGGAGCATTCAGATGGTACCCGCATCAGCAATGAATCCCATCATCAAGCCTTGGCCATTTCGAGGTTGGGGTATGGATATGATCAGCAAAATCAATCCTCCATCGAGCAAGGGCCATGTGTGGGTGCTGGCCATTACAGATTATTTCACTAAATGGGTGGAGGCCGTCCCTATGAAATCAGTGGCATCGACAGATGTTATCAATTTCGTGAAAGAACATGTCATTCATAGATTCGGGATTCCCCAGACTATCACGACCGATGGAGGTTCGGTCTTCGTTTCTAAGGAGTTTAGAAAGTTCTGCGAGGATATGGGAATCAAGCTGATCCGATCGTCTCCATACTATGCTCAAGCAAATGGGCAGGCTGAAGCATCCAACAAGAGTCTTATCAAGCTGATTAAGAGGAAAATTGACGAGTATCCTAGACGTTGGCACGAGGTACTGTCAGAAGCTTTGTGGGCGTATCGCATGTCATGTCATGGAGCGATAAAAACCTCGCCATACCATCTGGTCTATGGACAAGAAGCCGTATTACCCTGGGAAATCACGGCCGGCTCGAGACGGATTGCGTTTCAGAATGACTTAACTACTGAAGAATATGCAGCCTTGATGAGTGACAGCATTGAGGATGTAACGGAACTCAGACTATGGTCGCTTGAGAAAATTAAGGAGAACAAAGCCAAGGTAGCTCGCGCATATAATAAGAAGGTGAGACCAAAGGAGTTCCACGTTGGCGATCCGGTATGGGAAGTCGTGTTGCCGTTGGGGACTAAGGATAAAGTGTATGGTAAATGGTCTCCAAATTGGCACGGGCCGTACGAAGTCGACCAAGTTTTGAAGGGCAATGCATACAGGCTCGAGGAGCTGAGTGGCGAGAAGTTCCCAGTGGCTGTCAATGGCCAGCATCTCAAGAAGTATTTCCCAAGTATGTGGGATGATGGGCAGTAAAATATGGAGGCCGATGCACGAAATCGGCCAGTAAAAAAAATTATTCTCTTCCCAAGTGTGGGGATGATGGACAGTGGAATATGGGGGCCGATACATGAAATCGGCCGGTAAAAAGAAAATATATGTGCAAAGCAACAGGATGCTAGGTACAGCCGATGCACAGACATCGAATTGAGAACAAAACAGCCGATGCACAACCATCGACTTTAGAGGTACAAAATATTACGAGGCGTTTGACGGTGAAAGACCGATACGTTGCTATCGATCCTTGGGGCGTTGACCTGCTTTGACAATTGGAAGAGTCGAATTGTACAATTTGAAAGTCAAAATTGGAGAAGTACTCTTCATTGATCAAAAGAGGGATTTTACAAGAAAGAGCCGATTGCTCTCAAAAGGGTGGTCTGCTACCTAAATTGCTACTACTAGTTCTATGCTAGTGAGCCCTGATGACCCACAAGTATAGGGGGTGTATCGTAGTATTTTCGATAAGTAAGAATGTCGATCCCAACGAGGAGCAGAAGGTGTTGACAAGCAGTTTCGATGAAGGATTCACTGTAAATGCTCACGTACAAGTATCAGGGGGTTTTGATGTAACAGTTGAATAAAGTACGAGTAAGTAAAGTGCGAGAGTAACAATTGCAGCGAGTGGCCAATCCTTTTTAGCACAAAGGACAAGCCGGTTTGTTTACTTATAATGACCAAACATTCTCGAGGACACACGGGATTTTAGTCTAGTGCTTTCGCTACATACGGCTAAATAATCTTCATTGTTATGATAAGTGTTGTGTGGGTGAACCTATGCTAATGCACCGCCCTTCCTAGGACTAATACATACTTGTGATTATACCCCTTGCAAGCATCCGCAACTACAAGAAAGTAATTAAGAATAAATCTAACCACAGCCTTAAACTCTGAGATCCCGCAATCCCTCCCCGCATCGATATACCAACGGGGGTTTAGGTTTCGTCACTCCGGCAACCCCGCAATTGGCAAACGAATACAAGATGCATTCCCCTAGGCCCATAAATGGTGAAGTGTCATGTAGTCGACGTTCACATGACACCACTAGAAGAATAACACCACAACTTAAATATCATACCATTGAATATTACTCAACCATAGTTCACTACTAACATTTAGACTTCACCCATGTCCTCAAGAACTAAACGAACTACTCACGAGACATCATATGGAACATGATCAGAGGTGATATGATGATGAATAACAATCTGAACATAAACTTGGTTCAATGGTTTCACTCAATAGCATCAACAACAAGTAGAGATCGATACCGGGAGAGTTTCCCTATCAAACAATCAAGATCAAACCCAAATTGCTACGGCGGTGACGGTGTCCAGCGGTGGAGACGGCGGTGATGATGGTGGAAATGATGATGATGGTGATGGAGATGATGTCCAGCTCGATGACGGTGACGATGGCGTCGATTTCCCCCTCCGGGAGGGAATTTCCCCGGCGGATTCCTGCCCGCCAGAGAGCTCTTTTCTCTCTGGTGTTCTCCGCCCCGCAGAGGTGGCTGTAACTCTTCGTGAGGTACCCTCTGTGGCTTAGGTTTTCGGGATGAAGGGTTTCGCGAAGAAAAGGAGGCGAAAGGGGCTGTGGGGCCCCCACACCACATGGTGGCGCGGCCAGGCCATGGGCCGCGCCGCCCTATGGTCGTGGCCCACCTTGGGTCCAGCTCGGCTCCTCCTTCTCGGCTTCCTTCGTCATCTTGAAAAATATGATTTTTGGTATAATTCCCTTCCACGCTTGATCTTCCGAAATATTGCGTTCGACGGTGCTTTTTCCAGCAGTAATCCCGGCTCCGGTGCTTGATCCTCCAATAATGATGAAACATGCAAAATAGATGAAATAACATAAGTAGTGTATCCAAATATGAAATATATCAATGAATAACAACAAATTATGATATAAAATAGTGATGCAAATTGGACGTATCAACTCCCCCCAAGCTTAGACTTCGCTTGTCCCCAAGCGAAACTGAGCTCGGTAAACAGGACCACATGTTTATGGAGTGAAGAGTCGATAAATAAAATACGGACAAGAAACATCATATTCATTCACACAAGACATTATAGTAAACAACTTCCTCATATAACTCAACTTGAAACAAGTATAAGGTAATCACAAATAAAGGTGCATAAGAAATCATAGTTGGTGATGGCAAACTGGGTTCTTGGTCAGAGAACAATTAACAGATTATACTTATCTCATTGAGCAGCGCTCTCATGTTAAAGTTTATAAGGCACAACTTGCATACTCAATCATAATGGTCTCCTCATGATCATTGATAACTTGCAAAGCTATATTCATTCAGATAAAACTTGTACTAAACAAGGAAGAATAAAAGACATGATGAAGCAAATCACCATATAATGGTTTGATCACAACTACTCAAATGCTTGCTTGAGATGGAGGGAAATAGGTTTACTGACTCAACATAAAGTAAAAGACAGGCCCTTCGCAGAGGGAAGCAGGGATTAAATCATGTGCTAGAGCTTTTTCAGTTTTGAAATCATATAAAGAGAATAAAAGTAACATTTTGAGAGGTGTTTGTTGTTGTCAACGACCGGTAGCGGGTACTCTAACCCCTTGCCGTGCAACCTCCAAAGAGCGGCTCCCATATTATTTTCATTTTACGTGGCACTCCTTCCAACCTTTCTTTCACAATCCATGGCTAACCGAATCCTCGTGTGCCTCGCCAACAATCTCATACCATGAAGGAGTGCCTTTTTATTTTAGTTTTATTATGATGATGACACTCCCCCCAACCTTTGCTTACACAAGCCATGGCTAACCGAATCCTTCGGGTGCCGTCCATCAATCACATACCATGGAGGAGTGTCTATTTAGTTTAGTTAATTTGAGACTGGGAATCCCATTGCCGACTCTTTTTGCAAAATTATTGGATAAGCGGATGAAGCCACTAGTCCATTGGTGAAAGTTGCCCAACAA
Organism: Lolium rigidum; assembly: GCF_022539505.1. NCBI lineage: Eukaryota > Viridiplantae > Streptophyta > Magnoliopsida > Poales > Poaceae > Lolium > Lolium rigidum. The sequence continues at coordinate 251,975,337 of NC_061513.1, read as the reverse complement.
GATTGAAAGATAAAACACCACATACTTCCTCATGAGCTATAAAACATTGACACAAATAAGAGATACTAAGTTTTGAATTGTTTAAAGGTAGCACAAGAAGTATTTACTTGGAATGGCAGAAAATACCATGTAGTAGGTAGGTATGGTGGACACAAATGGCATAGGTTTGGGTTAAGGTTTGGATGCACGAGAAGTATTCCCTCTCAGTACAGGTCTTTGGCTAGCAAGGTTAATTAGCAAGCATAAGAGTTGAGGGAAACAAACAAATATACATGTGATAAAAACAATCATGCATCTTCCTTGTAAGCACAAACAATTTTAACTTCAGAATAATAAGCTATGAGCTAACAAGAAAGAAAGACAATGAAACAACTACATGTATTTCTCTTTTCTACTTAAACCTCAAAGTGTTGTTGCTATTGACCAATGCTAAGTTTGCCAAAACCAAATAGATTTATTCAATGCTCCCAAAGTGATACCAATACTAATGACAAGATAAATCATATAATAGAGATTGCAAACTAAAATAAGATGTGCAATATGTAAATAATAAGACTTCTCATTAATATTCCATAACGATAACTCACACCAAGGGATACATAGACAACCAACTAAAGGAGAGATACTTCCAAACTGCAACCCATCTTATATGATAACTTCCCTACTCATGATATGACACTACTTGACAATAAAAAGTAAAAGATAGTGATGATGTGATACCGCGGCACTCCCCCAAGCTTGGAACAAACCAAGGGGATGCCAATACCGATGATGAATTACTCCTGCGGCGATGGTGGTGATGAACTCCCGTCACCAAACTTCCAAGGAAAAGGCTCTCCATCAAGAAACGACATCTTGGTCTCGGGAATCCTGAAACTAGCAGCACGGCTTATGTATTTAAACCTGTTTTCATACTCACAGCTTCCGATTCCGAACGTCATAGAGTTGTGCTTGGAGCTTGTTGGTGGTGTCGTGAAGTGAGAGGATGTCGCCCCAAAGCTTTGCAGCTTTCCTTCTCATGTTCAAGCAATGAGTTCGTACACAATCCTGTGGAAGATATCCACCTCACGCTCAGCCATCTTCTTGTATTTGAAAACCTCTTGTTCTAACTTCTCCATCCTGTCTTCCAAGCTTCCTTCTCCTTTAAGACCCTGGACATCCTTGATCTGCAGTTCTCCTTCAACGAGCAGCAACTCCTTGGGGTGCATCCTCAGCTCCTCCATGTACAAGTTGCCAACATCCTTGCCGGAGCTGTCCTTCGGAATTTCCGACGAAGACATGATGGCTCTAGATCCGAAGCAAATCCTGGCAGAAACAGCTCGAAACAAAACACGTCGAGAAAACGATATACGGGCCTCCAGGGGTCCGGGGGATTATATAGCAAAAATTTTCACGACAAACGGAAAGTACCAGATCGAACCAGAGTCGGAAAGGGGCGACGAGGCGGCCAGACCATAGGTCGGCGCGGGCCGTGTCGGCCGCGCCGGCCTATGGTGGCACGCCCTCGTGCGTCCTTTCCACTCCGTTTCGAACTCGTAATTTTTCATATTTTCCAAAAGCAGCAAAAATATTGTTCGGAAAGTAAATTGCGTAGTTTTCATTACCAGTACTGTTACCTATTCAAAGTCGAGTTCTGGCGGACTGTCAATTTGCCCTTTGATGAAAGCCTTCGGTGATTCCACTTGAATAATATCAACATCAACATTATAAGAATCACCCAAGATATAATGGTTGAGTCTTTGTCCATTCACCACTTGCGTGGCATTGCCTTGGAGAGAGCTAATTTTAATTGCTCCTGAACGATACACCTCCTCGACAACGTATGGTCCTTGCCATTTCGAGAGTAATTTCCCTGCAAAGAATCTGAGACGAGACCGATACAATAGGAGTTTATCCCCAATAGTAAATTCTCTTTTAATAATCCTTCTATCATGCCATTTTTTAACTTTCTCTTTAAAGAGTTTAGCATTTTCATAAGCTTCACTTCTCCATTCATCTAGAGAACTCAATTGCAACAACCTCTTATTACCGGCAAGTTTAGGATCTTTATTTAATTCTCTAACGAGCCCAATAAGCTTTGTGCTCTAGTTCTAAAGGTAAATTACAAGCTTTCCCATAAACCATTTTATAAGGTGACATTCCCATGGGATTTTTATAAGCAGTTCTATAAGCCCATAGTGCATCCTTCAATTTACTAGCCCAATTCTTTCTAGTTTTATTAACGGTCTTTTGCAAGATAGATTTAATCTCTCTATTTGATAATTCTACTTGCCCACTAGTTTGAGGATGATAAGCGGAAGCAATTCTATGATTAATACCATACCTAGCAAGAGTTTTTCTAATACCTCCATGAATAAAATGAGAACCTCCATCAGTCATAATATATCTAGGCACTCCAAATCTAGGAAAAATAATGTCTAAAAGCATTCTTAAAGAGGTCTCACCATCAGCACTTTTTGTAGGTATGGCTTCCACCCATTTAGTAACATAATCAACAAGCAACAAGTATATGAGTGTTACCTTCCGAAGACGGAAAAGGTCCCATGAAGTCAAATCCCCAACAATCAAACGGTTCAATAACAAGAGTATAATTCATAGGCATTTCATTACGTCTGGAGATATTACCAACCCTTTGGCATTCATCACAAGATAAAATAAACTTTCTCGCATCCTTGAAGAGAGTTGGCCAATAAAAACCTGATTGTAGAACCTTTTGCGCGGTTCTTTCTCCGGCGTGATGTCCTCCATAAGCACTACCATGACATTTACTCAATATCTCTTGTTGTTCATATTCGGGAACACATCTTCGCATAATACCATCCACTCCTTCTTTATATAAGTGTGGGTCATCCCGTAAATAATGCCTCAAGTCATAAAAGAATTTCCTCCTTTGCTGAGCTAAAAAGGTTGGAGGCAAGTACTTGGAAACAATAAAGTTAGCATAATCAGCATACCAAGGACTGTCTCGCGAGCTCACCTTTATTACAGCCAATTGTTCATTTGGAAAACTATCATTAACAGGAACAGGATCATAAGAAATATTTTCCAATCTAGATAAATTATCAGCAACTGGATTATCAGCACCTTTCCTATCTACAATATGTAAATCAAATTCTTGCAAAAGAAGTACCCATCTAATAAGCCTCAGCTTAGCATCTTTCTTAGTCATAAGGTATCTAATTGCAGCATGATCAGTATGAATCGTAACTTTTGAATCAACAATATAAGATCTAAACTTATCGCAAGCAAAGACTACAGCTAATAATTCTTTTTCAGTTGTAGCATAATTTCTTTGAGCATCATCAAGAGTTTTAATAGCATAATGAATAACATTCAGTTTTTTATCTACTCGCTGTCCAAGAACAGCGCCTACAAAGAAAATCACTAGCATCACACATAATTTCAAATGGTAAGTTCCAATCGGAGGTTCAACTATAGGAGCAAGCTTGTTAAGGCTTTCTTAAGAGTTTCAAAAGCTTCCTTACAATCGTCATAAAAAACAAAAGGTACGTCTTTTTGAAGAAGATTAGTAAGAGGCTTTGAAATCTTGGAGAAATCTTTAATAAATCTCCTATAAAACCCAACATGACCAAGAACACTACGAATACCTTTAACATCCCTCGGATAGGGCATCTTCTCAATTGCTTCAACTTTAGCTCTATCAACTTCAATACCTCTCTCAGAAATTTTATGTCCCAATACAATTCCTTCATTAACCATAAAGTGGCATTTCTCCCAATTAAGAACAAGGTTAGTTTCTTCACATCTCTGCAAAACTTTATCAAGGTTTCGCAAGCAATTATCAAAAGAATTCCCATAGACGGAAAAGTCATCCATGAATACCTCTACGATACTCTCACAAAAACCATGAAAAATAGCAGACATGCATCTTTGAAAAGTAGCAGGAGCATTACATAAACCAAAAGGCATGCGTCTATAAGCATAAGTTCCATAGGGACAAGTAAAAGTGGTTTTCTCTTGATCTTTAGTTTTAACAAAGAATTTGTGAAAATCCGTAATAACCATCAAGAAAGCAAAAATGAGTATTTTTAGACAATCTTTCTAGCATTTGATCAATAAATGGTAAAGGGTAATGATCTTTCTTAGTAACTTTATTAACTTTTCGAAAATCAATGCACATTCTATACCCTACAACTACTCTTTGAGGGATGAGCTCATCATTATCATTAGGCACAACAGTCAGTCCTCCTTTCTTGGGAACGCAATGCACAGGACTAACCCATCTACTATCAGCAATAGGATATATAATACCAGCTTCTAGAAGTCTTAATACCTCATTCCTTACCACTTCCTTCATCTTCGGAATTAGACGACGCTGAGGTTCAACAACAGGCTTCGCATCATCTTCCATATTAATAGCATGTTGGCAAATAGAAGGAGAAATCCCCTTCAAATCATCAAGAGTGTAGCCAATAGCTCCTCGGTGTTTCTTCAATATTTCCAATAACCTTTCTTCCTCAATCTCTGAAAGCTTAGAACTAATAATAACAGGATATATTTTCTTATCATCAATATGAGCATATTTAAGATTATCAGGCAAAGGCTTTAATTCAAAAACAGGATCTTCCTTTGGTGGCGGTGTTGTACCCAGATCTTCCACCGGTAAATCATGCTTGAGAATAGGTTGACGGAGAAAAATTTCCTCAAGCTCATCTCTTTCTTTCCTAAAAACTTCACTCTCGCTATCCTCCAAATGTTGCTGCAAAGGATTATTAGGAACAAGAACAATAGATGCACACTGCTCCATTTTAAAATCATCACTAGGCAAATCAGCTTTATAAGGAGTTTTGGTAAATTTAGAGAAGTTAAACTCATAAGATTCACCGGCAAATTTAGTCAAAATTTTCTCTTTCTTGCAATCTATAATAGCTCCACAAGTATTTAGAAAAGGTCTACCAAAAATAATAGGACAATAATCACTAGCAAGCAGTAACCAAGTACCAAAAAGTCAGCAGGATATTTAATCTTACCACATAGAACTTCCACATCTCGAACAATACCAATTGGAGAAATAGTTTCTCTATTAGCCAGCTGAATAACCACATCAATATCTTCAAGTTCACAAGAATCAATTTCGTGCATAATCTCCGTGTAAAGCTCATAAGGAATAGCACTAACGCTTGCACCAATATCACATAATCCATAATAGCAATGATCACCAATTCTAACAGATAGCATAGGAACACTAACTTGTTTGGGTTTATTAGGATGTGAAACAATATTAGAAGCATCTTCACAGAAAATAATATGACCATCCTCCACATTTTCAGTCACAAGATCTTTAACTATTGCAACAGCAGGTTCAACTTTTATTTGTTCTTCAGGTTCTACAGGTTTCTTTTCACTTTTATGAACCGCACTATTTATAACAGAGTACTCCTTCATTTTAGCTGGGAAAGGAGTTTTTTCAATATAAGCTTCAGGAATAACATGATCAGCAGCTTTCAACTACAACGCATTTATTAATAGATGAATCAATTTTATCTTTATAAGGTTCATGATACTTATCAAAATTCTTCTTTGGCAATTCATAATGAGAGGCAAAAGCTTTATAAAGATTTGCAGCAACTTGAGAATCAAGACCATATGTAGCACTCATATTACGAAATTTATCAGCATCCATAAAAGCTTCAATGCATTTATAATCATAAATTATACCCGATTCTCTATCCTTGTCGTTCTCCCAACCTTCGCATTTTCTTGGATCCGATCAAGAAGGTCCCTTTTAAACTCTTCTTTGTTGCGTGTAAATGATCCGTAACAAGAAGTATCCAAGCAAGGTCTTGTCTTGAAAAGAAAGTCTTGCATAGAAATTATCAATAATAACATTACCAGGAAGCTCATGAATGGGGCATTTGAGCATTAAAGACTTCAATCTCCCCCAAGCTTGGGCAATACTCTCTCCATCATGAGGCCAAAAATTATATATGCGATTCCGATCCTTGTGAATTTCACTTGGAGGATAGAACTTAGAATAAAACCGGGGCACAATATCATTCCATTCAAGAGAATCCCCATTATCCAGTAATTTATACCAATGCGCCGCCTTACCAGACAACGATAAAGAGAATAGTTTCTTCCTCACTTCATCCATAGCAATACCTGCACACTTGAATAAACCGCATAATTCATGTAAGAATAATAAATGATCCCCAGGGTGGACAGTTCCATCCCCTTCATAGCGGTTATCCATAACACGTTCAATAATTTTCGTAGGTATTTTATATGGTATCACTTCCTCACCTGGCGCCTCATCCACTACCGTTGCAGTAGTAGTAGATTTCCCAAATAGAAATTGAAGAGAAGATCTCTCCATAATGACTTATAGCAGCAGGCGTAAATAAAATCAGCACAAACAAGAAAGGTTTTCCTTACCAATTCCACTTACCAATAGCGCTTCACTCCCGTGCAACGGCGCCGTAAAATAGTCTTGATGACCCACAAGTATAGGGGTGTATCGTAGTATTTTCGATAAGTAAGAATGTCGATCCCAACGAGGAGCGAAGGTGTTGACAAGCAGTTTCAATGAAGGATTCACCGTAAATGCTCACGTGACAAGTATTCAGTGGGGTTTTGATGTAACAGTTGAATAAAGTACGAGTAAGTAAAGTGCGAGAGTAACAATTGCAGCGAGTGGCCCAATCCTTTTTAGCACAAAGGACAAGCCGGTTTGTTTACTTATAATGACCAAACGTTCTCGAGGACACACGGGATTTTAGTCTAGTGCTTTCGCTACATACGGCTAAATAATCTTCATTGTTATGATAAGTGTTGTGTGGGTGAACCTATGCTAATGCACCGCCCTTCCTAGGACTAATACATACTTGTGATTATACCCCTTGCAAGCATCCGCAACTACAAGAAAGTAACTAAGAATAAATCTAACCACAGCCTTAAACTCTGAGATCCTGCTATCCCTCCTGCATCGATATACCAACGGGGGTTTAGGTTTCTCTCACTCCGGCAACCCCGCAATTGGCAAACGAATACAAGATGCATTCCCCTAGGCCCATAAATGGTGAAGTGTCATGTAGTCGACGTTCACATGACACCACTAGAAGAATAACACCACAACTTAAATATCATACCATTGAATATTACTCAACCATAGTTCACTACTAACATTTAGACTTCACCCATGTCCTCAAGAACTAAACGAACTACTCACGAGACATCATATGGAACATGATCAGAGGTGATATGATGATGAATAACAATCTGAACATAAACTTGGTTCAATGGTTTCACTCAATAGCATCAACAACAAGTAGAGATCGATACCGGGAGAGTTTCCCCTATCAAACAATCAAGATCAAACCCAAATTGCTACGGCGGTGACGGTGTCCAGCGGTGGAGACGGTGGTGATGATGGTGGAGATGATGATGATGGTGATGGAGATGATGTCCAGCTCGATGACGGTGACGATGGCGTCGATTTCCCCCTCCGGGAGGGAATTTCCCCGGCGGATTCCTGCCCGCCGGAGAGATCTTTCTCTCTCGGTGTTCTCCGCCCCGCGAGGCGGCTCGTAACTCTTCGTGAGGTACCCTCCGTGGCTTAGGTTTTCGGGATGAAGGGTTTCGCGAAGAAAATGAGGCGAAAGGGGCTGTGGGGCCCCCACACCACATGGTGGCGCGGCCAGGCCATGGGCCGCGCCGCCCTATGGTCTGGGCCCACCTTGGGTCCAGCTGGCTCCTCCTTCTGGCTTCCTTCGTCATCTTGAAAAATATGATTTTTGGTATAATTCCCTTCCACAGTTGATCTTCCGAAATATTGCGTTCTGACGGTGCTTTTTCCAGCAGAATCCTGGCTCCGGTGCTTGATCCTCCAATAATGATGAAACATGCAAAATAGATGAAATAACATAAGTATTGTATCCAAATATGAAATATATCAATGAATAACAGCAAATTATGATATAAAATAGTGATGCAAATTGGACGTATCAGGCCCCAGCCTAGGGGCCGTCGCTGCCCTCATCATCACCGTCCGCGCCGCTGTCGGCGCTGGTGCCGGCGACCTCCTCGTCGCTGCTGAAGCCCTTGCCAGGGACTTCGTCTTCATCTTCATCATCATCGTCGTCGTCGTCCGACCCGGCGCGGAAGCGTTTCATCGGCGGGTACTCGTCGGAGGAGGAGTCATCCTCCGTTTCTTCCTCCTCGTCGGAAGAGGAGTAGCCGTCCCAGGAGAAGAGGTCGTCGTCGCTCTCCTCCTGCAACCGTCCATCCACAAGGAACTGGAGGTTGTCCTCCTCGTTGGTCAGGGAGGCGTCGTCCTCTGACCCGTTGGTGAAGATCCAATCCCTCTCGTCCCACCATGCTGGGGCGAGGACCTCGTACGCTGCCATCAGGTCGAATTCCGGCTCCGGCTCGCTAGAGGAGGAGGATTAGAAGGATAGGCCCGAGGAGGCAGAGGAGGAAGAGGAGTCCATGGCGCAGGGGAGGGTTTTTTGCCGATGGCTAGTACAGAGCTGGGGGATGAAGAGGCGAACTGCTCGATGCGGTTAAATAAAGGGGGTATAGTGGAGATTTAATGCTTGAGCAGTTTTCGAGGACGCGGTGCCAAAACTGTCAAATCGTGCAGAAGTTGAGAAGACAGGGCATCACGATGGAAAGACACTGAAGCGGTTCTGCTCTGCAACGCATGACCCGATGAAGGAAAAACAGAGTGGTTTGTGGAATTATCATTACCAAAACCAGGGGGCATGTGTTATCACCAGATTTTGGCCAAATCAGGAGATGGGCCGTAATTGAGATGGGCTTGGAGGATATGCGCGTGGAATGTCTTTGAATCGGCCTTGTACGAGAATTTGGGCTAGATTGCCCGTGTATCTGTTTATTATAGTAGATTGCATCTTAGTTTAGAATTAAGAGATAGAGTTTAGCTCGTACACGGTTAGGTGTATTCTAAAGATAGAAAGTCCCCGGACTATAAATATGTATCTAGGGTTATTGAGAAAGGAGGACGATCACATTCACAACAAACATAATCTAGGCGCATCGCCACCCCTTGTTCCGAGGGTTTCTTCCGGGTAAGCATCATGCTGCCTAGATCGCATCTTGCGATCTAGGCAGTATAGGTTTATTCGTTATCTGGTGTTGCTCGTACTGAAGCCTTGTTGATGGTGAGTAACATTACTTATCGTAGATGTTTTGGGGCTTGCATCGTTGTTCTTCAGATATGCTTGCTTAGCTATGCTGCCCCTCGATATCTAGCTGCCCTTACACCTATCTTAGGTGTAAGGGCGGCATCTTGCTTCGTCTTTATTTAGTAGATTCGATCTGTTATAGTTGCTCCTTGTTCTTCAAGGATTAGTTTAGTATCCGTATGGTTAGGCCTTGCAAACGGGTTGAACGATCCGGTAGTGCGTTAGGTATGGTTTGCCGATCCTAGAAGGGATGTTCCGGGAATCGACTCCGTGTTGGTTTTTAGGCCTCTTTTAGGGTTAGTTTTCCATCATCTTTCGTATCTGCTAGGCTCAACTACGTGTAGGATGTTCCGGTTATACGGTGAAAACCCTAAACTGTCGTAGATCGATTTAGCTTAATATTAATGAAGCAGGATACCCATGTTATTGCAAGATCTAATATGAACCATGGGTCAATCGGCTCTTTGAGCCGATGAGCGAGGTAACCTGAGAGCCGATCGAGGCTCATTTAATGTTTACGTGTCTACCATGCAGGAAACTAATCGAAGCAATCAAACACCTTCCTGACCAGGTATAGGTCAGGTGGCACGCCCTTGCGACCGTCAGGACGTGTGCCAGAGCATTGCGGGCCGTCGCCCGAGGGACCAGGGCCCACCAGCAGTCCTGGGACCCTCCCGGCTCTTCGTGTTGCTCGTCGCTGCTCGCCGGTGGGTTTTGGCAGGCAACACATGCTACCAACATAATCTTGATCAATACTATTGTAAAGCATATGAGATGAATGAAGTGACTCAAAGCAATGGTTTGCTAACAAAAAGATAATGACTAAACAACTGAATCATATAGCAAAAACTTTTCATGAATAGTACTTTCAAGACAAGTATCGAAAAGTCTTGTATAAGAGTTAACTCATTAAGCAATAAATTCAAAGTAAGAGGTTTCGAAGCAACACAAAGGAAGATTTAAGTATCAGCAATTGCTTTCAACTTGTAACATGTATATCTCATGGATAATTGTCAACACAAAGTAATATAATAAGTGCAATAAGTAAGCATGTAAGAATCAACACACACAGTTGACACAAGTGTTTGCTTCTAAGATAGAAAGAAGTAGGTAGATTGACTCAACATAAAGTAAAAGAAAGGCCCTTCGCATAGGGAAGCAGGGATTACTCATGTGCTAGAGCTTTTTATTTTGAAAACATGGAAACAATTGTGTCAATGGTAGTAATAATTCATACGGGTTATGCATAAAACTTCCTATAAGTTGCAAGCCTCATGCATCGAATACTAATATTGTTCGCACATTGTCCTAATTAGCTCGGATTTCCATGGATTATCATTGCATTACATATGTTTTAACCAAGTGTCACAAAGGGGTACCTCTATGCCACCTGTACAAAGGTCCAAGGAGATAAATCGCATTTGATTTCTCGATTTTGATAGATCTCAACTTAAGGACATCCATACCGGGACAACATAGAAAACAGATAATGGACTCCTCTTTTTAATGCTTTAAGCATTCAACAACAAATAATATTCTCATAAGAGATTATGAGGATTAATGTCCAAGCTGAAACTTCCATCATGATACATGGCTTTGGTTGGCGGCCCAATGTTCTTCTCTAACAACATGCATACTCAAACCATTCAACTCATGGCAAATCTCCCTTACTTCAGACAAGACGAACATGCATAGCAACTCACATGATATTCAACAAGGTGTAGGTTGATGGCGTCCCCAGAAACATGGTTACCGCTCAACAAGCAACTTATAAGAACTAAGATACATAGCAACATATTCATTACCACAATAGTTTTTAGGCTACTTTCCCATGAGCTATGTATTGCAAAGACAAGGAATGAAATTTTAAAGGTAGCACGCAAGCAATTTACTTTGGAATGGAAGAAAAATACCACATATAGGTAGTTATGGTGGACACAAATGGCATAGGTTTTGGCTCAAGGTTTTTGGATGCACGAGAAGCATTCCCTCTCAGTACAAGGCTTTGGCTAGCAAGGTTGTTTGAAGCAAACACAAGTATGAACCGGTACAGACAAAAAATTACACAAGAACATATTGCAAGCATTATAAGACTCTACGCTGTCTTCCTTGTTGTTCAAACACTTTTACGAGAAAATATCTAGACCTTAGAGAGACCAATCATGCAAACCAAATTTCAACAAGCTCTACGGTAGTTCTCCACTAATAGATTTAAACTACATGATGCAAGAGCTTAAACATGATCTACTTGAGAGCTCAAAACTTTTGCCAAGTATCAAATTATTCAAGACAATATGAGGCATTTTCTATTTCCAACCAGATAACAACAAGTACAAGTGCTGCGGCTTTCAGCTTTCGCCGTGAATATTAAAGATAAAATGAAGAACACAAGTGTTCAAATGAAAAACCGGAGCGTGTCTCTCTCCAACACAAGGATTGCTAGGATCCGAATTTATTCAAACATAAACAAAAATAAAAGCAAACAGACGCTCCAAGTAAAGCACATAAGATGTGACGGAATTAAAATATAGTTTCACTAGAGGTGACCTGATAAGTTTGTTGATGAAGAAGGGGATGCCTTGGGCATCCCCAAGCTTAGACGCTTGAGTCTTCTTGAAATATGCAGGGATAAACCACGGGGGCATCCCCAAGCTTAGACTTTTCACTCTTCTTGATCATATCATATCATCCTCCTCTCTTGATCCTTGAAAACTTCCTCCACACCAAACTCAAAGTAATCTCATTAGAGGGTTAGTGCATAATCAAAAATTCACATGTTCAGCAAGGACACAATCATTCCCAACACTTCTGGACATTACCCAAGGCTACTGAAATTTAATGGAGCAAAGAAATCCACTCAAATACAGTAAAAGAGGCAATGCGAAATAAAAGGCAGAATCTGTCAAAACAGAACAGTCCGTAAAGACGAATTTTTTCGAGGCACTTAACTTGCTCAGATGGAAAAACTCAAAACTAACGAAAGTTGCGTACTTATCTGAGGATCACGCATGAATTTTTGCAGATTGTTTTGATTCTTCTACAGAGAGAAAAACGCGAATTCGTGACAGCTAAGAAATCTGTTTCTGCGCAGAAATCCAAATCTAGTATCAACTTCCTATTAGAGACTTTACTTGGCACAAGAATACAAGAAAATAAAGATACAAATGTATTGCTACAGTAGTAACAAGCACCTTGACTCAAATATAAAACAAAAATTGCAGGAAAAAAATAATGGGTTGTCTCCCATAAGCGCTTTTCTTTAACGCCTTTCAGCTAGGCGCAGAAAGTGCAAACCAAGTAATATCAAGAGATGAAGCATCAACAGAGGAGTTTGAAGTTTTCTCAACTATGCATGGTATCTTATCTATGTAAGAAGCTCCTTTTTCATTACTTTTAGGCTTACTATCCTCCTCAAATAAATTTTCAGGAACAATCCAATCAAAATTCTTTTCTAATGCCTCATGCATTCCTATGAGTTTATAAGGTATTGGTATTTTAATCTCCCCCTCATAATTGGATTTATTAGTGTATCTTAGGCTATCTTTTTCCCTCCTTTCAAGGGTATTTGCAAAATTGGTACAAAAGTCTAGCATCTTATGTTGAATAAAGACTTTCCTAGCTTCTCTAGCTACATCACCAAATTCTTTAAGAAGGGTTTCTAAAACAAAATCTTTCTTCTCTCCTTCTTCCATATCACCGAGTGTAAAAAACATATGTTGCATTATAGGATTAAGATTAACAAATCTAGCTTCCAACATGTGCACTAATGAGGCAGTAACAATTTCATAATTAGGAGCAAGTTCTACCAAGGATCTATCTTCAAAATCTTTAACCCTACTAACATGAGTGAAAAATTCTTCTATATTATCTCTTCCAATGATAGACCCACTTCCTACCGATATATCTTTCAAAGTGAACTTAGGGTGAAGCATGATGAAATAAACAAAAGTAAACTGATAAAGTAAATGCAAGTAACTAATTTTTTTGTGTTTTTGATATAAAGAAAGCAAACAAGACAAAAAATAAAATAAAGCAAGACAATAAACAAAGTAAAGAGATTGGATGTGAGAGACTCCCCTTGCAGCGTGTCTTGATCTCCCCGGCAACGGCGCTAGAAAAGCTGCTACTGGCGTGCAGTTGACGTGGGAGTTAGAAATCTCCGGGGTGTAACTTTTCTTCAGGTCCCCGGCAACGGCGCCAGAAAAGCTTGCTGCTTGCGTGGAGGCAGCTCCTTGTGACGGTAAAGCACACGTCTGTTGGGAACCCCAAGAGGAAGGTATGATGAGTACAGCAGCGAGTTTTCACTCAGTAAGAAACCAAGGTTTATCGAACCAAGTAGGAGATGAAGGCCACGTGAAGGTTGTTGGTGAAGGAGTGTAGTGCGGCGCAACACCGCTGATTCCGGCGCCAACGTGGAACCTGCACAACACAATCAAACTACTTTGTCCCAACTTAACAGCGAGGTTGTCAATCTCACCGGCTTGCTGAAAACAAAGGATTAAACGTATGGTGTGGATAATTATGTTTGCTTGCAGAAAACAACAGAGAACAATGATTGCAGTAGATTGTATTTCAGATGTAAAAGAATGGACCGGGGTCCACAGTTCACTAGTGGTGTCTCTCCAATAAGATAAATAGCATGTTGGGTGAACAAATTACAGTTGGGCAATTGACAAATAGAGATGCATATACATATCATGATGACTACTATGAGATTTACTTAGGGCATTACGACAAAGAACATAGACCGCCATCCAACATGCATCTATGCCTAAAAATCCACCTTCGGGTTAGCATCCGCACCCCTTCCAAGTATTAAGTTGCAAACAACGGACAATTGCATTAAGTATTGTGCGTAATGTAAACAATACAAATATCCTTAGACAAAGCGTTGATGTTTTATCCCTAGTGGCAACAAGACATCCACAACCTTAGGGGTTGTCGTCACTCCCCAGCATTCAATGGAGACATGAACCCACTATCTAGCATAAATACTCCCTCTTGGAGTCACAAGTATCAACTTGGCCAGAGCCTCTACTAGCAACGGAGAGCATGCAAGAACATAAATAACACATATATGATAGATCAATAATCAGCTTGACATAGTATTCCATACTCATCGGATCCCAACAAACACAACATGTAGCATCACAAGATCTAAACATGATAGCACAAGAGGAGAAGACAACCATCTAGCTACTGCTATGGACCCGTAGTCCAAGGATGAACTACTCACGCATCAGTCCGGAGGCGGGCATGGTGATGTAGAGCCCTTCGGTGATGATTCCCCTCTCGGCGAGGTGCCGGAGGCGATCTTCTGAACCCCCCGAGATGGGGTTGACGGCGGCGGCGTCTCTGGAACTTTTCTCGTATCGTGGCTCTCGGTACTAGGGTTTTCGCGATGGAAGGAATAAATAGGTGAAGGGGCAGCGTCGGGGGGTGCCTGAGGGGCCCACCCCATAGGCCGGCGCGGCCAGGGGTGGGGCCGCGCCGCCCTATGGGGTGGCCGCCTCATGGCCCCTCTCCGTCTCCTCTTCGGTGTTCTGGAAGGCTCCGTGGAAAATAAGACCGTGGGCTTTTGTTTCGTCCAATTCCGAGAATATCCGTAAACTAACTTTTCTGAAATGAAAAACAACAGAAAACAGGAACTAGCACTGCGGCATCTTGTTAATAGGTTAGTCCCGGAAAATGCATAAGAACATTATAAAGTATGACTAAAACATGTTGGTATTGTCATAAAACTAGCATGGAACATAAGAAATTATAGATACGTTGGAGACGTATCAATGACGTTCTCCAACGCATCCAATAATGAAGCAGAATATGAAGCACTTATACATGGGATGAAAATGGCAAAAGCGTGCGGGACAACTCGCCTAAAAATCTTCGGCGACTCTCAGTTGGTGGCTCAACAGGTGATGAACAAGTGCGATGCAGTCAATGATAGTATGATAGCATACAAGGAACTGTACAATGAACTAGAGAAGCTCTTCGACGGCTTCGAAGTCAATCATATCAGTAGGTTCAGTAACGATGAAGCCGACGTTTTGGCAAACATCGGGTCACAGTGCCTGCCAATACCACTTGGTGTGTTTTGGGAAGAAATAAGTGAACGGTCTACCAAGCCGAAGAAAACTCTGAAGCAGTCGAAGAAAAAGGAGAAACCAAAGAAAGGCTCGGGGGCTGCAGCACAGTCAGAAGCAAATATATTGGAAGATGAAGAAGACACACGCGAAGTTATGATGGTAGAAATTCCTTGGAGGTTTATGTGGCATATATCGCAAGAAACGTGATACCCGACGATCCAGTTGAAGCCAGGCGAGTCATCCGATGATCCAAAGCCTTTACTGTGGTTAAAGGGGAATTGTACAAGCGGAGTATTTCGGGAGTATTGCAAAGGTGTGTGACACCCGAGGAAGGACGACTCATACTTAAAGATGTGCATGAGGGAGTATGTGGCCACCACGCGAGCAGCCGAGCAATAGCAGCTAAAGTTTTCAGAGCAGGATTTTATTGGCTCACAGCAATAGAGGATGAGAAAGAAATAGTTCGCACGTGCAATGCGTGCCAGAGATTCGCGACAAAGCCTCATTCTCCAGCAGCAGAATTGATGCCGATACCAATATCTTGGCCTTTTGCACAATGGGGACTCGACATGGTAGGAAAATTACACAAGGCCTGGCCTGGAGGGTACGTATATTTGCTCGTAGCTGTTGACACGTTTACCAAGTGGATTGAAGCAGTACCAGTAACTTCGGCAGATGCAGCATCAGTGGTGAGTTTCATCAAAGGCATAGTTTTTCGATTTGGCGTGCCAAATAGTATTGTCACAGACAATGGGAGCAACTTCACTTCAAAGGAGTTTAAGGCATACTGTGATGAAGTAGGCATCAAACTGCACTTTGCGTCGGTAGCACACCCGCAAACCAATGGCCAAGTCGAAAAAGCAAATGGCATCATCTGCAACGGAATCAAGAAACGTCTGCTAACACCGCTAGAGAAAGCTCGACACACTTGGCCTGAGGAGTTGCCAAGTGTCCTTTGGAGCATCCGAACAACGCCTCATACTGCAACGCAGGAAACCCCGTTTTTTCTGGTCCATGGAGCCGAGGCAGTGCTCCCAATAGAAATAGAGCATAATTCACCAAGAGTTGCGGAATATGACGAGGAAACTTCGAGAAAAGGCGCTGGACGATGATGTCGATGTGCTCGACGAAGCTAGAGATGAGGTGTTATCACGGGTCCCCACATACCAACATAACCTAAAGAATTACCACAGTCGATGTTTGCGACCAAGGTCCTTTCAAGTTGGCGACTTGGTTCTTCGACTGACCCAAGACAGTCACGAGAAATTTGAATCCCCATGGATAGGTCCATACATCGTCACAGAGGTCATTCCAGGAGGTGCATACAGGCTGAAGGATAAGAAGACAGGGAAGGAGGAATCAAACCCCTGGAACGTGGTGCAACTCCGGCGTTTCTACGCATAGAAGTCGAAATATAGCTACATATGTAAACATTCAATGTACTGAAAAAGCTCGCAAGTTTTCAGACGCACTCTTTACCTTTCAGGGCACCGAGTGGGGCTGAAAGGTTTTTAATGAGGCGGGCTCGCGATGCTGCAATATAGTAAAGATATTGGTGATATACATCTTTTTTTCGACAGGCCCGGAGGCTTACAACCCGGAGATTCTATACATACACAAATCCTTACAATATACAACTTACAAGTTATTTGCCTTGGTTTAAACACCTCGCAAAGCAATAAACATAAAAACAATAGCCATCGAAACCCTCGGGGGCTAGAGGAAGGGAAAAACACGCAAACTGTTGCAAATATACATACTTACAATATACAGGGTTTCCTTTCCCAGGAAAACTTCGACAGAAGAAGCAGATCTTCAGTCAATTCCTATCAGGTCATCTATGTTTACCCTTTCATCTTCAGCAGTGGCACCCATGAAATCAGCATAATGACCTTTAACGAAGAAGTCAGCATCCATCCGAATTAAATCGTCCATTATCTTCTCGGCTACGGGTGTCACCATATCGTCGATTTTGTCGACATTCCTCCTCCGCTTCCTCAGTTTGGCATGGCAAATTTCAACAATATTGGACATATCTAACTTCGGGTAGCAAATCTGCAGCATGATCATAGCAAATCTAGCACCAGCAATTAACTGGGCCTTTACAAAATCATGGATTCGATAAGCACTCTTGAATTTGTCCATCAAGTCAGGAAGAGTTTTCGGCTGAGGGTTCCGAGGAAACATAGTATTATAAACCAGGGCTAGTGTCTTTGTGTAGAAATCAAGATATTGACGAACTTGGCCTGCGCGGTCTTGAAATCTGACAATCCGTCGGGTCCGATCTGGTGTAGCCCAAAAGCTGGAGTCGTTCTCTAGGGCAAGTTTGACAAAAAGGTTTGATCTCGCGTCAACCCGTTGATCCTCGGCAGCAGCATCTAAAAAGGAGCCTATTCAACGAAAGGATCACAATGAGGATTGAAAACAAAAGAATAAGGGGAAAGAAAAGTAAAATTTGTGGGGCATACCCGCCATATCCAAACTCGCGTTAGTCATCAAGTCAAGTATATAATCCTCTCGAGAAACAGCTTGTGCAGCTTTAGCGACTGCAGCCTCTTTCAAAGTTAAAGCTTCATGGGCCTGTTGAAGAGCTATTTTTAACGCTCGTATGATTTGCGGGACTGGTCCATAGCAGTAACAGCTTGTTTTTTCATTGATTGAAGTTGCTGTCGGAGTTCACCTAGTTCTTGTGAAAAATCTACATGAGAAGAATCTTCAACAAAATCGTTGACACGGTTTCTCCTTGAGTGGGAAGTAGCAGGCGAAGAATCCAAGGAACCGAGTGCCGCAGTATAGTTGTCAAAAACCAACTGAAAAGAAAAATCTCGACATCAATCATTTTGCAACATAGCATTCCACTAATCATCAGGATATTTACATGTTCATTACAAAAATCGGCTCCTAGTGAGCCGATAGCAAGCTGTCGCGGGTCACCACTAAGGCGACAGCATCAAAAGAAGAGGAAAAAAGAAAAAAAACAGAGACATGATGGTCTACTTGACCTCCGTCTTGGCAGTGCTGGTAGAACCGGTGGACTTTGGCGTGAAGAAGGTGATGATCTTCTTCGAGTGTGCCTTGGCGTCCTTCACCAGCGCCTTCCACTTGTCCTTGATGATCTTGCCGGAGTCCCTAGCTTTGGCCCAGTCCCTTCAACGCCGATCTTTAGATTGTCGCGTCGCTAGGCCAGAACAAGGTCTTCCTTCGGCAGGAAGCGCTTGACAAGGGCATAAAAGATTTCCGGCTCGTTTTGTTTGGGGAAAAAGTGAGGGAAGAGTCGCGAAAAGGCATCCCTTGAATCGGAAAGGTTGGTGCGCGCTAGATTGCCCTGCGACTCAAGGATGGAAAGAGCATCGAGAAGATGATCATCCTTAGGTGCTAGCAGCTCGAACCTTTCATCGTTCCTCCCTGCTGCAGAAAAACACATGTTCATCGTCATACAGGAAAATAAACCAAGTAAGTTTCCAGATAAAGAATAACTTACGGAAAAAGCGTCAGCTTTGGGCTTCAAGCCGATCTATGATGCCTTGCTCCCGCGTAGTCTGCTCAGCGATCTTGTCGCTTAATGCAGATTCCGCCTTGGAGAGGCGCTGGCGAAGTTCTTCAACAGAAGCAGCATCGGCTTGGGCCTTCTCATGAGCCTCTTCGCTAAGTTTTAGCTTGGCCTCGAGAGCTTCAACGCGCTCTTCGGCTCACTGTAGAGAGGCTAATGGAAAACAACAAGGTGAAGATTCATTAGTCAAGGGTTAAAAGAAAAGGAGCATCTTGAACAAGCAAGTTATCCAACAGGTACCTTTCAAAATATTAGCCTCGTTTCGGAACCCGATAGATTGGGAACCGAGGCGGATGAACTGATCCATTAAAGGCTATCGAAAAATAATGTCGCAAAAGAAATTCAGGAGAGAACATTCAAGAAAAGGGGAATAAAAAGTTCGGGACAAACAAGGAAAAGCATGACAAGATGCAGCAAAATAGAGTACTGGAGATACTTACATCATTCACCAAAGGAGTCGAGGGGCTCCCCAAAATAAGCGTTTGTTCATCGCCAGCCCCGACCTTGTGTCTTTTCGGAGAAGGTGCTCGAGGGCTGGGTGGTGGAGTCGACGTATCCATCATCTGCTGGGGGGAGGCGAAGAATCCGCGGCAGCGCGATTTTCTTCGGAAAGGACCATGGTATTGGACGTGCTCGTTGGAGCCGTGCCAGTAACCGCAAGTTCTTCCTATTCTTCCTCCTTCTCGCCACTATCAACATATGAACGTAAGCATAACAAGTAAACAGAGGTTATGTCACAGATAACAACAAGGAAACTCACGAGCTAACTGAGCCTGTGTCGTCGTAAGGGTCAAAGGCACCCCCATCTTCGGGAGATGATTCTTCCGGCGCAGGTTCAGCAGGCTTGGAGGCGTCGGAGTCTTCAGTCTCACTCCTCTTTCTTTTGTTTCTGGGAGAAACAGCGGAAGGAGGAGAGTGCACGGAGTCAGAAGCATCTGTCTCCGTGTCTTTGTCAGAAGAAGCCGCGGATTTGCGAGATCCCGCGACTTCAGGTTCAGGGGGAGAGGATTCTTGCGACTCATCATTAATGACGGTTCGCTCATCCACCTCTCCACCCTCAGGAAGGGGAGGAAGAGAAGAAAGAGTCTGGTGGTTCTGTTGAAAAAACAGCAAATAAACACAAAGATACAAGGAAACAAAATAGTAGTCGAAAATCACAGGCACAACAAGATGAAAAGGTACTTACTTCGGGGAGGGCGTGGCTGCCACTATACAGCTCCATGCGACAATAAGCTTGAACTTCTTGCTTTTTGCTAAGCGAAGAGAAGCGTCGAACTAGCCTCTCCAAGTCCTTCACAGAAAGGTCCTCGGATACGCGATCAACATCTTCTTCGCCAGCGTACATCCAGAGAGGGTTTTTGCGGGTCTGTAGAGGTTGTACCATGATCCTGAGGAAGTGGGCGGTAATCTGAACACCCGACAGTTCTTTACCGCGGGTGTTCTGAAGTTCGCGGATGCGCTTCATCAGGGCATCCGTCGCCGTTCGCTCCTCCTCGAAAGCTTCGGCGTCCCATGATCGGCGCCGAAGGATTTTTGCGGCTCCATCAAAAGGAGTGATGTTGTACTCCTGCGAGCCGACACTTTCCTCCCGAATATATAACCACCTCCGGCGCCACCCCTGAACGGAGTCGGGGAATTTGACGTCGAAGTAGTCAACGTCGGGTCGGACGCAGATAACAACGCCGCCCACATTGTAGGCGACATTGCGAGAGTTGTTGCGCCGGAGGAAAAAGATGTGTTTCCACAGGCCCCAATGAGGATGGGTCCTGAGAAAGCATTCGCAAAGAGTGATGAAAATGGAGATGTGGAGGATAGAGTTGGGGGTTAGCTGGTGCAGCTGAATCCCATAGACAAAGAGGATACCACGAAGAAACTCGTGGATGGGGGTAGAAAGGCCGCGAATGAGGTGGTCGACAAGTGTTACCCGATATACGATGCGGGGCGTCGGGAAGCTCTCATCGCCAGGAAGGATCAGACTGTCCTCCTTCTTCATCAGCCCCAGCGTCTTGAGGGTCTTCAGATCTTGGTTGGAGATTTTGGATCTCTCCCAACCGGAAATCTCTGTCGGCTCCATCGATGGGTTGATTCCTGGTGAGGTGTGCCTGGTGAGCTTTGCGCGAGGTGGCATCAAAGTGAGCGCTGGAGAGAGTGGAGAAGAGCACGGGCGTAGAAGCTTAGCAGCAGCAATGGAGGTTTTGCAGAGAGAGAGGAAAGAAAGGCAGCGCAGCGAAGGGGATTATTGAGGAAGAAGGAGAGTATTTATAGTGAGCCACCGAACCGCCGTGCCGTTGGATGAAGGAAAAATGGATCCTAGGCCTTACACGTGTCTATAAGGGTAAAACGGTCTTTTCACATTGAAGTAACTAGACAGGCGCTATAGTGCGCGTGCCAGGAAAAGAGGAGGATGTGTGCCCCCCACTTGCGTAACGTGTCAAACGGTGTAGAGTTTGGGACCCGCAGGTCAGTGACAGGACAAAACCCGCGCCTTTCCAATACAACGATCGTGGCCATCGTCAGCACTGATGTCACCTTAAGTAAAAAAATTCGGCCGGCTTCCTTTGAAAATAGCGGCAGGGAAAATGTCGATGGTATAAAGAGAATAATTTTAGGAGCCTTTGATCAAATACAAGTGTTTGTTCAAATGCTCGGGGGCTACTCTTATCAGAAGAATTGTTCATACTTCTGATAAGAGGGTGGTATGAAAAGAGAAATACAAAGTCGTTCAAAAAGAGAAGAAAAGTTGAGCCTACAACCAAGTACAAATACTTGACTGTAGCCTCGGGGGCTACTCCCATCGGGAGCGCTGGTCGCGCACCCGATAAAATAAAGATAGAGCGGGAGTCGTGATTTGGAAGACTTTAAAGTGAAGTAGCAATACAAGTTGAGCCTACAGCCAAGTACAAATACTCGACTGTAGCCTCGGGGGCTACTCCCATCGGGAGCGCTGGTCGCGCACCCGATAATTTATGCTGAGGAAGATGGTCGCCGAAATTCGAGTTACACATAACTCTTCATGTACTCCCATCGGGAGCGTCAAGTGTCATCGTTAATTGACTCGATAAAATTGGCTATTTCAGCAGCCGATAAAGGTACTCGATAATATATTCCTGGAGCGCGTCCGCCGCGATAAAATCTTCGGATGCCGTAAAACTTTACGAAGGTAAGTCCCCAGGTTCTGTCCTGAGTGGCGTGGTATCGCACCAGACTGCGCTCTACTACTTTTTTTCGTGTCAACAGATACGAAGAAACATTCCTAGCGATCGTGCTATGGACTTTATAAACATGACTGGAATTCGATTCATGGGTAAGTCCTACAGTGGCACATGTCGAATTACGCCAGTATTCCAAGGTCATGTCCAGGGACTTGACCTTGAAGTAGGTTTTTGTGGGTTTGCCATGAGAGCAGTTAACTGGTACCTGATCCGTCAGATGAACCAGCCCCATCTACCGTTATCCCTGCACAAGATATGTATGTTCCGACTAAGTTATTTCTAAATGACTTGAAGAATGTGATTGAGATTTTACTCGACTCTACGAATCAAGCAAAATCTCGGGGGCTACTGACATAGGCATCCCGGATGGGCCTGCCAAAGATAGTACCCGGGGTTTACTGAAGGCCCATAACCCGAAGATTACAAAGCCCGGAAGCCCATGAGGAAGTCGACTATGCAAGTAGAGGTAGATTAGGAATAAGGAAGTTTGTATTCTTACGGGTCGAACTCAAAGAGTGTCCCGACTATTGTAACTTGTGTAATACGAAACCCTCGGCTCCGCCTCCTAAATAAGGGGGAGTCGAGGGACAAAGCAAGGATCGATCTTATTGTCAACAAACACTAGACTTCTAGCTCATGCACCTTTTCGGCTGAAACCTTCAAGATCTACTTGCCCTCTACTTCCACGAAAACCCAAGTCTACAACTTGTAGGCATTGACAAGTTAATCCCTTGTCACTTGGTGCCCCTGGCCCATTAGGCCAGGCTGCACTCCCTTGGCCCATGTAATCCCTTTCGGGGTGGTGGGCCCACCGATGGCCCTCTAGAACCTTCTAGAAGCTCCAGTCAAACACCGAAACTTTTTCTGAACCCCGGAAAATAACTTCTCTTATATGAATCTTATTCTCCGGGCCATTCCGGGCCTCCTCGTGATGTCCTGGATCTCATCCGAGACTCCGAACAACATTCGGTCTCCATCTCATATTCCAAAGCTACTATACAACATCGAACCTTAAGCGCATCACCCTACGGTTCGTGAACTATGCGGACATGATCGAGACTCCTCTCCGACCAATAACCAATAGCGGGACCTGGAGATTCATAATGGCTCCCACACATTCAGCGATAACTCAGTGATCGATTGAACCATTAACATACGATACCGATTCCCTTTGTCATGCGATACTTTACTTGTCCGAGGTTCGATCATCGGTATCTCCATACCTACTTCAACCTCGTTTCCGACAAGTACTCTTTACTCGTACCGTGGTATGTCATCTCTTGTGACCTAGTCACATGCTTGCAAGCTAATTAGACGACATTCCACCGAGAGGGCCCAGAGTATATCTACCAGTCATCGGGATGGACAAATCCCACTCTTGATCCATATGCCTCAACTCATACTTTCCGAACACTCAATTCCATCTTTATAACCACCCATTTACGCAATGGCATTTGATGTAATCAAAGTATCCTTCCGGTGTAAGTGATTTACGTGATCTCATGGTCGAAGGACTAGGTAACTATGTATCGAAAGGTTATAGCAAGATGAACTTAATGACTTGATCTTATGCTACACTTATTTGGGTGTGTGTCCATTATATCATTCACCCAATGACATAACCTTGTTATTGTTGGAGATATGCCCAAGAGGCAACAATAAATTGGTTAGTATATATCTTTGTGTTTATGATAAATATTTATATACCATGCTATAATTGTATTAACCGAAACATTGATACATGTGTGTTATGTAAACAACAAGAAGTCCCTAGTAAGCCTCTTGTATAACTAGCTTGTTGATTAATAGATGATCATCGTTTCATGATCATGAACATTGGATGTTATTAATGACAAGGTTATGTCATTGTGAGAATGATGTAATGGACACACCCAATTAAGCGTAGCATAAGATCACGTCATTAAGTTCATTTGCTATAAGCTTTCGATACATAGTTACCTAGTCCTTTCGACCATGAGATCATGTAAATCACTTATGCCGGAAGGGTACTTTGATTACATCAAACGCCACTGCGTAAATGGGTGGTTATAAAGGTGGGATTAGGTATCCGGAAAGTATGAGTTGAGGCATATGGATCAACAGTGGGATTTGTCCATCCCGATGACGGATAGATATACTCTGGGCCCTCTCGGTGGAATGTCGTCTAACTAGCTTGCAAGCATATGAATGGTTCATAAGAGACCACATACCACATTACGAGTAAAGAGTACTTGTCAGGAGATGAGGTTGAACAAGGTATCGTGATACCGATGATCAAACCTCGGACAAGTAATATATCGCGTGACAAAGGGAATCGGTATCGTATGTAAATGGTTCAATCGATCACTAAGTCATCGTTGAATATGTGGGAGCCATTATGGATCTCCAGATCCCGCTATTGGTTATTGGTCGGAGAGAAGTCTCAACCATGTCTGCATAGTTCGCGAACCGTAGGGTGACACACTTAAGGTTTGATGTCGTTTGAGTAGATATGGAATATGGAATGGAGTTCGAAGTTTTGTTCGGAGTCTCGGATGGGATCCAGGACATCACGAGGAGTTCCTGAATGGTCCGGAGAATAAGATTCATATATAGGAAGTCATATTCCAAGTTTGGAAATGATCCGGTGCATTTATGGAAGGTTCTAGAAAAGTCCGGAAGAAAGGCACTATGGAAGGTGGAGTCCCGGAGGGACTCCACATGCTAGGCCGGCCAACCCTAAGGGGAGGAGTCCCAGGTGGACTCCACCAAGGGTGGCCGGCCACCCCACCTCAAGGAAAGGTGGGAGTCCCACCTTGAGTAGGACTCCCTCCTTGAGTAGGTTTCCCACCAAAGGTAGGTTTTGGTGTTGGGGTCTTATTCGAAGACTTGGACTACAACTCTTGGGGCTTCCACCTATATAATGAGGAGCAAGGGGAGGGGGCCGGCCACCCCAAGACCACAAGTTGGCCGCACCCCTTGGCCGGCGCCCCAAACCCTAGCCGCCTCCTCCTCCACCACAACTCCCGCAGCGCATAGGCGAAGCCCTGCCGGAGTTCTCCACCACCACCACCACCACGCCGTCGTGCTGCCGGGATTCCGAGGAGGATCTACTACTTCCGCTGCCCACTGGAATGGGGAGAAGGACGTCGTCTTCATCAACACCGAACGTGTGACCGAGTACGGAGGTGCTGCTCGATTGTGGCACCGTCAAGATCAAGATCTTCTACGCGCTTTTGCAAGCGGCAAGTGATCGACTACATCCACCCCGAGATCTAATCTCGTTAAGCTTTGCGAATCTTCGAGGGTTAGTCTCTTCATCTCCTTGTTGCTACCGTCTACTAGATTAGATCTTGGCTTGTGTTTCGTTCTTGCGGTAGGAATTTTTTTGTTTTCTACGCTACGAATCCCATCAGTGGTATCAGAGCCGTGTCTATGCATAGATTGGTTGCACGAGTAGAACACAATTGTTTTGTGGGCGTTGATGCTTTGTTGTCTTTAGTTCGAGTACTTTGCATCTTTGTGGCATAGTGGGATGAAGCGGCTCGGGCTAACTTTACATGACCGCGTTCATGAGATTTGCTCCACGCTCGACATGCAACTTGTATTGCATAAGTAGCTTTGCGGGTGTCTGTCTCTCCTACTATAGTAAAGATCCAATTTACTCTTTCTATTGACAACACTAGTATCACCGTTGTGGTTCATGTTCGTAGGTAGATTGGATCTTATGCGAAAACCCTAAACCACTTAAAATATGCAAACCAAATTAGAACCGTTTAACTTGTTTTTGCAGGGTTTGGTGATGTGATATGGCCATAATGTGATGATGAATATGTATGAGATGATCATTATTGTATTATGGCAACCGGCAGGCCTTATGGTTGTCTTTAAATTTCATGTTGAGTAGTATTTCAAAGTAGTTGTAATAGTTGCTACATGGAGGACAATCATGAAGACGGCGCCATTGACCTTGGTGCTACGCCGACGATGATGGAGATCATGCCCGTTGATGATGGAGGATCATGTCCGTTCTTTGGAGATGAAGATCAAAGGCGCAAAGACAAAAGGGCCATATCATATCACATATGAATTGCATGTGATGTTAATCCTTTTATGCATCTTATTTTGCTTAGATCGACGGTAGCATTATAAGATGTTCCCTTTCACTAAATATCAAGATAATAAAGTGTTCATCCTTAGTATGCACCGTTTCTAAGACTTGTCGTTTCGAAGCATCTCGTGATGATCGGATGTGATAGATTCTACATGTGCATACAACGGGTACAAGCCAGTTTTGTACACGCGGGTACTAAGGTTGCCTTGACGAGCCTAGCATGTACAGACATGGTCTCGGAACACGGGATACCGAAAGGTAGAGCATGAGTCATATGATTGATATGATGAACACTTTGAGTGTTCGCCATTGAAATTACATCTTGTTCGTGATGATCGGGCTTGGTGTGGTGGATTTGGTTCGTGTGATCACTAAAACAATGCGAGGGATATTGTTTTGAGTGGGAGTTCACCTAATTTTTAATTTTGTTAAATTAAAATTTGAACTCAATTTGTCATAAACTTAGTCTAAACTTTTGCAAATATATGTTGTAGATCATGGCGTCCCCATCAATCAATTTTAATCAGTTCCTAGAGAAAGAAAAGCTTAAAAGCAATGGTAGCAACTTCACCGACTGGTTCCGTCATGTGAGGATCTTCCTCAATGGCGAAAATCTGCAATATGTGCTTGATGCACCGCTAGGTTCCCCACCACCTCCTGCAGTATCCGAGGAAGAAAAGAATGCTTTCGAGAATCGGGCTAAAGTGTACTCTCAAGTTCAGTGTGCCATCCTATGCAGCCTAGAGGCAGAGCTCCAAAAGCGTTTTGAGCACCACGACCCTTGTGAGATGATCCATGAGCTCAAAGTTATCTTTGAAACTCATGCGGCCGTGGAGAGCTATGAGGCCTCGAAGCAGTTCTTTGGCTGCATGATGGAAGAGGGCAACTCCGTTAGTGAGCACGTGTTCGCTATGTCCGGACACGCGAGGAAGCTCAGTGACTTGGGGATTGTGATCCCTAACCAGCTGGGTATTCATCGTGTTCTCCAATCACTGCCACCAAGTTACAAGAACTTCGTGATGAACTACAATATGCAGAATATGAACAAGGAGTTACCTGAACTCTTCTCCATGCTGAAATCTACTGAGGTTAAGATACAGAAAGAGCACCAAGTGTTGATGGTCAATAAGACCACCAAGTTCAAGAAGCAGGGCAAATCTAAGAAGGACCTCAAGAAGGGCGGCAAGAAAGCTGCCGCACCTCCTGAGAAGCCTAAGGGTGGCCCTAAACCTGATACTGACTGCTATTACTGCAATGGGAAGGGGCACTGGAAGCGGAATTGCCCCAAGTACTTGGCTGATCTGAAGAGCGAACTTGTCAAGAAGAAGAAAGGTATATCTGATATACATGTTATAGATGTTTATCTCACTGGTTCTCGTACTAGTGCCTGGGTATTTGATACTGGTTCGGTTGCTCACATTTGTAACTCGAAACAGGAACTACGGAATAAACGAAGCCTAGCGAGGGATGAAGTGACGATGCGCATTGGAAATGGATCCAAGGTCGATGTGATCGCTGTCGGCACGCTCCCTCTACATCTACCATCGGGATTAGTTTTAGACCTCAATAATTGTTATTTGGTGCCTGTGTTGAGCATGAACATTATATCTGGATCGTGTTTAATGCAAGACGGTTATTCATTCAAGTCTGAGAATAATGGTTGTTCTCACTACAAGAAAAGTTGCCATGGCCGACGAAGTTGAAGTCGCGCCGTGGTTGCTGGTGTACCATGGCCGACGATTTTGGGTCCCTCCGTGGTGCATGTCAAAACTTTTTTTTTCTCGTTTTTGAGGCCACCTAGCCCGACGAAAGCGGCCAAAACATCGCGTATGGTGGCCGGGACGTGGTGCATCTCGAAATCTCGGGTTCGCCGGCCGAGTCAACGCAAATTCGCACCGCCGAGGGATGTAGGGCCCGGATGGCAGCCTCTCCGGCATTGTTTTTTTTCTCGATCGCGCCATCTCGTTCAACGTTCTCCGATCGAGCCGTTTACGATGCGGGATCATGGGTCCCGCATGTCATCCTCTATGAACCAAAATTCTTTCTATTCTTGGATTTTTTTGACCCCACGATTTACGGCTACTTCCTTTTTCTTTTGATCCCTTGCCGCCTTGGAAACGTTGAGACCGCTGTCTGCTAAATGGGACCCGCATGTCATCCTCTATGTGCAATCAACTTTCTTTTCTTGGAGTTTTTTTGGCACCTCAAATTTGGTCACTTGCCTTTTTCTTTCGATCCCCTGCCGCCTCTCAAACGGTGATACCGCTATCTGCTAAATGGGACCCGCATGTCATCCTCTATGTACTATAAAACTTTCTTTTCTTGAATTATTTTTGGCACCTCATATTTGGTCACTTACCTTTTTCTTTCGATCCCCTGCCGCCTCTCAAACGGAGATACCGCTGCTGCTAAATGGGACCCGCATGTCATCCTCTATGTACTATAAAACTTTCTTTTCTTGAATTATTTTTGGCACCTCATATTTGGTCACTTACCTTTTTCTTTCGATCCCCTGCCGCCTCTCAAACGGTGATACCGGCTGTCTGCTAAATGGGACCCGCATGTCATCCTCTATGTACTATAAAACTTTCTTTTCTTGAATTATTTTTGGCTCCCGATATTTTTTCACTTGCCTTTTTCTTTCGATCTCATGCCACGTTTGAAACGTTGAGGAACCTGCGAGGCTCATGGGACCCGCATGTCATCCTCTATGTACTATAAAAGTTCATTTTCTTGGTTTTTTTCACCCTCGATTTTTGGCAATTTCTTTTTTCTTTTGAACCCCTGCCGCCTCTCAAACGGTGATACGGCTGTCTGCTAAATGGGACCCGCATGTCATCCTCTATGTACTATAAAACTTTCTTTTCTTGAATTATTTTTGGCTCCTCATATTTGGTCACTTGCCTTTTTCTTTCGATCTCATGCCACGTTTGAAACGTTGAGGAACACTCGCTGGCTCATGGGACCCGCATGTCATCCTCTATGTGCTATAAAAGTTTATTTTCTTTATTTTTTTTTCACCCTCCGATTTTTGGCTATTTCCTTTTTCTTTTGATCCCCTGCCGCCTTGGAAACGTTGGGTAAGCTGCTGACTCATGGGACCCGCATGTCATCCTCTATGTACAATCAACTTTCTTTTTCTTTTGATCTCAAGCCGCATTTGAAACGTTGAGACCGCTGCTGCTAAATGGGACCCGCATGTCATCCTCTACGTACAATAAAGTTTCTTTTCTTGGATTATCTTTGGCTCCCGATATTTTGTCACTTGCCTTTTTCTTTCGATCTCATGCCGCCTTTGAAACGTTGAGTAAGCTGCTGGCTCATGGGTCCCGCATGTCATCCTCTACGAACAATAAAAGTTTCCTTTCTTGGAGTTATTTTTTACCCCTAATTTCTGGCTATTTGCCTTTTTCTTTTGATCTCCTGCCCCCTCTGAAACGATGAGGACGCTATTGGCAGGTCGGTCCCACATGTCATCCTCTATGAACAATAAAAGTTTCCTTTGATGGATTTATTTTGAACCCCTAATTAATTTCTGGATATTTCCCCTGCCGCCTTGGAATCGTTGAGGATGCTGCTGCCTCATGGGTCCCGCATGTCATCCTCTCAGAACGGTAAATGTTTATTTTCTTGGATTTTGTTGACCAAACGATTTTTGGATTATTTTTTCTTTCGATCACGTGCAGCCTTTAAAACGTTGAGGACGCTGCTGGCTCACGGGTCCCACATGTCAACCTCTATAAACAATAAACGCTGAGGATGCTGCTGCCTCATGGGTCCCGCATGTCATCCTCTCAGAAAGAAAATGTTTCTTTTCTTGGATTTTTTACCAACAGATTTATGGTTTATTTTTTCTTTCCATCCCCTGCCGCCTTTAAAACGTTGACGACGTTGTTGGCTCATGGGTCCCCGATGTCAGCCTCCCCGTACAAGAAACATATGATATCTTGATTATTTTGCAGACAATAAACAATGTATTGCGCTCTGAGCTATTTCAAACGGATAATTAAATCTTTATTTTTACATAAACAAACTTATATGTTGAATCTCCTTGTTTTTTTGTCTTTGCGAAGCATAGGACTTTCTTGTTTTTTTAGAAAATTCGGAACTTTCCTGTTTTGGAGTGGGCTGAAATTGTACGAGTCAAAAGGCCAAGCAGGATAGTTCGAAGGCCCAGATGTCCAGATGCAGCCCAATTGAAATCTTTCTTCTTGGATTTTTTCACCCCCGATTTACGGCTACTTCATTTTTCTTTTGGTTACGTGCCGCCTTGGAAACGTTGAGACCGTCTGCTGCAAAATAGGACCCGCATGTCATCCTCTACGTACAATAAAATTTCTTTTC
>NC_061513.1:251853850-251944785 GCF_022539505.1 Lolium rigidum | reverse complement strand
ATCGCAACTTTTCTTGTAGTGTCTATTTTTATGAATAATATCTTTTATGGTCATGCGCCTGAGAAGAATGGTTTATTTCTATTAAGTCTCGATAGTAGCGATACACATGTTCATAACATTGATGCTAAGCGAATTAAATTGAATGATAATTCTACTTATATGTGGCACTGTCGTCTTGGTCATATTGGAGTGAAACGCATGAAGAAACTCCATTCCGATGGACTACTTGAGTCACTTAACTTTGAGTCACTTGACAGATGCGAAGCATGTCTAATGGGAAAAATGACTAAGACTCCATTCTCTGGTATTATGGAGCGAGCTACAGACTTATTGGAAATCATACATACCGATGTGTGTGGACCAATGAGTGTAGCCTCGCGCGGTGGTTATCATTATGTTCTAACCTTCACAGATGATCTGAGTAGATATGGGTATATCTATTTCATGAAAAATAAATCCGAGACTTTCCAGAAGTTCAAGGAATTCCAAAGTGAAGTAGAAAATCAACGTAACAAGAAGATCAAGTTTCTGCGATCTGATCGCGGAGGCGAATATCTGAGTTATGAGTTTGGCATGCATTTAAACAAATGTGGAATACTTTCACAGTTGACACCGCCGGTAACACCACAGCACAATGGTGTGTCCGAACGTCGTAATCGAACTCTCTTAGATATGGTTCGTTCTATGATGTCTCTTACTGATTTGTCGTTATCGTTTTGGGGTTATGCGTTAGAGACAGCAGCATTCACTTTAAATAGGGCACCATCGAAATCCGTTGCAACGACACCGTATGAATTGTGGTTTAATAAGAAACCTAAGTTGTCGTTCCTTAAAGTTTGGGGTTGCGAAGCCAATGTAAAAAAGTTACAACCGGACAAGCTAGAACCCAAAGCGGAGAAATGCGTCTTCATAGGATACCCTAAGGAAACTATAGGGTATACTTTCTATCACAGATCCAAAGGCAAAGTCTTTGTTGCTAATAACGGAACCTTTCTTGAGAAAGAGTTTCTCACTAAAGAAGTGACTGGAAGAAAAGTAGAACTCGACGAGGTTACTGAACCTTCTCTCGTTGATCAGAGTAGCGCAGTACCGGAAGAAGTTCATGTGCCGCCCACACCGGTAACAGAGGAAGCTAATGATAATGATCATGAAACTTCGAGCGAAGTAGCTACTGAACCTCGCAGGTCGACAAGGGAACGTCCCACTCCTGATTGGTACGATCCTTGTCTAAATCTCATGATTGTGGACAACAACGATGAGGACCCTGCGACGTATGAAGAAGCGATGATGAGCCCAGATTCCAACAAATGGCAAGAAGCCATGAAATCTGAAATGGGATCCATGTATGATAACAAAGTATGGACTTTGGTAGATCTACCTGGTAGCCGCAAGGCTGTTGAGAATAAATGGATCTTCAAGAAAAAAACAGATGCTAACGGTAATGTTACTGTCTATAAAGCTCGACTTGTCGCAAAGGGTTTCCGACAAATTCAAGGTGTTGACTACGATGAGACTTTCTCACATGTAGCGAAGCTAAAATCTGTGAGGATTTTGTTAGCAATAGCTGCATTTTTCGATTATGAGATTTGGCAGATGGATGTCAAAACAACGTTTCTTAATGGTGACATTGAGGAAGAGTTGTATATGGTACAACCCAAAGGTTTTGTCGATCCTAAAAATGCTGACATGGTATGCAAATTTCAGCGTTCCATTTATGGACTGAAGCAAGCATCCAGGAGTTGGAACCGACGCTTTGATAAGGTGATCAAAGACTTCGGGTTTATACAAGGCCATGGAGAGGCCTCGTATTTACAAGAAAGTGAGTGGGAGCTCAGTAGCATTCCCGATATTATATGTAGATGACATATTATTGATTGGGAATGATATAGAACTATTAAGCAAAGTGTAAAAGGTTATTTGAATAAGTGTTTTTCAATTAAGGACCTTGGTGAAGCAGCGTACATTTTAGGCATCAAGATTTATAGAGATAGATCAAGACGCCTAATAGGGCTTTCACAGCAGTACATACCCGGACAAGATTCTAAAGAAGTTTAGAATGGATGAAAGTAAGAAAGGATTCTTACCGATGTTGCCAGGTAAGGTCTTGAGTAAGACTCAAGGTCCGGCTACGGCAGAAGAAAGAGAGAGGATGAATCAGATCCCCAATGCCTCGGCAGTAGGCTCTATCATGTATGCCATGCTGTGTACCAGACCGGATATAGCACATGCTGTTAGTTTGACTAGCAGATATCAAAGTGATACAGGAATGGAACACTGGACAGCGGTCAAGAATATCCTCAAGTACTTGAAAAGAACTAAGGATATGTTTCTTTGTTATGGCGGTGACCAAGAGCTCGTTGTAACCAGTTACACCGACGCAAGTTGGAACACCGATCTTGATGACTCTAAGTCTCGCATCGGGTACGTGTTTATATTGAATGGTGCTGCAGTAAGCTGGTGCAGCTCCAAGCAAAGGCACGGTGGCGAAGTCTTCAACGAATCAGAATACATAGCGGCTTCGGAGGCTTCATCGGAAGCGGTATGGATGAAGATGTTCATTGTTGAGCTCGGTGTGGTTCCTAGTGCATTGGACCCACTAGTCATTTATTGTGACAACATGGGTGCCATCGCCAATGCACAAGAACCAAGGTCACACAAGAAGCTAAAGCATATCAAGCTACGTTTTCATTCGATTCGCGAGTACATCAAAGATGGAGAAGTAAAGATTTGCAAAGTACACACTGATCTGAATGTAGCAGATCCGTTGACTAAAGCTCTCCCTAGGCAAAGCATGACCAACACCAGAATGCCATGGGTGTTAGGTACCTTACAATGTAATCTAGATTATTGACTCTAGTGCAAGTGGGAGACTGTTGGAGATATGCCCAAGAGGTAATAATAAATTGGTTATTATATATCTTTGTGTTTATGATAAATGTTTATATACCATGCTATAATTGTATTAACCGAAACATTGATACATGTGTGTTATGTAAACAACAAGAAGTCCCTAGTAAGCCTCTTGTATAACTAGCTTGTTGATTAATAGATGATCATCGTTTCATGATCATGAACATTGGATGTTATTAATGACAAGGTTATGTCATTGTGAGAATGATTTAATGGACACACCCAATTAAGCGTAGCATAAGATCACGTCATTAAGTTCATTTGCTATAAGCTTTCGATACATAGTTACCTAGTCCTTTCGACCATGAGATCATGTAAATCACTTATGCCGGAAGGGTACTTTGATTACATCAAACGCCACTGCGTAAATGGGTGGTTATAAAGGTGGGATTAGGTATCCAGAAAGTATGAGTTGAGGCATATGGATCAAGAGTGGGATTTGTCCATCCTGATGACGGATAGATATACTCTGGGCCCTCTCGGTGGAATGTCGTCTAACTAGCTTGCAAGCATATGAATGGTTCATAAGAGACCACATACCACGGTTCGAGTAAAGAGTACTTGTCAGGAGACGAGGTTGAACAAGGTATCGTGATACCGATGATCAAACCTCGCACAAGTAATATATCACGTGACAAAGGGAATCGGTATCATATGTAAATGGTTCAATCGATCACTAAGTCATCATTGAATATGTGGGAGCCATTATGGATCTCCAGATCCCGCTATTGGTTATTGGTCGGAGAGAAGTCTCAACCATGTCTGCATAGTTCGCGAACCGTAGGGTGACACACTTAAGGTTTGATGTCGTTTGAGTAGATATGGAATATGGAATGGAGTTCGAAGTTTTGTTCGGAGTCTCGGATGGGATCCAGGACATCACGAGGAGTTCCAGAATGGTCCGGGGAATAAGATTCATATATAGGAAGTCATATTCCAAGTTTGGAAATGATCCGGTGCATTTATGGAAGGTTCTAGAAGGTTCTAGAAAAGTCCGGAAGAAAGGCACTATGGAAGGAGGGACTCCACATGCTAGGCCGGCCAACCCTAAGGGGAGGAGTCCCAGGTGGACTCCACCAAGGGTGGCCGGCCACCCCACCTCAAGGAAAGGTGGGAGTCCCACCTTGAGTAGGACTCCCTCCTTGAGTAGGTTTCCCACCAAAGGTAGGTTTTGGTGTTGGGGTCTTATTCGAAGACTTGGACTACAACTCTTGGGGCTTCCACCTATATAATGAGGAGCAAGGGGAGGGGGCCGGCCACCCCAAGACCACAAGTTGGCCGCACCCCCTTGGCCGACGCCCCAAACCCTAGCCGCTCCCCAAACCCTAGCCGCCTCCTCCTCCACCACAACTCCCGCAACGCATAGGCGAAGCCCTGCCGGAGTTCTCCACCACCACTGCCACCACGCCATCGTGCTGCCGGGATTCCGAGGAGGATCTACTACTTCCGCTGCCCGCTGGAACGGGGAGAAGGACGTCGTCTTCATCAACACTGAACGTGTGATCGAGTACGGAGGTGCTGCCCGATTGTGGCACCGTCAAGATCAAGATCTTCTACGCGCTTTTGCAAGCGGCAAGTGATCGACTACATCCACCCCGAGATCTAATCTCGTTAAGCTTTGCGAATCTTCGAGGGTTAGTCTCTTCATCTCCTCGTTGCTACCGTCTACTAGATTAGATCTTGGCTTGTGTTTCGTTCTTGCGGTAGGAATTTTTTGTTTTCTATGCTACGAATCCCATCAGTTATTAACAACATCCAATGTTCATGATCACGAAACCATGATCATCTATTAATCAACAAGCTAGTTATACAAGAGGCTTACTAGGGACTCCTTGTTGTTTACATAACACACATGTATCAATGTTTCAGTTAATACAATTATAGCATGAGATGCAAACATTTATCATAAACACAAAGATATAATAATAACCATTTCCTCTTGGGCATATCTCCAACAGCCTCTGTTATCACCAGATTTTGGCCAAATCAGGAGATGGGCCGTAATTGAGATGGGCTTGGAGGATATACACGTGGAGCGTCTCTGAAGCGGCCTTGTACGAGAGTTTGGGCTAGATTGCCCGTGTATCTGTACATTATAGTAGATCGCATTTAGAATTAAGAGATAGAGTTTAGCTCGTACACGGTTAGGTGTATTTCCAAAGATAGAAAGTCCACGGACTATAAATATGTATCTAGGGTTATTGAGAAAGGAGGACAATCACGTTCACAACAAACACAATCTAGGCGCATCGCCACCCCTTGTTTCGAGGGTTTCTTCCGGTAAGCATCATGCTGCCTAGATCGCATCTTGCGATCTAGGCAGTATAGGTTTATTCGTTATCTGGTGTTGCTCGTACTGAAGCCTTGTTGATGGCGAGCAACACTACTTATCGTAGATGTTTTGGGGCTTGCATCGTTGCTTTTCTTGTATATCTGCTTAGCTATGCCGTCCCTCGATATCTAGCTGCCCTTACACCTATCTTAGGTGTAAGGGCAGCACCTTGCTTGTTCTTTATTTAGTAGATCCAATCTGTTATAGTTGCTCCTTGTTCTTCAAGGATTAGTTTGATATCCGTATGGTTAGGCCTTGCAAACGGGTTGAACGATCCGGTAGTGCGTAAGGTATGGTTTGCCGTTCCTAGAAGGGATGTTCCGGGAATTGACTTAATGTGGGTTCTTAGGCCTCTTTTAGGAGTAGTTTTCCATCATCTTTCGTATCTGCTAGGCTCAACTACGCGTAGGACGTTCCGGTTATGCGGTGAAAACCCTAAACTATCGTAGATTGGTTTAGCTTTGTTTTGATGAAGCAGGATCCCCATGTCATCGTAAATCCAACGTGAATCATGGGGCAATCGGCCTTCTCGAGCCGATCCACAGTGGCAACCTGAGAGCCGATCGGGCTCGTATTTAATGTTTACGTGTCTACCATGCAGGAAGCTAATCGAAGCGATCCAACACCTTCCCGACCAGGTATAGGTCGGTGGCACGCCCTTGCGACCGTCGGACGTGTGCCGGAGCATTGCGGGCCGTTGACCGAGGGACCAGGGCCCACCAGCTCGTCTTGAAGCCTCCCGGCTCTTCGTGTTGCTCGTCGCTGCCCGCCGGTGGGTTTTGGCAGTGCAACACATTCCGGCACGACCCGGTGGGACAATCTGCAACAACCACGTCAACATCTGCAGCTGAGATGTCGGACGAACCAGTCAAGTACGAAGATCTGCCTGAAGAGCACAAGAAGAAGTATGATGAGCTTAAGGCCGTCTTCGAAGCCGATCTCATCGGCTCTTTCAAAAAAACCCATTCACATGGCATTAGGTTCAAAGGATTCACACCCGAAGGCGTGCTCGAGGGGCTAGATCTGTCTCTTCCTTCGGAGGAACGCACCAGAGCCCTGCGCCAGGAAATTAACTATATGGTGGCTCATGCTCTACATCGTTATTCTGAGAGCCTGGTGAACGCCTTCGAGCGTGTTGCGCTTCGCGTGGTTCAGGAGATCATGAAGCATCAGTATTCTCCGTCAGGACCTACCCTAGGGACTCACCAGGGAGAAATACCGTTCCACACCAAGTCGCAACTGCCATTCACGTTTGCAGCTCCACAGCAACAAGGTTCACCAGCATACGTCGTCTACAAGGTTGGAGGTGATCCTGGCGATTACCAATTCCTGTATGAGCCACCCAAAGAGATCCCACATGGATACGTGTGCACATACGTGCCGGACTGCAACAACTGGGCGCACACGAACCAGATTACAACAGGAGGGATTGCTGGAGCAGGAGGGAGCTCTGGAGCAGACGCTGAGAAACAGGCGTGGCTAGCTAAATATGCCACCGGAACGAGTCATGAAAGCTCATCCCCTGCAGCTCATACCGTGGATCAAATCAGTGCAATCCTGAGAGACCAGTTCGGTATCCTGCCAAAGAAGAGAACAATCGGCTATTCCAAGCCGTATCCTAACGAATATGACCTGATCCCACTGCCGCCCAAGTATCGGCTCCCTGACTTCACAAAGTTCAGTCGATCAGAAGGGTCTAGCTCAATTGAGCATGTGAGCCGATATTTGGCACAGTTGGGCATGGTTTCAGCGTCAGACCCGCTGCGTGTAAGGTTCTTTGCGCAATCGCTCACGGGTCCAGCTTTTGGGTGGTACACCTCGTTGCCACCAGATTCAGTTCGGACATGGAAGCAACTGGAAGAGCAGTTTCATGTACAATATCACTCAGAAGCTACCGAAGCTGGCATTGCCGATCTGACGCAGGTGCGGCAAAGGCGGGGAGAGACGGTGTCTGATTACATTCAGCGTTTCAGGACTGTCAAGAACCGATGTTATTCGGTTCGTTTAACTGAGAAGGAAGCAGTCGAGTTGGCAGTGGCAGGCCTCGCAGCGCCACTCAAGGATCTGACTTTCCAAGTGGAGTACAATTCACTGGCACACATGGTTCAGAAGTTAACATCATATGAGCAGCGCCACCCGGAATTGTACCAAGACAAGTTCAAGCGCCCGATAGGCCTGGTCGAGGCAGAAGAAGTTGAAGATTCTGTAGAAGATCAGGAAGTCGCCGTGGCCGAATGGGCTCGGGGGGCAGTACCCGTGTCCTGCAAGTGGGTGAAACAACCAGGGCCTGTAAAAGGGTTTGACTTTGATTTAAGCAAAACTGAGCAGATTTTCGATCTGCTGCTGAAGGAAAAACAGCTGAAGTTACCCGAAGGCCATAAATTCCCTACGGTGCAAGAATTGAACGGGAGACCATACTGCAAATGGCATCACACGTTCACCCATGTCACCAACGACTGCAAAGAGTTGCGTCGGCAGATCCAAATGGCGATAGAACAAGGCCGATTAATCTTCGGTCAGTTTCCCATGAAAGTGGACATGCAACCGTTTCCTGGCGTCAACATGGTGGAACTCAATCACTCCATGAGGTGCGAGCCAGGTTTCTCGTTCGATGTCAACATGGCAGGGCTTGTAGACCGCCATGGCAAGGATAAAGCAGAAAGCAGTCACTCCCGTGGCAACGATAAAGAGGAGGCCGATCCACGCGACCGGCCCCGATATGATGACAGACGGTACCTGAACGAGGAAGAAGTGAGAAGCGTGCGGTATCAACGACCACTCTCCGCGCATCTCCTTAACAAATATGAGCATCAGTATGACCGACGCCGGCGGTATGACATGGATGATGGGAGATATCGTCGGTCTGATGCAGACAACAGGAAGTATCATCGATATGATAGAGACGATGAAGGATATGAGCGTCACGCAAAGGGGAGGTCAAGAGAGCAGGAAGACGTGGATAGGCACTGGGATTGTCCTTTCTTTAAGCACTGCTGGGACTCAGGAATGAGCCGATTGCCTACGATCGACAACTGCCCAGAATGTAGATAGCAGAGGAAGGGAACAGACGAAGTTTCAGTGTTCAAGCGTCTAGGGCCTCTCCCACCTCGGAACGGCCGAGCTGAGTCATCTCGAGATGAAGATTTCGAGGAGTCAGAAGATGAAGAAGAAGATAGATACTACCGGCCAAGGTGGTGCCCTGATGGACTCAGCCATTCCCAGAAGCGTAGGGTGCAGCGGCTACGAAACTTGGAGGAAGCCGAGGCGCAGTACATGTACACGTTGAGGAAAGCACGGCCCGATCTGGCCGTGAAAATTCAGCAAACATTGGAGACGGAGACGCACCCGCCAAAGAAAGAATGGCGCCCCAAGCAGAGAAAAGCCGATGCAAAGGCATCGGCTGATACAAACCTGGTGTTCATACTGCCATCGGAGTTTTATGCTCCAAGAACTGAAGAAGTGCCAGTAGCACGCTTGATCGCGGCCCACGGCCGGTTATCTTTGAAAAACCACGAGAGAGGAGCTACAGGAACTTGAAGGCCCTGTACCTAAAGGGTTATATCAATGGGCAGCCTATCAACAAGATGTTGGTTGACACGGGAGCGGCAGTCAATATAATGCCATACTCCATGCTGCGACGTTTGGGACGCTCTAACGAGGATCTGATCAAAACCAACGTTACACTAAGCGATTTCAACGGCCAAGCGTCAGAAGCACAAGGTGTTCTGAATGTGGATTTAACCGTGGGCCGAAAAACCATCCCTACGTCGTTCTTCATCGTCGACAGCAAAAGCACTTACGCTGTCCTACTAGGGAGGGATTGGATTCACGCGAACTGTTGCATTCCATCCACAATGCACCAATGCATGATACAGTGGGATGGAGACGAAGTGGAGGTTGTTCATGCAGATGACTCGATCGAGATCTCACTAGCTGGCATGAATATTTGGGATGCGTACGACCAAGAGCCGATCTCTGGAATCAGTTTGGACGGCTGTGAGCGCATCGAAGCTTCAAAAAACGGGGTGAGGCTGGTCTTATCCACCGGCCTGGCAGAGTAGCAATACCAGAGTCAGTAGACGTACGTGGCAAGGCCGATCCCTGCGATCGGCCCCAAAAAATAAAAAGCAAGGATCTCACCTCAAACACGTCACGTAGTCATAGTAAGATGACTGGAGAGCCAATACCTTCAATTACTTGAAAGATTCGGCTCGGGGGGCACTTAAACGGATAAGGTACGAGGCTACGAAGTATGTGCCCAGTAGCTGTCAATGGCCAGCACCTCAAGAAATATTTCCCAAGTATGTGGGATGATGGACATTGAAATATGGGGGCCGATACATAAATCGATCGGCCACATATATATATAAAAAAATTTAAAATTTAGCCGATGCACAGACATCGACTTTAGAATATAAAAAGCCGATGCGCAGCCATCGACTCAAGAGATACAAACTGTTACAGGCAGAGTTACACGCTCAATCGAGCAGTTGTCAGGTTACATAGAAAGGCTCTACTGAAGGAATGCCTCAAGGGCATGGAGGGCGTCAGCACGAACACGATCCACCTCGGCGATCTCGGCCTCATCATCTTCGTCCTGGCCTGTCACCAGCTGCTTGTTCAGGGCACGTATTTCAGCCGGATCGCCTTCGCCCGGCTTTGAGGCCTTCTGCTTCCTCGTGGGAGTGGGCAATAAGAATTTCCTTATCTTGGATGAGCTGTTTGGTCGCCCGGACCCTCTCTTCAAGGTCCTCCAACTCCTTTCGCAAGGTCTCAAGTTCAGCAGTGCTG
This sequence comes from Lolium rigidum, assembly GCF_022539505.1. Classification (NCBI taxonomy): domain Eukaryota; kingdom Viridiplantae; phylum Streptophyta; class Magnoliopsida; order Poales; family Poaceae; genus Lolium; species Lolium rigidum. The sequence goes on along the minus strand of NC_061513.1, from coordinate 251,934,752 downwards.
ACAGAGGTGTCAGTTTTGGCGTCCAAAGCTGCATTTTTCTCATTAAGCCGCTGATATTTGTCTGCAATATCGGCTTTCAACGGAAGCTGGGCGTGGCGTAGGCTGATTCTCTGACGAGCCAATTTCACCCTCGATTTGTAGGCAGACAGAGTCACGACCGGCCAGAGTTTCACCTGCAACGTCACCGGAAGATGAGGCTGAATGTCTTCAAGGATGCTCTTCACTTCTTCGGGGTCTTCAACCAATGTCTCAATTGAGGAGGAGAGCAGGGCCTTGAGATGCTGGAGTTGATCACGTGTAGCGCTGGGCCCTGGCTCTGCACTTGCTTTAGACGTAGCTGGCTCGATGGATTCAGGGTCGAATGTTAGCAGGCTTGAAAGGTCATAACCTTGACAAACAACAACAACGTCAGTATACAGCGAAAGGGAAAGGCAGAGCTAAGGAAAGGGAGTGTACCTCTCCTAAGACCAGAGGAACAACCGATGAAGAGGTGATCGGCTCTTGTGTTTCTGCTGTGGGTTTGGCCAAGGTGGCAACCTTGTCAGCCACACTGTCAGGAGGTGCTAGGTCCAGGGTGGCGGATGGCATCAATACTTCCTCGACTTCCCCACTGGAAGTGTCATCAGTCTGCGGAGGGAGTGGTTAGCCGATAAGAACAACAACAGGTTAGCGTGAAATATGAGCCAAGGAGAGTATGGAGAGCAATTACATCCAAAACCTCCTGGTTTGATAAAGAAGTTTGCGGTTCCTTGCGAGCTCTCTTGATACATCGGCTCTTTGTGCGTAATCCGCCCTGCCCTGCTTTGATGGGAGATTGGGAAGCAGTAGGTCCAGGAGCTGACCTTTTCTTGGAAGCCGACAGTGGCAAGTCTGGCTAGCTCTGTGTGGTGGTTTTCCCAGAGTTGCCCGAGCTCGAGTCCCTTTGACTGGACTGCATCCCCTCGCTGGAGTTTTCTTCGGTAGAGGTCTGTAAAAGAAACACAAGCATGTTGCAGAAACGTAGAAGAATAGATGAAACCATCCAAGGCATGGATCAGCTTACGTGCAAACTTTCTTGGGCTGGAGTTGGGTTTTGGCGCTTCAGGGTCTTCCTGGCAGCTACTTTCCTCACGGCTGTTCTCGCCTTAGCTGAGGCTCGGGGGGCAGCTGGCCTAGAAGATGCTCTGCTCTTGGGAGCCGATTTTGGTAAAATCGGCTGGCCCTGCATCACGACCTTTTTCAAGGATGGTGAGTTTTTGCAGAAGAGGACCACCGGAGCTGGTGGGAGGAAATTGAAAGGGGAGCCATCATCATGTACAGGTTCTGGACCGTCTTGTTGCTGAAAGAAGACAGAGCAAGATTATAAAAGGAAAGAAATCGTTGTGAGCCACTTTAAGATAACTCGTGAGTAGTGGTACCTGTTCTGCAGGGATATCATATTCAGCATCAAGTTGTTTCAGCAATGGTCCCAGAGCTCTTCTGAAGGCATGAGTTTTCCACATTGACCACCAAGTCTCAAAACCATCGGTTGATGAGGCAAAAGAGAGGTTGTGAGGAATTGGGATGGCTAGAGCATCAAAGAAAGAGTAACACCTCTGACTCGTGAGGACATCGGGCAGATCAGCTCTGCTCTCTGTTAAGTGGTGGAGGAAGAAATGGGGAGACACCTGCCCAAGACCAAATTGCCGGGCTGCTACGATCGGCTGATAAGACTCATAACCAGGTTTGATGATCCTATTTGAGGTGCTCATGCCAACTGGAAGGAAGCAGGGACGGATCATGATGGAATACAATTGCCGAGTGTCAGCGCCATCGGCAAAGCCGTCTAGCCCGAAGGAGACTGGATTTTCGAAATTTTCAGACTCCGTATAAGGAAAAAAGAGAGGTTTGTCCAGGCCTTGGTAGAAAATTCTGAACCACTCCGATGCTTCCTTGAGGGTCAGCCTACTACCTGGAAGGCTATATAGAGCTTGGCCGTAGTTTGTGCACCGGATTGGCTTCCCGTTAATATCTGGAAAGGTGTAAGTGGCCAAAGGTGGAAAGTTTGGGACATGGTTCTGGAAATACAAGCTGAGCCCATAGTTGAATAAACCACCAGTGGACCTCCTCGTTTTGACTGTCTTTTGGGAAAACAAGCTTGACGTGACATTAGTTGGAGGTATCGATAGACCTCTCCAAGGAACAGTTTGCCAATGCCCAGCTGTGTGCCTCTGGCGAGTTCATAGGCCAATGAGAGATAGTTCTTGGTTGGAGCGAGTGAAGGGCCACAGAATATGAAATGCTCCAGCCAGAAATTCAGGAAGGCCGTGTGTTCTTTTTCCGTTACAGGGCCTTTGTTTTTCATGTGGCGTCGAAGATAAGCACCCCAGTTTGTGCACTCTGTTTTGGAAGAGAGTGTGAAGGGGACCTTTGGCAGCATAAAAGCAGAGGGGCTTGGGGATGCAATGTCTAGACCAGTGATCATGGCCACGTCTAGTAGGGTTGGTGTCATGGGGCCATGGCCAAACATGAAGCAATTCAAAGCATCAGACCAAAAGTAGCCGATGGTTTTCAGAAGGTTTTCGTGTTTCTCAAGTGGAGACAGTGATAAAGCTAAAGCATCGGCTATCCCCGTGGTTTCCCAGGTGGCTTGGTGGGTTTTGGATATTCTCTTGTACCATGAAACCCAATCTTCAGGAGGATTAGTCCAGGCTCGTAAGCAGTCGGCCCAAGAAGTTAGATCTAAATTTTGGTTCACGAAGGGAATCCTATTGGCCTCGCATGGAATCAAATGGGTAGGACTTTCGGAGGAACGAGGGCCAAGACAGAGAGAATTTGGAAGAGAAGGATGCGGCAGCAGAATGTCTGATACCTAAAAATTAATGACGGAATGAGACATTAATTCAGGTGTTTGCTGCTAATTCTAACGCTATGCTCGGATAGAGGGGAGCGGTTGAGGATTACCTTCAGGCCAGAAACCGTAGCGTTGGCATTGGATGATTCCGCCATTGGGTTCACTGCGGAGTTGAATCTGCGCGATTGAGATCTGAGATTTGCGTGGCTGTAAGTTGGATTTGTTCGAACGGCGATTTGGGGATCTGAGTTTACTCTTCAGGCAAGGGTTGCAGGTTACCGTTTGAAATAGGCAACTGATTTGGCCTTACTCGCATTTTATGGTGAAGGCCGATGCACTGCCATCGGCTCTTTGCGCGTTGACTTGCTTTGACAATCGGCAAAATCGGTATGAAGGCAAAATTGACATAGAAACATTTTCTTCATTAATAAAGAGGATTTTTACAAAGAAGAGCCGATTGCTCAGGAGAGGAAGAACAAAAGAGCCGATTACTAGTACTAGTCCTATGCTAGTAGTCCTAGTCTAAGGGCCGTCGCTGCCCTCATCGGCGTTGTCGTGGCTGCCGTCGGCGCTGCTACCGGCGAGCTCCTCGTCGCTGCTGTCGTAGCCCTCGGCAGGGGCCTCTTCCTCCTTGTCGTCGTCATCGTCATTGTCGTCGTCCGACCCGGCGCGGAAGCGCTTCACCGGTGGCTCGTCGGAGGAGGTGTCATCCTCCTCTTCCTCCTCCTCGTCGGAGGAGGTGAAGTCGTCCCAGGAGAAGCGGTCGTCCTCGCTCTCCGCCTCCTCCTCCCCATCGACGAGGAATTGGAGGTCGTCTTCCCCGTCGGTCAAGGACTTGTCATCCTCGGACCAAACTGAGGAATCGTGGTCCTCCTTGTCCCACGTCGTTGGGGCGAGGATATCATGCGCCGCCAGCGAGCCCCACTCCGGCGTCGGCTCACGAGAGGAAGAGGATAGGGAAGAAAGACCCGATGAGGCCGAGGAGGAGGAGGAGGAGTCCATCGTGCGAAGGAGGGTTTTCCGATGGCTAATTTGGAGCGAGGGGATGAAGAAGCGAACTGCTCGACGCGGTTAAATAAAGGGGATATAGTGGAGATTTAATGTTACGGTGGTTTCCGAGGAACATGGTGCCAAAACTGTCAATCGTGCAGAAGTTGAGAAGATAGGGTATCATGATGGAAAGATACTGAAGCGGTTCTGCTCTGCCACGACATGACCCTACGAAGGAAAAACATAGTGGTTTGAAATTATCATTACCAAAACCAGGGGGCATGTGTTATCACCAGATTTTGGCCAAATCAGGAGATGGGCCGTAATTGAGATGGGCTTGGAGGATATACACGTGGAGCGTCTCTGAAGCAGCCTTGTACGAGAGTTTGGGCTAGATTGCCCGTGTATCTGTACATTATAGTAGATCGCATTTAGAATTAAGAGATAGAGTTTAGCTCGTACACGGTTAGGTGTATTTCCAAAGATAGAAAGTCCACGGACTATAAATATGTATCTAGGGTTATTGAGAAAGGAGGACAATCACGTTCACAACAAACACAATCTAGGCGCATCGCCACCCATTGTTTCGAGGGTTTCTTCCGGGTAAGCATCATGCTGCCTAGATTGTATCTTGCGATCTAGGCAGTATAGGTTTATTCGTTATCTGGTGTTGCTCGTACTGAAGCCTTGTTGATGGCGAGCAACACTACTTATCGTAGATGTTTTGGGGCTTGCATCGTTGCTTTTCTTGTATATCTGCTTAGCTATGCCGTCCCTCGATATCTAGCTGCCCTTACACCTATCTTAGGTGTAAGGGCAGCACCTTGCTTGTTCTTTATTTAGTAGATCCAATCTGTTATAGTTTCTCCTTGTTCTTCAAGGATTAGTTTGATATCCGTATGGTTAGGCCTTGCAAACGGGTTGAACGATCCGTAGTGCGTAAGGTATGGTTTGCCGTTCCTAGAAGGGATGTTCCGGGAATTGACTTAATGTGGGTTCTTAGGCCTCTTTTAGGAGTAGTTTTCCATCATCTTTCGTATCTGCTAGGCTCAACTACGCGTAGGACGTTCCGGTTATGCGGTGAAAACCCTAAATTGTCGTAGATTGGTTTAGCTTTGTTTTGATCAAGCAGGATCCCCATGTCATCGTAAATCCAACGTGAATCATGGGGCAATCGGCTCTCTGAGCCGATCCACAGGGCAACCTGAGAGCCGATCGGGCTCGTATTTAATGTTTACGTGTCTACCATGCAGGAAGCTAATCGAAGCGATCCAACACCTTCCTGACCAGGTATAGGTCAGGTGGCACGCCCTTGCGACCGTCAGGACGTGTGCCAGAGCATTGCGGGCCGTTGACCGAGGGACCATGGCCCACCAGCCGTCTTGGAAGCCTCCCGGCTCTTCGTGTTGCTCGTCGCTGCCCGCCGGTGGGTTTTGGCAGGCAACAGCCTCCCACTTGCACTAGAGTCAATAATCTAGTTTACATTTGTAAAGATATAACACCTTGGCCTTCTGGTGCTTATCATGTTTTGCTCACGGAGAGGTTTCAGTCAACGAATCTGACATACTCAGAAACGTATGTATTTTGCAATTCATTTGCGTCTGCACGCATCACTCATTTTCCAAATGAGTCGGCATTTATCGTATATGTTCGGTCTTCTGGTGGAACCTTAATTTCGCGGTCTGAAATATGTCACTAATATTGTCACACACAATATAGCTTCAAAGTTTTGACACTATCGGAACTACACCAACTTCTCAAAGAACTCCTCAACTCAAACACTCTCGGTCATTGTCAAAACAATAAAATACTCTTCCTTCGTTTGCAGAATCAGTCACAATATTTAGAACACTCATCTAAATCTAGCATAGACGTCTTCTAGCTCATTGTGCTACCTTTTAATCAACACTTAGCCTAATTGAGATTGAACTTTATTTTTATATGTGACCAAACTAATATCGGTGCAACACCTTACAGCGATTTGTTTGTCATTACCCCATACAAAACTATATATATCCTTGGTTCTTCTAAAGCACTCACGGATATATTTACCGTTGTCCAATGATCATTACATGAATCATTCTGGTATATGCTCGTAACATTTTAGAGCACATGACATCTGATTTTGTACATATTATTTGTGATCTAAAATCACTCATGTGTTTTTGCTCATTGAGTGTCAAATACACTCAAGTCTTGTTAAACCTTCACATGGAAAAGAACGCCTTCTTAACGTTTTCGTATTGAACTGTTTCAATATTCATTCTGTGTACTTTGACTTAAACTTACTATGCGATTCAATCTATCTTCATAGATCTTAATGCTAAATATGTTTTAGTCCATATCCTTTCATTAAAGTTAATACTCAATGAAACCTTTTATTCACATCAAGTACATAATTACATCATTTATAATCAATGATATGTCATCCACATATAATATTATAACTATGTCTCAGCGCTCCCACTTAATTTCTTGCAAATGCAAGCATCTTCATCGTTTCTGATGAAATAAAAAACTCTTTGACTATTTCATCCGGTGAAGATTCCAACTCCGCGATACTCACTTCATCCAATTGAAGTTTGTATACCTATCTAGTATTCCACGGACCAGCAAAACTCTTGGTTGTATCTAGTATACATCCTTAATACACACTTCTGGTAAGGAATGTATTTTTGCCATCCTACTAACATATATCGTAAAAGAAATATGCAGTGATTAATAGAATAATCCACATAGACTATAAACATCACTACGGAAGATCTAATCTTATTGTAGTCAACTCTTTGAACTTTGTTGTAAACAACGTTTCGACAAGTCGAGCTTCTTCAAGGATATTGCATCCAAGTCCATCAATTTTATAGGTCTTTTTACTTTCAAGAAAGTATTCATCTATCTTGGATTTCATGGCACTTAGCCATTTTAACGGAGTCAGGGTCCATCATAACTTCTTTATATGTAGTTGGTTCATTATTGTTCAAAATCAATCCTTTGTCCACAAATCATTTATTTGATCACAAAGTAAACCACACCTACAAGGTTCAATGGGTACTTCGATCTCCATGACTATAACTCTTTGTAGACATGGGAGCTATGATCATCGTGGCTGCTTCCGGAAACATTTCCGATGCTACGCTACTCTGATCATCATGCTCAGGTTCATAAACCTTATCAAGTTCCATTGTTCTCCCACTCAAATACTTCGCTAGAAAAAAATTCTTGGAAATAAGTAAGAAACATCGACAAACACTTTTGTCTTTGACTCCATAGTGGAAAGAATTCTCAATCAATTCTCCGGGATAACCAACAAAGACATTCATCCGATTTTGGTTGTAAACTTATTTACTTATGCTCCGCATACCAAAATTTAAGAAAAGACTATTAGGGTTTATACCCATGCCATAACTCATATGGTGTCATTTCAACGGATTATGATGACGCCCTATTTAGTGTAAAGCGGCAGTCTCTAAAGCATAATCCACAAAAATATAATGGCGTTATTTTATTTTATCTCATCATTAACCCAACAAGGTTTGGATACGTCTCTCGGATACTCCATCATCACTATGATACTCCAAGAAACGTGAGTTGTAGAACAATTTCATAACTCTCTTAGATGTTCGCTAAAACTCGTAATTCAAATATTTCCACCATAATCCAATCATAGATATTTGACTTTTCTATTACGATGATTTCCACTTCATGCTGAAATTTATTTGAATCTATTCAAATATTTCAAACTTCTTCCTTATCGAATATATATCTTTATATATACACTCAATTTATTGTTGGAAGTTTTCATGAAGTAGAATAATCTCCCGCACACAACTATGCCCAATGAACCACATACATCATCATTTATGTTTCCACTAAGTTAGTTGCCCGTTCAACTCTTGGCCTATGAACCGTATTTCAGTCATTCTCTAGAAGAGATTTGCAAGCGCCAAACGTTTCAAAAATCGAATGACTCCAAAAATCCATTTGCATGGAGTTCCTTCATGCGTTTCTTTCTAACATGACCTCTAAATGGCGGTTCCACTAATAAGTGGAATTCACATCATTTGCCTTATGGCATTTTAGCGTCAGTGTTATGCATGTGTGCTTCACCATAAAGATTTATAATAACTTATTCATCGTACATGGAATACTATCATAATTTGAACAACCAATTGTTTTCATTTAACCAGAACAAAATAACAATTATAAAGTTCTTTATTATAAATCTGAAGGGCTAGGTAGAATGCCAACGACGAACACAATAACACTTTATTTTGTTCCAGACGTGCATTCCTACCATATTCCTTGTCAGTCACTTAGGCTATTGTATTCTTGTATTGCGTTGTTTTGTATGACACCACATACCTACCAATATGGTACAAATACTCAAGAATTTTACTATGTGACCAAACAAAGAATACATTCATAACATGTATATCATCTATATACACCTGAGCTAGACCTTCTAGTCTTTTCTTTCTTTCTGCCAAAATCTTTTGTAGCTTCTGTTTTAGCTTTTCTCATTTTCAGAAAACACTTCACCTTCAATAACTTCTAGGTCTGTTGGTCAAATACCAATAACTTTGAGGTTCTTATTTTGAAGTTGATCATCACATGACAAGTGTGTTCCAGATTTCACTATAGTAACTTTTTAATGTGATGTAAATTTTCACTCATAATTTTATCCATCAAATCATGACGACTTTCTGAGACCATGTTTGTACATGCTAGGCTCGTAAAGTTTAACCTCAGTATTCGCATGTGCAAACCTGGCTTGCACCCGTTGTATGCACACGTAGAATCTGTAACACCCGATCATCACGTGATGCTTCGAAACGACGAGTCTTAGCAATGGTGCATACTAAGGACGACCACTTCATGGATATCCGAATATCGTTAGTGTCCAACTAGTTGGAGGATCGGGACGCCTAGCATCTTCAAACTTCGTACATTCCCATAAAACTTATGAGTTTATGTAGTCTCACTAAATTATATTCTATCATCTTGCACTAAGGTCTTAGATATCACATATATCTCACACCTTGCTTATTTCTGAAAACTAACTTTTCAGCTCCTTACTTTTTTCAAACGGATTTGAACTTCAAGCTTTACGGAGACAAGATGATTTTAGGTACTAATTGAAACCATTGCTCTTTTGAATTAGCAATGTGAGGTTTACCAAAACTTCGCAATAGGACTTAATCATTTCTTGATTCTTTAACAATACGGTACCAGTCCGTAAAGTTACTTGTCAGATTAACAGTGTTTCTATCTCAATTACAAGACTAGCGCATGGTAGATAACGGATGCCAATTCTACAAATTTAATTCAAAATACTATTCAGCTATGTTCATGATAATTAGTTCAAGTTTTAATCTAATTACTAATGAACTCCCACTTAATACAACATCCCTCATAGTTGTTAAGTGGCACACGATCCATCGTCACTACACCAAATCCGATCATCACGTGAGATGGTGTAGCTTTAATGGTGAACATCAACATGTTGATCATATCATCGATATGACTCGTGTTCAACCTTTCGGTTTCCTGTGTTCCGAGACCATGTCTGTACATGCTAGGCTCGTCAAGCAAACCCAAGTATTTCCACGTGTGCAACATGGCTTACACCCGTTGTATGTGAATGTAGAATCTATCACATCCGATCATCACGAGATGCTTCAAAACGACGAACTTTACCAACGATGCATACGAGGGGAGAACACTTTATTATCTTGATATTAATGTGAGGGATCATCTTATAATGCTACCGTCACGATCTACGCAAGATAAGATGCATAAAGGATTAACATCACATGCAGTTCATAATATGTGATATGATATGGCCTTTCTTCTTGTGCTTTTGATCTACACCTCCAAAGCACACGAGCATGATCTCCATCATCACCAGCATTGCACCAAGGTCCATGGCGCCGCCTCATGGTTGTCCATCACTTATAGCTACTATGACAACTACTTGAAATAAAGCTATTGCATGATGAATAGACACGTAGGTCTTAACAAATTTAAAGACAACAATTAGGCTCCTGCCGGTTTCCATAATAAATAATGAACATCTCAAACATCAAATATAATCATCATCACATCATGGCCATATCACATCACCAAACCCTGCAAAAACAAGTTAGACGCCTCTAATTTGGTTTGCATATTTTACGTGGTTTAGGGTTTTCGAGTAAGATCCAATCTACCTACGAACATGAACCGCAATGGTGATACTAATGTTGTCAATTGAAAGAGTAAATTGAATCTTAACTATGGTGAGAGAGACAGACACCCGCAAAGCCACTTATGCAATACAAGTTGCATGTCAAGCGTGGAGCAAGTCTCATGAGACGCGGTCATGTAAAGTTAGCCCGGGCCGCTTCATCCCACCATCCCGCAAGATGCAAAGTACACTAACTAAAAACAACAAAAGCATAAACGTCCACAAATCCATTGTGTTCTACTCGTGCAACAGATCAATGCATAGACACGGCTCTGATACCACTGTAGGGTTCGGTGCATAGAAAACAAAAAAATTCTACCGTGAACATGAACAAAAACCAAGATCCAATCTAGGAAGAAGCAAGATCTAATATATGAAGATCGAAGCAACGAGATGTATGAGAGACTAACCCTCGAAGATCCAAAGCCTTACGAGATCAGATCTCATTGTTGATGTAGTCGATCGTCACGTGCTGCAATCCTGCAGCACTTCCGTACTCGGTTGTGCGTATGGTGTCGATGAAGTCCGTTCTCTCCCCGTTCCAGCGGGCAGCGGAGGTGTGGTAGCTCTCCTCGGAATCCCAGCAGCACGACGACGTGGTGGTGGTAGTGGAGGAGAAAAACTGCAGGACTTCGCCAAGCCGGAGCAGAATTATGATGGAGGAAGAGAGGGGGCAGCCAGACTTTGGTGTGAAGGGGTCAGGGGGTCGGCAGCCCCTCTCCTCTATTTATAGAGGGAGGGGCGGGAAAGTCAGCCCCTTGGGCCCCACCAGCGCACGGAAGGAAAGGGGGGAACAAAAATCATCCCCTTCCAAGTTTGCTTCCCCGTCCAAAATTGCTCCCTCGATTTTAGGGATTTGATCTTATCCTCCGGGATTCGATCTTATCCCTAGGGGGGCTGGCCGGCTGGGCCTTGAGGGCTTGGTGCCCCTAGCCCATTAGGCCAGGCTGCACTCCCTTGGCCCATGTGGTCCCTCCATGGGTGGTGGGCCCACTGGTGGCCCTCTAAAACCTTCTAGAAGCTCCGGTCAAACACCGAAACTTTTTCCGAACCCCGGAAAATAACTTCCCTTATATGAATATTATTCTCCGGACCATTCCGAACCTCCTCGTGATGTCCTGGATACCATCCGAGACTCCGAACAACATTTGGTCTCCATCTCATATTTCGAAGCTACTATACAACATCGAACCTTAAGCGCATCACCCTACGGTTCGTGAACTATGCAGACATGATCGAGACTCCTCTCCGACCAATAACCAATAGCGGGACCTGGAGATCCATAATGGCTCCCACACATTCAGCGATAACTCAGTGATCAACTGAACCATTAACATACAATACCGATTCCATTTGTCACGCGATACTTTACTTGTCCGAGGTTCGATCATCGTTATCTCCATACCTAGTTCAACCTCGTTTCCGACAAGTACTCTTTACTCGTACCGTGGTATGTCATCTGTTGTGACCTAGTCACATGCTTGCAAGCCAATTAGACGACATTCCACCGAGAGGGCCCATAGTATATCTATCCGTCATCGGGATGGACAAATCCCACTCTTGATCCATATGCCTCAACACATACTTTCCGAATACTCAATTCCATCTTTATAACCACCCATTTACGCAATGGCGTTTGATGTAATCAAAGTACCCTTCCGGTGTAAGTGATTTACATGATCTCATGGTCGAAGGACTAGGTAACTATGTATCGAAAGCTTATAGCAAGTTTGAACTTAATGACTTGATCTTATGCTACGCTTATTTGGGTGTATGTCCATTATATCATTCACCCAATGACATAACCTTGTTATTAACAACATCCAATGTTCATGATCACGAAACCATGATCAATCAACAAGCTAGTTATACAAGAGGCTTACTAGGGACTCTTTGTTGTTTACATAACACACATGTATCAATTTTCGGTTAATACAATAATAGCATGGGATGCAAACATTTATCATAAACACAAAGATATAATAACAACCATTTTATTATTGCCTCTTGGGCATATCTCCAACAGCATGCCATCACCGTCGTCCACCTCGCCCACCATGACGCCGCTGCTGCCCGGGGTCGCCGCCCCGGCAAACAACCACCACCTAGCTGCCGCTGCAAACCTGCAGCACCTCCACGGCCAGGGGCCCTGCGTCGGCCTGCCGGTAGCGCCGCCGCGACGCCCAGACCACCCGCGCCCCGAGCTAGCCTGCCTGGCCTAGATCCGGCCCGGCCGCACTCGACCGCCGCAACCGCACGGCCCCCACGCGCGCATCCAGAAGCGCCGCCGCGCCCGTCGCACGCCGCCATGCCCGTCGCACGCCGCCATGCCCGCAGCACGCCGCCGCGCCCGCCGCACGCCGCCGCACCCAAGCGACCCGAGCGAGCTCCCTCTCGCCAGGGGACGCGGGAGGGAAGAATGCCCCGCCGCCACCTTCCTCGGGGTGCGCGCGGCTTTGCCGGCCCTCCTCCGGCGGCGGCGAGGCAAGGGAGGGAGGAGGTGGGGACGCGGGGGGTAGGGGGGTAGTACATCAGCGCAGTGATCACATCCTACAGGTGTAATCTTCATCACTCCTTCAAGACCAAGAGCCCTTACTCTGACTACACTACAAGCAAGCACCGACATGAGATTTCTTGCAAATAAACACATGAAGTCTTGGAGATATATGTCAACGATCAACCAATCCGCTTTAGCAAACAAGTCAGATTCATCATCAGCTAACACTTTCCAACTCATCTTACTGAGCCTATCTGACGCAGAGATGGTCTTGCATTCCAGCATGTTTACTCGACGCAGCAGGTCAGAATCATATTTCAACCGAGCGAGTGAGATGCCATCGTCTTGCTTAAGGACTTCGATGCCAAGGAAATAAGATAGATTCCAAGGTCGTCTTTGACAGCAACTGTTAACAAAGTGACCTGGTAGCCTTTCTTAGACAATGGCATTAGGATGCCTAACATGTAGCCTTGGTAATAATATGTGCCTGATCCACACACTACTGATACAAGATGTTGAAACTTAAAATCAATGTTCAGAGGCAAATCCATGCTTATGTTGCTTTGACTTTTATTTACCGATGCCTGTTCTGCGAGGAAGCAGCCTTAACACTTCTAAGCATCTCAAACAATCTAAAATAGAAGTGGAACGCCTATTTATGCAGGCGCGATTCAACAAACTTGAGCTTCTTTCCAACTCCCTAGCTGTGCGGTTCAACATTTTCATTCTCATTAGTTGGAAAGAAGCATCATGGAACATAAGCAACATTCTGATGTTTAAACCTCCCTACCTAATACAACAAAGGAAGATAGTCAAACTCACACACTGCCCACACACTAAAACACATGCTGGAACCTCCCTGCAGGATCAGTTCACAAGCGAGCTTGCCAAACATGCTTGATTGAACCACGGCAAATCAAAGGAACCACAATTTGAGTACGAATTTTAATCCAAGAAAGTCAATATGTTTTCAACCTTGCTACAAGTTCACTAATGTCTACAGAAATTAGATCATAGGCAGAAGTTGTCGAATTAGACGTCTACAAGTGGACTTCAAAGCTGACCGCTGCATACCACATAGAGTCAATCTCTGAGTCGAAATACAGAAAGAATCCATTTTTGCATCTGAGCGACTAGAAGGTAACTCTGGCCAGATACCTGCAGAGCAAGCAAAACCACCAGTCAAACCAAACTGTACTACACAATCTGGAAATGCCATAGAAGTTATTCTCATTAATTTTGTATGACTCGCACTACTGTGCAAACTGTGCTAAAAGCACCATAAATAAATGATTTTAGCATTATTAGGCAAAACAAACATTAGAAACATAAAGCAGTTACATAATTTGTAGGTGTGGTGCCACGCTATAACCGCTAATTTAGCAGTTTTCGGCTACATCTAGCCTGGTAGAAGTTAAGAGAACAATGGGAAAATGAGGAACTCATGGTGTCATGGAGTTGGAATATGAAGAGAATTTTTAATCAAACATTTTAAAACCAGAATAATCACCCATAAAACTAGAATAACTTCAAGTGCAACAATAAACAACAGTAAAAGGTTTAATGAAAACATACTTTTCAAGTATTGGTATATTCATTAGTTCACTATCTGTTACAATGATCCAAAATAAGCAGCAATGTGAAATCACATACTTATATGTCAGTATAAACAAAGGGAAATTTGAAATCAGGTGCTCAGGTATTGATAGTTAACAATTAATTTACTTCATGCAAATGATACTAGGACTTGAATACTTCATAGAACCATAGCCAGAAGAAAACAAGTCACAGGCGGCGCAGCGAGTAAAGCAAAACCAGAAATATATCTCCAAATCAAAGTAAATGGTTAGTTGTTCATTTTCTATTACTTGGAATGACAAGATTCTCATCTCTGGGAAGACACGAATATATGCAAGAACAGGGAATGGGGAAGGGTCCTATGTAATCCGTCATTGGAGGAGCTAGAGGAAAAAGAGCTCAGACTACATACTAGTAGGAATTTGGGGAGTACTAGTGTTATGACCGGTCTGGTCTACCGCCGGAGGGGGCCCACTGGCCCGACCGGCCAGGCTTAGTTAGGGGCTTAGCCCAATTAGCAGATTAGGGTTTCGCAGTTTCTCTTATAAATACGAGTTGTAATAGACAAGATCAGGCAAGCAATAAACATCTTTTGTTGCCGACTCCCTCAGGAGTCGGAGTTCCCAAACCCTAGCCGCCTCCCTGCCGTGTACGCCGCCTCTCCCCACGCCGCGCGACGGCGCCCTGCCGCCGGCGCCCTCGCCTCCGCACGCACGCCGTCGCCTCCTTCCCCTACAACCTCCGTCCGAGGCCTGGTAGACACGCTGGTTCTACCAATTTGGTATCAGAGACCTCAGTTTCGATCATGTCGTCGGCCAGCCCACCGCCACCACCCCCGCCGCCACCTCCGAGACGCCGCCGGCCTCCACCGCCGCCGCGCACCTGCCGCCACCCTCCACGGGCGACGCGGCGCCCCTGGCGGCTGCCGCCGACGCCGCGCCCCTCCTCTCGCAGCAGGAGCTTTCGACGGCCATCCGCGACCTCGCCACCGCCGTCCAGGGCATCCGCCTGTACTTGATCGGCACGCAGGGGATGACCGCCCCACCCCTGCCGCCGCCCCTCGCCGCATACCCGGCCGCGCCGGCGGCCTCATCCGCCCAGGGCGTGCCTGTGCAGCCCTCGGCCTCGCCGCCTCTGCCGCCGTGGGCGCCGTGGCAACCGGCCCCCAGCGCGGGCCCCGCATCGCTGCCCCAGGGCGTGCCCATCCAGCGGGTGCAGTTCCCGCCGTCGCCCTCCCGGCTTCCGGCGTGGGTGACCGCGACGGAGCCCCCGCCTGTCTACTCGGCCGCACCAGCGCCTTCCCCCGTCTACACGACCGCCGGGGACCCTCCGCGCCCGTCCTTCCCGGACCCGACGCACTCGCGCTTCGCGGAGCCCTCCGCGGGTCGCGCGGAGTACCCCGCCCAGGGCACCGCCGGCCTCGCGCCCCCACGCTACGCCAAGCTGGACTTCGCCACGTATGACGGCGTCGAGGACCCCCTCAACTGGCTCAACCAGTGCGAGCAGTTCTTCCGGGGACAGCGGACCCTTGCTTCGGACCGGACGTGGCTCGCCTCGTACCACCTCCGCGGTGCCGCCCAGACGTGGTACTACTCCCTGGAGCAGGATGAGGGTGGCATGCCCCCATGGGACCGGTTCCGTGAGCTCTGCCTTCTCCGCTTCGGTCCCCCGATCCGCGGCAGCCGCTTGGCGGAACTTGGACGTTTGGCGTTCACCACCACGGTGCAGGACTTCGCCGACCGCTTCCAGGCCCTCGCATGCCATGCGCCCGGCGTGACGGGCCAACAGCGCGCCGAGCTCTTCATTGGCGGCCTTCCGGACCACATCCGCGTCGATGTTGAGCTCCAGGCCCCGCAGGACCTCCAGACGGCGATGCACTACGCGCGCGCCTATGAGCGTCGCGCCCAGGCGGTCCAGCAGGCGCCCCTGTCCCGCGGCACCCGCGTCGCCCGGCCTCCTCCTACGGCTGCGGCGGCCACCCGCCCCGCCCCACCTGGCCCGGCCGGCCCCGCCCCCGCGGCTACGCGCACGTTCCGCCGCCTCACCCCGGCCGAGCAGCTCGAACGTCGCCGCCTTGGGCTCTGCTTCAACTGGGACGACCCATATACGCCCGGCCACGTGTGCCCCCGCCTCTTCTACCTGGAGACAGTCGACGTGGAGGAGGGTGACTCGACGACCGGGCCGATTGACGCCGCCTCCGAGGCGGCCGCGCCACCCGACGCGGCTGCCACGGCCTTCGTCGTCTCGCTACACGCGCTCGCCGGCATCCGCCACGAGCGGACGATGCTGCTACCGGTCACTATCCAGGGCGAGCCTCTGGTGGCGCTACTGGACACGGGGTCTACACATAACTTTCTCCCCGCCGCCACTATGCGCCGCCTCGCGCTACATCCGACGGGTGGGGATAACCTCCGCGTGACCGTGGCCAACGGTGACCGCCTTCACTGCCATGGGGTGGCCCAGCACGTACCCCTCACCATCGGCGACGAGCACTTCGTCATCACGTGCGCCGGCATCGACTTGGGCTGCTTTGACTTCATCCTTGGCGTCGACTTTCTGCGGACGCTCGGTCCCATCCTTTGGGACTTCGACGCCCTGACGATGACCTTCTGGCGCCATGGGCGCCACATTCGCTAGGAGGATCTCGGGGGCGCCTCGCCCGCACCGCAGCTTCAGCTCGTCTCCGGGGCCGATGACGCTGAGCACCCCCTCCTGACGCACCTCCTGCAGCAGCACGGCGCCATCTTCGAGGAGCCGCAGGGCCTGCCGCCCCCACGAGCATGTGACCATCGCATCCACCTGCTTCCTGGGTCGGCGCCAGTGGCGGTACGCCCATACCGCTACTCCCAGCTGCAGAAGGACGAGCTGGAGCGCCAGTGCGCGCTCATGCTGGCGGCCGGCATCATCAGGATCTCCACGTCCCCGTTCTCCGCGCCGGTGCTTTTGGTGCGCAAGTCGGATGGCACGTGGCGATTCTGCATCGACTTCCGCGCCCTCAACGCCCTCACGCTCAAGGACAAGTTTCCGATCCTGGTGGTCGACGAGCTGTTTGACGAGCTCCACGGGGCGCGGTTCTTCACCAAGCTCGACCTCCGCTCAGGCTATCATCAGGTGCGCATGCACCCGGAGGACATCGCCAAGACGGCGTTCCGGACACATCATGGCCACTTCGAGTTCGTGGTGATGCCTTTCGGCCTCACCAACGCGCCCGCGACTTTCCAGGCCCTGATGAACGACGTACTTCGCCCATACTTACGCCGTTTTGTGCTGGTTTTTTTGATGATATTTTGATCTACAGCACGTCATGGGCGGAGCACCTGCAGCATATCGCCATCGTCTTCAACGAGCTTCGAGCGCATCGACTTCACCTTAAGCGCTCGAAGTGCTCGTTTGCGACGACCTTGGTGGCCTATCTCGGTCACGTCATCTCCGCCGACGGGGTGGCGATGGATGCGGACAAGGTGGCGGCGGTCGCCGCCTGGCCGACGCCGCGTTCACCACGCGCCCTACGCGGGTTCCTGGGCCTCGCCGGATACTACCGGAAGTTCATCCGGGAGTTTGGCCTTATCGCCTCGCCCCTCACGCGCCTGCTGCGGCGCGATGCCTTTGCGTGGGACGACGAGGCTACCGCTGCCTTCGAGGCCCTCAAGGGGGCCCTCACGACGGGTCCCGTCCTCCAGATGCCGGACTTCGACAGGCCGTTTATCGTCGACTGCGACGCCTCCGGGGCGGGGTTCGGCGCCGTCCTTCACCAGGGTGACGGGCCGCTCGCCTACTTCAGCCGGCCGTTTGCTGCACGCCACCTCAAGCTTGCGGCGTACGAGCAAGAACTCATTGGCTTGGTCCAGGCCGTCCGCCACTGGCGTCCCTACTTATGGGGGCGCTCGTTCCGCGTACGTACGGACCACTACGCGTCTTAAGTTCCTCTTGGACCGGCGGCTATCGACGGTGCCCCGACGACCGGTGGATCAGCAAGCTGTTTGGCTTCGACTTCACGGTGGAGTACCGTCCTGGGCGCCTCAACACGGTGGCCGACGCCTTGTCCCGCCGCGACACCGATCCCGACGCTACTGAGGGAGCCTCGGAAGGACGCCTGCTCTGCATCCGCTCGGGGCCCTCCTTCGCCCTCTTCGACCGCCTCCGCCAGGCGACCGCGTCCGCGCCGGACGCCCAGCTGCTGCGGCAGCAGCTCGACGCGGGTGAGCTGGACGAACCCTGGTGCTTCGTCGACGGTCTTCTCCTCCACGGCCACCGCGTGTTCGTCCCTGACCACGAGGACCTCCGCCACCAGGTGCTGCTCTTGGCGCATTCCGCGGGTCATGAGGGTGTCCAAAAGACACTCCACCGTCTGCGCGCGGACTTCTACGTCCCTGGCGATAAGGCCATGGTCCAGGATTGGGTGCGTTCATGTGAGACGTGCCAGCGCAACAAGACGGAGACTTTGCGCCCGGCCGGCGTCTTGCAGCCGCTCGACGTTCCCTCGCAGGTGTGGGCCGACATCTCCATGGACTTCATCGAGGGCCTTCCGAAGGTGGGCGGCAAGTCTGTCATCCTCACGGTGGTTGACCGCTTCTCCAAGTACGCCCACTTCATCGCGCTGGGCCATCCCTACACGACATCATCGGTGGCCCGCGCCTTCTTCGACGGCATCGTCCGCCTACACGGGTTTCCCTCATCCATCGTGTGTGACCGGGATCCGGTGTTCACGGGGCATGTATGGCGGGATCTCTTCCGCATGGCCGGGGTCCAACTCCGATTCAGCACGGCGTTCCACCCTCAGACGGACGGCCAATCCGAGGTGGTCAATAAGGTGATCGCCATGTATTTGCGCTGTGTTACAGGTGATCGCCCTCGCGCTTGGGTGGATTGGCTTGCATGGGCGAGTATCGCTACAACACCTCCTACCACTCCGCGCTGCGCGCTACGCCATTCGAGGTGGTCTACGGTCGGCCACCGCCGCCTATTCCGCCGGTGGACCCGGCGACGGCGCGGACGGAGGCAGGCCGGCGAGCTCATCCGCGCCCGCGACAAGATGCCGGCCGAGGTGCGGCGGTGTCTTGTCCGGGCTCGGCAGGTCGCCAAGCACTACTATGACGGGCGTCACCGCGAGGTTGAATACGCGGTGGGTGATCGGGTGTGGCTTCGCCGGTTGCACCGCTCTCGCCGATCCCTCGACCCGCGTGCCAAGCGCAAGCTTGGTCCGCGCTATGCAGGGCCCTTCGTCATCATGGAGCGGATTGGGACCTTGGCGTACCGACTTCAGTTGCCCGAGGGGACCCGCATTCACGACGTCTTCCACGTGGAGCTGCTGAAGCCCTATCGCGGTGCTCCGCCGGTGGCCACTCCGCCACTTCCGCCGACGGCAGAGGGTCGTCTGCTGCCCAGCCCAGCCAAGGTGCTCCGCGCTCAGCGACGTCGTGATATTTGGCACTTGTTGGTGCAGTGGGAGGGCCTTTCCGAGGAAGAGGCGACTTGGGAACCACGTGAGGAGTTCCAGCAACATTATCCAGACTACCAGCTCGAGGACGAGCTGTTTGCGCAGGCGGGGAGAGATGTTATGACCGGTCTGGTCTACCGCCGGAGGGGCCCAGCGGCCCGACCGGCCGAGGCTTAGTTAGGGGCTTAGCCCAATTAGCGGATTAGGGTTTTGCGGTTTCTCTTATAAATACGAGTTGTAATAGACAAGATCGGGCAAGCAATAAACATCTTTTGTTGCCGACTCCCTCACGAGTCGGAGTTCCCAAACCCTAGCCGCCTCCCTGCCGTGTACGCCGCCTCTCCCCACGCCGCGTGACGGCGCCCTGCCGCCGGCGCCCTCGCCTCCGCACGCACGCCGTCGCCTCCTTCCCCTACAACCTCCGTCCGAGGCCTGGTAGACACGCTGGTTCTACCAACTACTAAGGAGGTAAACTTAAAAGCAAGGAAGCTGGATGCAAAGGAGGGCAAACAAAAGAGCACATCCTGAATATAGAGGGGGTAGAACATCAGTAGAAGATAACCTTACTTGCTCAACCAATAGATCAAATAGCATATCCAACAATTAATCCTCTTGCGTATTGAGCAAAAGCTTATTCCCATCGTGTCCACCACCAACGCATGTTCCTATAAGCACAAGAAGTCAAACAATGTGTCATGTGGGTCAGAGTACACGGCCAACAAAGCAAGGCTAAGGTAAAGGAGCTCAAGGCTGTTTGCCCTATCTTTATGATGCCTCTCAACCTTTCATATTCCCTAACCCGCTATAACGAGAGCCCTACGCTGTAAGCCTGTAACCAGTGTCAGCTATCAATAAACCAGAAGAGGGAAATTTGGGTCAAAATCCCAAGCACGAGACACAGTGATATCTCAACGGAAGACAAACAAAAACGAGGATAAATCAACGAGGTAGTTAGATAAATCCATAGGGAAAAACAACTCAGTTTTGATACAACAATAGTAACAGATAAACATAACACACCTACTGTCTAATTTACTAAATATCCCCAAACAACATATACTCAATTACTCATCAATACCTTAAAAATGAAAAACAGCATATACTCATACTATTAGCTGCTCAGAACGGAAAATTTGTCCAGAGCTATGCTGAAAAAAACCACATACTAACAAACCATGGCAACATAAGTGATCATGATTCAAGTTATCTTTGAATAAATTTAGCATGGAAAGATGAAATAGAACACCAAAATTATTATTTTTTCCTGGTACAAATGGATATGCCACATGCAGGGGAGTCCTACAAGGGATTAATGAACAATTATCCTAAATTTAGAGCCAATCGGTTATTGTGGATTTAAGGCTATTAACAATATGAACCTGTGACCGAGAGGTCCCAGGTTCGAGTCGCGGTCTCCTCACATTGCACTTTGTGAGGGTAAGGCTTGGCACTAACACCTTCCCCAAACCCCGCACAGTGCGGGAGCTCTCAGCACTGGGTACGCCCTTTTTTTAACAATATGAACAGAGACAAAAAAAAAAAACTAGATGAAAGAAATATAACTAGGACAAATTGAGCTTCCAAACTAAGGCAGGCACTTTAGTTGGTTCATGCTAGTTCCTACAACCATTGTGCATGTCATCAGTAAAAGTAAATGGGACTGCATCTATGCACAAACACTACCCTTAGACTACTATTGCATTAAAGGCAGGCCATGATGAAATTTAAAACAAATATTTTAGATAATTGCCAATCTGACTAATCATTGTTTATTTTGCCAAACAATGTAATGATTCGTTTCTTGTATGGATATCCATATATCGGAAACCACCTAGCTACAGAACATAAAGTAAATTACACATGCCGCTAACAGATTTTTTTCTAGATCGTAGTCAATCAATCATTATATTAAAAGCCACCACAGTGACATCAGAATAGAACATTGCAGAACATCATCACTATATGCCAAGAGGTCATGAAGCAGCAAACAGTAACTTGGTTGTTCCTGTATAAGCAATGTAATGCATGTTATTACCTGCAGCATAGACACTTTCGAATGGATGATAGGAAGAAATGATGTTGGTTTCGAAAAGCTTCTTGAACTTCAATGACTGAAGATGGACCATGAAGACGCCAATCGTGTTCCAGAGAAACACCACATTATTCTCCTCAGCAATCCCTTGTAAGCATACGGATTTCACGGGAAGTAGCTTGTCCAGTTCAATAGTTCTTGCAAGCCCCCACGAAGAAGCACCATCACAATCGGTCTTCCTCTTCCACAACTGGACAGCGCAGTCGTATGACAGTACGAGGCAACCCAACCCACCACTCTCGGCCCGCATAATCTTGAAGCATCTGCCCACACCACACATATCCAGTGGCACCCGCATCGCAGCGAGGCTCTGCTTCACCAGATCAAATTTTAGAATTCCATATAGATTCCCAACAAGTTTCCAGTAAAGGGAATCTCCGGCTAGCACAGAATCGTCAGTAAAAACCAGTGTGGGAATAGGGCTCCCATTATCCTCGTATGGAAGTGGCGTTGAGATGAGATCTCCCCACAGGCCTGTCTTTGACGAGTAAACGCAGGCGAGCGCTTGCTGCTTGTCGTCCGCCACCGCCAAGACCATCTGGAAGTGCGGGTCCTCTTCGGCAGGGCGAAGCACCGCGCTATTGACCAGGCCCATGGTTTTGTCTTCATCGAACGCCGCGGGAACGGCGATGCGGTGCTCGTCGCCGGTGACGGGGTCCCACACCAGAACTTGGCGGTGCTTCGTGAGGAAGATGAGGAAGAGACCATGGCGACATCCAAGGGATATGGAGCGGTCGTAGTCGTCGTCACGCTGCAAGGAGAAGCGCCCGGGAGGGATGCAATTGGGGGCCTCCAGGGTAGAACGGAAGGGACTAACTCCGTACTTGTCGAAGAAGCCGAGGAGGGGCGGATTGCGGCGGTGCCGGAGGCGGAAGCGGCGGAAGAAGCCGGGGTCGGAGACGAGGCGGCGCCAGCGCTTGCAGACGGCGGAGGCCCGCGGAAGTGATGAAGGCTGCGGAGGGAGGCGGAGGAGGATCTCGCAGAGGAGGTCGTCGTCATCCAGGGGCCCGACGGCCGGCGAGCGGGTGTGGCGGCGGCGGCGGCTGCTGCTCATCTCGCCCTAGAGCTTGCTCGCTCGTGTGGTCAGCTGGTGGACTCGAACCAGAGACCACGGTGGGGAGTGAAGTGAAGTGTGTCGGCCCAAAGAAGACTAAGTGAGGGAAAAAATCACGAGTAAGAATGGATCACTAAAGCCCAATTTCTTTCTTGAGTAGAGCAAAAAGCCCACGATAATTTCCAAAATAGGTGCCTGGTCCCGAGTTCATAGCACCTGATAAAGGGAAGGCCTAAAAATCGGTATTAATTTCAGACAAAAGTTTTTGCATGTAAAGGATACACGTATAGGTACATGCGTGCCTTGTCTCAAAAAAAAAAGGTACATGCGTGCCATTTTTCATTCTCACATTCAAAAGTATGTACGGTAGCTTAGACAAAAATAAAAAGTACCGAATGAACAGTATGAAGGAAACAACCCCTTCTGACTCGGTACACTATATAACTTAATCCTAGACTAAGTAATATCAGGTTCACGAGTACATGTCCAGAATATTCTCTTTAGAGAAAGAGTAAAGTACACTGGTCACTACTGTAGTTTGTTTCGTTCAGGAGAAGAGGTCGATGGTATTAATGACTCGACGAAATCAAGAAATTACTTTGTATGTGCGAAATTATAGAAGATCTTTTTTAAGATCAAATAATTCCATTGAATTGAGTATGAAAGTAGCAAGTCAATCTTCTCTATCTTTTGAGATTTCTATTGTGTCTAGCGCTTTTTTTTTGTTTTAAACAGCGGAGTGCCCCAGGAGGGGCTCGAACCTTTCATTAAAATACGAGCGGGGGAACAAGATTGTTACAAAGGACCCCAAGAAATGAGAAAATTACACATGAATCCCTAGTATTTGTAGAAAGGACCTTGCTAAAAGATTTGAGATTACAATCTAGTCCATCCTCTTCCGCACCGCGGAGCAGAGAGCTCGGCACGCTGCAACCATGGACGAAAACGGGGACGAAGCCACTTGCCTCCGGCCTGGCGAGCCTCTTAGCGTCTGAGTTGTAAAAGGGCCTCCCAATGGAGGTTGGAAACTTACGGGAGCACACCGGCATGAAGAAGGCCATTTTGGCCACAGATATCAGCATCTTCTCTCTGGACGTTGAAAAGAAGCTCCAAGAATCATCGTTTCTTGTTCTCCGAGGCCACTCCAGCTGAGCAATGGACGCGCAACAATACCTTTCTGTGAAATCGACTCACCATCAAATGTAGAGCTACTGCCACGAGCTCGGTGAGGCAAGAAGAGATGATATCGGTGGTGACAGGCCTGAGGACTCGCGGGAGTCGCTTCACAACGACCCTGATACAGAGCATCAAAGTCATGACCCTTCCTACTTCCGCCTCCACGACGGCAAGTATATCTAGAGTCCAAAGCTTGACAACTCTCATGACAGCGCCAACTCATAGATGCCAAGGAAGAATAGAAAGCACAACTTTGATCCCCCCCCCCGCCGCCACGATCGGCCAGGGAAAACAGAGCAACGCAGTGCTCGATGCCACTTTGCCTCTCCCATCGCCACCACGGCTAGACAAGAGACGTTGGGCAACATGACACACCCGCATCGCAAAAAGGCTCCTAGGATGGTTGCAGATCGGGGAATTTGTTTCGCGGTCTAGCAACCTGAGCTTATTTATTGTGGATTTGATGTCGTCCCCGACCTCCGCATCCAGCTCCCACCTCGA
Organism: Lolium rigidum; assembly: GCF_022539505.1. Lineage (NCBI taxonomy): Eukaryota > Viridiplantae > Streptophyta > Magnoliopsida > Poales > Poaceae > Lolium > Lolium rigidum. Next base: position 251,910,389 of record NC_061513.1, on the reverse strand, counting down.
GAGCACCACGAAGATGAGAACCAGCAGCACACTCCAACCGTAGCTCAAGAGCGCCAGGAGCACCCGCAAAGACGACATAGCGCAAAACACCACAGGTGGGAAAACAACTAAACCTACTCCTAGATTTTACAAGGACCCGCACCACACTCCCTTCACATCGCCTGCCGGCAGCGCCGCCGGGGAGAGAAGAGGAGCGGGCCGGGCTCTCTGGAACGACTCTCAACGGGGGCGGTGGAGGAAGGTGCGGGAGAGGATAAGGTGAGTATGCACAAGATGTGTTTCTCTCCAATCCGATGAATGTTGTTTCTTCACCTAGCGTTAAAAAAAATCTGTTGTGCATAAGATAAATATTGGACTTGTGCAACGCCTCAGCAAAATTGACATCATTTTGACATGAAATCACCCAAATTTAGTCAGCGACTTCGAAGAATCCAGCTTCACCAGCACATGATTAAACACCCCTGATGAAAGGATCGTATGCCGCACCTAGAGGGGAGGGTGAATAGGTGTTAACCAATTTTTAGTCCTTTTTCAATTTAGGCTTGACACAAAGATAAATTATCTAGATATGCAACTATGTGAATTTACCTATATGACAAGGTCAACAACTAAGAAATATATAGCTAAGCAATATATAGGGGAGATAATCGGATAGAGGTAACCGAGAGTGGAGCACGCGGAGACACGGAGATGATTTCCGTAGTTCCCTTTCTTTGCAAGAAGGTACGTCTACGTTTGGAGGAGTGTGGTCGCTACAAATGCCAGACCAACGCCACGAAGGCTTCACTCAGGTCTCCTGTGAGCACCACCACGAAGGCCTAGCCCACTTCAACTATGGGATTTCCTCGAGGCGGAAACCGGGCATTTACAAGGTTCTTGGGACACACATCCACAACCAAATTGGAGGCTCCCAATATCTGTAACAATACAACAACAATAAGAACAAATCAACCACAAATAACTAGGGATTCCAAAAGAGGAACACTTAGCAAAGGGGCCCTCAAGCATATGAGGGGGAAATGCAAATCGCTTCAGTGAAGATGTAGATCGGGGTCTTCTCCTTTGAATCTCCAAAGATCAAGAGCTTTGGTTGGTTGGAGGAGGAGATCTTGTGATTCTTGTGTTTCTTAAGGTGGCTCTAATGGTGATGAACTTGGCAGGAATTTGAGCAGCTTGGGGAAGAGGAAGAAGGGGGTATAAATACCCCCTCCAAAATCCAGCCGTTGGGTGAATTTGGGGGCCGGATTATCCGGTGTAAGTGAGGGACGGATTATCCGCCCCCCCCCCCCCACCCCACCCCCGGAAAATCCGGCTTATGGAAAAATCCGGGCAAATGTCCGGCCCTGATCCAGTATAGTACTGGGCCGCACGTCGAAAAGTCCTTAGCCGATTTTCAGGGAATATCTGGCCCGGATTATCCGGCCTGGTGAAATTTTTTCTGCATATATATATATATATATATATATATAATATAGAGAGCAGAATGTTTCAATGGGCCAAGATGTCAATAGCTGGCTAGGGGATGCTTTCACGGTTGCTATAGTGCCGTTTAGACACGTTAGGCATCTGTTGTGGTGCTAGCTGTAGCAACGAAAACGACTTAGCAAGGAGAATGGTATTACCACTGAATCTACGTTTGAAACTACCGTTTGTTTTGCCATGTCTATGATGGAAAGAGTTGGCATTTGCATGCCTTTGAAGGTGCTGCCGGTGCCCATTTGTATTTGTTACCAACTTGCTGCTCACTATAGCTGGTAGGAGTAACCAAATATGGAAGACAATGATCCATGCATATGTACAATGAAAATTGCAACCGAAATTACTCTCACCCGAACATTGCTCATTGACCTGGTGGTAGAACTGTTCGTTTAGCCATTTTCCAGATAATTCGTACGTATCGACAATGCACATGTGTTGTACATCCAATTTCATGGTTGGTCTATTTCAGGTAGAATTGCTGGGTTTTTTTGCATTGCGAAAACTACTAACCCACAAGATGTACATGTTGTGACTCCTGTTTTGCACATAGTGTTGCTCGTAAAAATGTAATCTGGTTGTTTTACTGTCGTTTCGCTTGCTTTCTACTAGTGCGCCGTGCATTTCGAGGTGTCATCCTGATGAAAGCTTGAGAAACTCCATTTTATTTGTTTCGGATCAAATCAGACCCCATGCTAAAATCTCCAGCAACTGATACTAAATACATTCAAGGATTGCTACAAAAAATGACAAATAATTGGTAGCCGTACAACATACACGCAGAAAAAAAAGTACGAATTTACAGATGGATTATCATGTAAATTTAAAGCATTACAAAATGGTTCATGCACCAAAGTAAATCTCGAAGCAGAGTAATATCCCAGTCCACAAGACACCACTACACAACGTACGACGAGATGGTGTTCTCGCGCACACCATGACGCCCCAGCTTCCCGGCCATGGCCCGCACGACGCCGATGAGTGCAGCCTTGGAAATACATTACATAGGGTGATACCCCGGGACGATCCCCAACGCGCGCCGCGCGCGCCGCGCGCCTGGTCCAAACGAGCAAGGACCAGAGTCACCGGACGTTAGTCGCCATGATGTCGTCTTAGTCTGCGATGTCGAGGGATGCGATGGAGTCTGTGGCCTTGGGCCCGGAGACCCCGACATGGTAGTACCTGACTTTGAGCCAGCCATCGCACGGCACCGCGAGGTTGACTGCAGCGGCGATCTAGGCCTCGTCGGTTAGGTCGCAGCGGGCGTAAGAGGCGTCCTATCCGAGCTCGGCGTTGACGGCGCGGCCAAGGTTGTCCTGGAAGTCGGCGAGGATCTCGTTGGCGCCGGTCCTGACAAAGTCCTTGGCGGTCGCCTTGCCGATGTTGTTGGTGGCGCCCGTGATCACTCCAACCATTGGGAGTTAGAGGCCGTGGAGTAGCCGCCGCGGACCCGCGGTAGTGGCTGGCGAAGTCAGTAATCGCTGTCGACGTATCTCCGCTCATCTTCTCCTTGCACACACACACACACATGCGCGCATGTAGAATATCGAATATGAGAGAAAACATTATGCTAAATTAAGTACATATCCGTAATACAAGAACACGCCCAAAGCCTAGATCCACTTGCTTCTTCAGAATGCACTGTACCTGAGCATGACCTGCATCGTGTGGAACATCATGCGACGGAATATTACCTTCAAGATAAAAGAATATCGATGATGATTTGACTACGATATTTGATGGCCATGAGGTGGTGTTATTCTAACAGAAAGAGGACTCCAAACCACTATTTCATACCTCTGCTTGCAACTCGTATGCTAGTTGCATTTTCGTTTCGATGCCATACTGAGCAGCCTCATAGAACTGTGAGCAGGGCGTTAGAAACAAAATGGCTAGGCACTTCGCCTGATAAAAATGGTTGGTATATGCCAGCTGCTTGTGCCGAATGGAGTGGAAGACGTCTAAACATGCATTTGATTTGCACTTTGATTTCCACACGGGTTAAGACTGACATGCAAAGGTGTGATGGATGGCAACAAATATGCTCACGATGCAACGGAAGTTGGGAATCTCCGTTAGAATTTCCATACTCTTGCTCTTCCATTTCATGCTCCCTATAGCACATCCTACGGCTGGATGAGCGTGCATAGCTAGCCATGCGGGTAGCCCACTATTTTGCACATATATATATATATATATATCTCGACGCGGATTTGCTAACATGGTGGCTAGCTATGCACCCATCATTGGCCATTGGATATAGTGTGCAAGAAAATCAATGGATCAAGATTCCTATGTCTAGAAGTGGAGTGAGCTAACGGTAATATTAATGGGCGTTACAGCCGTTAGCTTGCTGGCTGAAATGGAATGTTGCATTCTACAATGTAGAATCTGAGCAACAGTTGAAGTGCAACTCCGACTGTAGTACAAAAAAAATACATTTGATAATACACATGAGTTCTACATTTGTTTCTACACTTTCATATACGATTGGCTCTTTAGTTTACATGGTACAAGATGGAAAAAGCTGGTCATTGGTATGTTCTCATGGTTGTCAAGCTCCATTAGAGTTGTTAGGCAGCATTGGTGTTGCTAGCTGTAAGAAAGAAATAACAAAGCATATAGATTATATTACAGACGTAAATCCGTTTGAAATTACAGTACTGAAAACTTCAAGCGAAAGTGACGAAGCAAAGACCATATAGTATTATATTACAGACGTAAATCCGTTTGAAATTACAGTACTGAAAACTGCAAGTGAAAGTGACGGAGCAAAGACCATGGTATTACAGCCGGAACTGCGTTTGAAATTCCAGTTATGGCTGCCGTTTGTTTTGACATGCTTTTGAAACTCTTTCTTTTTAGAACACAACCTTTCTTTTTAGAACACAACCTTCACATATAGTTTTGGACAAGACTTTATAACTAGATTTCAAGCTGTAGATTAATAAAAGAATAGAATTCAGAAGAAATTGTGGCTGATCATGCTTGCGCCCACAATAAGAACTGCTAGGATGGAACCCTGAGATAAACTGCAAGAACTGAACCACTTCATTCATTTATCCAGGTATCACATAGTCCCAACAAATTACTTTTGTCCCAGGACTTCTTCGGCGCATACAGTCCACCGTCAAGAACAATGACTATGATTCAGGATTCAGTTCTTTCTATCGTCACCAAAGTACTTTCTTCAGAACTGCTCCGGCATGTACATGCCATCAAACTAATTTCTTCGGACATTAATACTACCTTTAACCGCTAGTATTTGTAGCCGCTAACACCATGGCAGATCCGCTAGTACTTACCATCTCATCTACCGCTAATTTTTTAGCATCACTGGTAAGTTAGACCCACTAGAGAAGCCACAACAGTATCATCGTGTTAATTGTGAGTCGCCCTCATCGTGTACTCTCTACAAGCTTTGAAAACAGAAACGACTTGTCCTCCACCCTCCAGCAAGTTTGCCGGCATGTCGCGCTCCACAGACACACCTGCAAAGATCGGAACGGTATTTAGTCAGACCAGTAGTTATGCTGAACGCGCGGGATTAGGCAGATTATTTAGACATGATAGTGATTTGTTTTGAAGGGTTGATGACTGACCATTGTTGAGAAGCAAGACCATGTCGCTGACAAAGACCGAGGTGATACGGTGCACAATTGTGATGACCGTCGCCTCTGAAAATTCTCCCGTAGCGTTTTCTGGATCAAGTTGTCTGTGGCCGTATCCACTGAAGTTGTGGCTTCATCCAGAACCAGTATCTTGGTCCTTTCCAGAATCACTCTGCCAAGGCAGACAAGCTGACGCTGACCCATGCTCCGTTTCTCTCCATTCTCTATCACTGCAAGGTAAATTCACAGAAATTTTCAGCTTTTGAAAAAACGTGGAGTAGCACTAGCATGTGGTATGGCTTTTTGGAAGGAAAAAAACTAGTACCGGGAAAAACGTGAAAGATATAGTAGAATTTTGGTCGAGAGAAGGCATCCATTATATGGCTATTAGTTGATAAAAACTGAATCTCCTTGCCAAAACTTCTGATGGTTGCTGATCCAGTAATGGATTCTGCAAAATGTTGTATTGTAAGAGATTTGCGAAACTTCTGATGGTTGCTTCAGATTGCCAGAATATGAACGACCACACCCAGATCTCTTTTATTAGATTAGAAGGAGAATTATCTGTATCCCGTCAGAACAAAAAAGCAGAAACTAGATAACATGAACTGTCCCCAAATTGCGTTGCCCTGCACCCCACGCACTGATCTGGAAAACCCAAATCCGTAGCACAAATCCACACTACAAAAAGGATGAAGCAAAATCTGGAGGAAACCAAATCCCGGATATTTCTCCATAATTACCAAAACAAGAACGATTCCCCGTGAAAAACACCTAAACTTTCTGGAAATCAGGGGAGGCAAGAGACCAATCTTGTCCGCAAAATTATGGGCTCCTGCCATCCTACGACTCCTCCTACCTCGTGTCCGATTCGGTACTGCTCTTTCTCGTCGCCATTACCTTTGCTTCATGTTGCTTCCTGGGTTGTCCGATTTCTGCATGGTGTTCTTCTATGTGCGGCCTTTTTTGCTAAACCACGAACAGCCGTCGTTGCTCATGCTGCGCAGATTGTGTACTCACAATGCCTGGAGAACTGATGCGGGAGTGTGATATGTAATCAGACGAGCAACAATAAAAGGATACCACAGCGCAGCACTTGAGTCTACCAGGGAGCGGCGGTTTTCTCTGCCTGGTGAGCTCATATGAACTTGTCGTGGTAGTACATGACTTTGAAATATACACATGCACGCACGTGAAAATTCAAATATGAGAGAAAACATTATGCTAAATTAAGTGCTTATTTGTAATACAAGAAAACGTGCAAGGCCTAGATCCACTTGCTTCTTGAGAATGCACCGTACCTGAGCATAATCTGCATCGCGTGGAACATCATGCGCTGTGCGGAATATTTCCTTCAAAATAAAAGAATATCGATGATGATATAACTAAGATATTTGATGGGCATGAGGTGGTCTTATTCTGTCACGAAGAAGACTCCAAACCACTATTCCATGGCTCTGCTTGCAACTCATATGCTAGTTGCATTTTCTTCTTCATGTCAGTTTCATAGAACGGCAAAGTGTATTACAAAGTGTATTGCAAGTGTTTGCTAACTGAGCAGTATGTGTATTGCAAAGTGTATTGCATGTAATTGTGTGGATTCAGATTTGAAAAGTGTGCTCCTGGACAGCTATGTGAGGGACAGCGTTATCTTGATCCGTTTGCAAGCTGTGCTCTCAAGTGTACATCTAGTATCATATGCAGTATATCGGACGGCTGCTGGGGCGTGCACAGCTAGCCACCATGGTAGCCCACTATTTTGGATATATATATATATATATATATATATATATATATATATATATATATATATATATATATATATATATATATATATATATATATATATATAGGGAAATAGCCAGCTAACCAGGTGGCTAGCTGTGCATACCCACCCAGCCATTGGATCTTCCGTATAGAACATTTCCACCCTTCATCCGACTTGACGCCGTTAGGAGAACTTTTTCCCTCTCCACCTGAACCCCACGCCCCCACTAATAAAATAACAAAAAATGGCAACACGATCTCCAGTTCCCTACCACCACTCTCCTCTTTTTCCTCCCCAACGACGACCTCCACCGTTGGGCCCTAGGCCCAGCATCGGGCGAGCGCCTCCGCCGCCGTCAGCCCCCACCCGAAATCCCACCGTCACGGTCGGCGCCGCGATCTAGTCTGCCCCAATCTCCCGTCGCCGATGGGGCACCGTGCCAGGCAGCCCCATTTCCCGTCCACTTCCACCCCGGTGGCATGTCGCCTCATAGCTTTGCCTCCTTCCCCACGCAGCCAGGCTCCACGACGTCAAGGCAGATCGGGCAACATCCACGCGAAAAAGTTGAGCGGGATGGAGTGACTGGCGCTGACCCGTCCTCCCCTCACCTCCTGGGCTCACGAGGGATCCTGAGCGGCGAGCGGACGACCACAAGCCTGTTGCTGGCTACCGGCAGCGGAGGAAGATGGAGCCAACACGTGGATGCCATGGACACCGGGCAGAGGCGGAGGATGGTGCAGGTTGGATCTGCTATTTTTTTCCGATCTGAGCTTCTTTTATTTTCCATCTGCTCTGCCTTGGTGGTACAATTCCTCATAAGCAGGTTTTTTTTTTTTATCTGTCTCGTGATTTGGACAGGCTTTGTGACTTGCGTTTCATGTTGTTTCCCGATCCAGACCTCATGGAAAATTTTCTATCGGGATTTGCTTCACGCGTGATGTTGATTTTTTGTGTGCTGGGTGTGTTCCGAATCCAGACTTATGAGAAAGTTTCTGATACTTTTTTTGGGGCACCCGACGGAGAACGCGCTGGGAGCGGCAGCGCGCGGGGGCAACCGGCGGGAGGCAGAGGCTCGGCAGGCGCGGGTGTCGACTGTCGGGCCGACCGCAGGGATCTAGATTTGCTTCGTCTCCTTTTGTATGATTTGGATCGATTTACTTCAATGGTTGAGGGAACCAGGTACATGGTGATTTGACGGACATGGTGTTCTTCGGATCTAGATCCAATTTGTCAATTTTTCTGATGTTTCATGTTCTGCATTCAGTGCACAACGTGTTATTTTTTTTACTTCCAGGCATGGATTCAGATGTACAACAAAGTAGATTTTCCATTGGAATTTCTGGAGCAACATACAGTTTGGAAAAATCTCAAATTGGGGATTCAGATGTACAACATTTTTAGATTTTCCATTGGAATTTCTGGAGCAACATATCCGTTTCGAAAATTTTCAAATTGGTTTCCAAATATGCAGATGCAGTAGCCCCTCTCTTGCTAGAATTACTTTGCTTGTTTTAGGAGAGGAATATTTGGCTACCTTCAACTGAATGTTGAAGAAAACAAAGCAGGTTCAATAATTTTGGAAGTGACATAAAATTTGTTGTGGGACTGTTGCCCCATAGTTCATGTGGTAAAATAAAAATAAGAAGCTGGTCGGGTGCTGAATGTATACTGACATGAATCTCCGAAACTTTTGCTCTCGATCATAAGCTGACTCGTGATCTAAATTTGCGCTTTGGTTTGAACATTTTCAAAGATCCCAGGGCGGAGGCATTATCTCGTATTGTTTTTCAACCCAGATCACATGTCCATCCAAGAGTATTGTACTGAAAAAAATGGGGAAGTGCTCAGTGATTGGTTTCTGATTTTCTGGGTTGATGGTAAAACAGCAAAATTAAGAGCCACGTTTTCACATCGTTTTTCTTTTTTCACGTGCTTTTATTTTATCTGTCTCCTGACTCCATGCGCTTTATCTGTTCCAGGCGTGAAGTTTTGTCATTAAACATTTTTTCGGTTGATGTGAGATCAAGGCGATGCTAGAAAGTCTTTTTTACATGGACACTAAAGTCTCAACTTCACGGCTAATTTCTCCCCTTAATCTACTCTTAATTTTCCTGCCTTTTGGGAAGCATGTTTCTCTCCCTAATTACGAGGGCCTTTTTCTCTCCCTAATTAAAGAGCGGTGAGCCATTTTTATTCTTCTAAATAATTCTCTCCCCTCAAATATTTGAATAACTTTTTTTAGATCAATATCTGAACAACTAGAAAAGCCACACTAAAGTTTTTTCAAAAAAATTTAAATCGAAGCGGAGGAATGAGTCGCACACCGCGGAATAATTCAAACTTCAAAGGGATCGGCCTCGTATTGCCGTGCATTAAAAAAACAATGGCATGACAGCCTTTTTCTGTCCTTTTTTCTTGTTTGCTATTGGACATAAGGAGTATGCACGTGCAGAGCTGAAGCACTATCCACTGCTGGCCGGCCGTCAAGTTGCTGTTAATCATAACGTGAGATGGATAAGATCCAACGGTACTCGCCCTATGCACAGCTAGCCACCTAGGTAGAAAATCCGCGTCGTATATGTATATATATATATATATATATATATATATATATATATATATATATAGGATAAATACTTCCTACTCCTGGGTGTAACTACACCCACATGTCATATACTACCATACGGAAGTATGTACCATACTTTATCGGTTTGAATATGTTCATATATTATATCTAAGATATTACAAACCAAGTTTTGTGAAAAAAATATAAGTGGGTATGTAGTTTGCACTATACATACGAAATACATGCATATGTATACGTAAAAAATTAGTCTACGTAAAAAAATATGCATACTGCCTACAAAGTATTATATATACTACCAAAATAGTCTTACATACTTCATACTACATGTACATATACTTCGGTATGATAGATACTCTCTAGATTATGAGAAACACGCGTGGGTGTAACTACACCCGGGTGTAGTATGAATATATCCTATATATATATATATATATATATATATATATATATGACCGACTTGTACTTCCCTGGACACAAGCTTGTACTTCCCGGATAACAGGGTTCAACTTTCTGTCGAACTTACCTGAACTTCCCATTTTCTTCAGAGCTACTTATTCTACTTCGTGTTTCCCAACCACTTGTCGGAACTATTAAAATGATATACCGTTGGATAGATAATGAAAAACTGCAACTTTTTCATGTTCACACTTTTCACAGATTTTGCACGGTTTAAATTTAATTTTGAAAATACGAAAACGCTTCTATATGGCCAGAAACGAACTTTTAGTTCGGTTTTTGAATCGCTTATCAAAACTGTACAAATGATATACCGTTGGAAAGATAATGAAATTGGGCAACTTTTTCATGTTTTATGTTTTTTCAAAATCCTCACAGTTTTTGAACAATTTTGAAAATACCGAAATTCGGACGTACTCAAAAAACGAGCGGACAGTAATTTGGATGATTTGTTTCAACCGTATATCGGAATGATGCAAATGATATGGCGTTGGAAAGCTATGGACTAGTCGCAACTTTCTTATTCCAATTGTTTTCTCTAGTTCCTTATAGTTTAAGAAAATAACACGAATTACTATCCGCCTGTTTTATATGACGGCACCGAATGATTTTCCCCGCCATTTCCATGCGGTATATTTAAACAATGCAAATGATATACGGTTGGAAAGGTCTCAAAATGGCGCATCTTTTTCGTATCTACCATTTTTGCCAACTCCAAACGATTTGAAAGTAATTTTAGAAGTTTTTAAATCATGTTTTCGGTATATTTTGTGGGATAACAATTTGAATTTAATAGATTAGATCCATTTATTTGTTGTAAAATGTTGTAGGTAATGAAATTATACATGTACTCTACCATATAAAGCTTTTGGTGACAATGATTGAAGTGGCTGGTGATCAAATCAATGAGATTTGAACAATATATTTCCGCCCTGTAAAAACAGAGCATTGAACTTCCCTCGACACGAACTTGCACTTCTAGGGAAATGCGGATGTACTTCTCGGCGCTGTTTTACGAAAGTGTTCAGTAAAATGACTATAAGTTTCTCATACGGTGTTCGTTTGAGGTCCATGGCCACACAAAATGATCAGCACAACCACGCGCATCTGAACTTCCCACGACATGTCCTTGTACTGCTTGGCCTTCATGGTTGTACTTCCTGGAAATGTTTTTTGATACTAGTGTGTTTTACAAAAACTAGCATGTGTGCTTCAAAATGATAATGTTAGATTGTCCCTATATTCTATTTTAAGAGATTCTGCACTTCCCGGATCTTAATATTTGAACTTCACAATGTTGCTATGTGAACTTAGGTGGGGGTATTTTCTTCATGTAATTACCGCTTGTACTTACTGTTGTCTCTGCCTGTACTTCTCAGAATCACTGCTCGTACTTCTTTGCAGATGACGGAATTATGTTTTTTCTACATTTGGACTTTGTCGGGTTTCATATACTTCCTACACTATGTAAGAGATTCCGCACTTCACGAATCTTAATCCTTGAACTTCTCAATGTTGTTATGTGAACTTATGTGGGAGTATTTTCTTTGGACACTTTGTAGTTCTTGTAATTATTGCTTGTACTTCATGTAGTCCATGCCTGTACTTCTCGGAAATCACTGTTTGTACTTCATCGCGGATGATGTTAACATTTTGTTTTTTGTACATTTGGATTTTGTCGGTTTTCTTATACTTCCTATATTAAGTGGTTGTACTACTCATGTCGAATGGTTATTCTTCTTGTCGTCAAATATTTGAACTTCTCTGCGGGTGATGCGATTATTTTGTTTTTTTCTACATTTTGATTATGTCTATTTTCTTGTACTTCCTATAGTAAGTGCATGTACTGCTCCTGTCGAATGGTTATACTTCTCAGCCTTAAGCATTTGAAGTTCCTCACGGATGACAGGATTATTTTATTTTTTCTACATTTGGATATTGTCGGTTTTCTCGTACTTTCTATATTAGGTGGGTGTACTGCTCGTGTCAATTTGTTTTACTTCTCGTCGTCAGCAAATAGACATCTTCACTACTCATTGTTATCATGGCTAAACTTTCTTGGCTCAATAATTGTACTTCCTACTAATAGACATCTTCGCTGCTCATTGTTGACATCAACAAATATCTACTACCTCCATTCCAATTTAATTAACGTTGGGCATCATGTATGTAGATGCACGCCGCGTTGATCAAATCGAAACCGAGGAAGTATGAGACAATCTTTTCTATACACCATCTTAGAATATCTTATTCCAAAACTTCCTTTAAATAGCATCACACACTCAAAGACATGCAACACCAGCATGCGTTCACAAAATCTGGCAGTTGCAGCATCGCGCGAGAGATAGTGGCGATACAGCTATACAAGCGTACCGTGTTTTGGACCACTTCTCTTCCTCATTTTCTGCTTGTCTGCCATTCTCAAATGTACGGCCTTGGTAGTCACAGGAAATTCTACTGCCGATATAGACAACACGTATTAATTTAGTTTGCTATTTTTGGATGCGCCACCTTTACTGCCAAAGCTAATAAAATTGTATTGCTAATACCAAAATGAAATTTTATTGCCAGAACAAAAATGGTTGAAGTGCTGGGACTACAATGCTTGAACTGCCCGGGCTAGCGATTAGGGTTATTTTACATGTACTCTGAATTCCAGTAAGAGAAGACTTGTACTTTCTAAATCTGATGTCTTGTACTTCCCAGCACTACTTCCCGGTCAAGCAAAACACATGGCAAGAAAAACATATGTTAAATAGAACATAAATCAGTACATTGGGCAGTCGACTCCCCGGTCAAAACATGCACTGTCGGCATCTAAATAACAATTGTTTCATGTCAATGCGTACATGTACTGCACATTGCCAAGTGCCAACTAACTGCACTTTGCTATCGTCAGTTTTCGTAAAGGTCACACAAAAAACAGTTAAATTGCCATAAAAAGCAGACGAAACGTAAGTAAGTGTTGTACTCTGACAGAGAAATAAAACTGGTAGAATTCCATGTTTGAGATAGCTAAAATGCAAGCATATTCTGAAACCAGTGAGTTTATGCCACCGAACACTCCCTATCCTTATCCCCTGTCCATTTTATTGCTTTAACAACTGCTTATTCTCTCTCTTGGCTGATCTTTGAGATCTGAGCTAGCTCAGCAGCTTTGACCGGGCGTAGTAGAGGATTGCGAAGTCGCTGGGCTACACACGCAGTGCGCGGTGCAGCACTGCAGCTACTGTCCCTCGTCTGCTCACTGGAAAAAAAACACAGCTGCATCAAGCGAATTGCCTCTGAACGGAGGCGTGTACGAGGAAGCAGGGCGTGTTGTGGCCGGCACCGCCGGAAATAGGAACAGGGACTGCGCCAGATGGTGGGGCTTCAAGCCAGCGCTCGGCGGAGAGGGATTCGGGGCGGAGCACCCAAGCGTCGGCGGGGGAGCTCGAGGAAAACCACAGCGGGGAAGGAGATGTGGAACAGCGGCTTGGATAAAAGAAACCACGGAAGAACAAGTCTAGCGGCCAACTAAGTACAAGTCTCGCGGCCAACTAAGAACAACTGCAACTGAGGGGGAAAATCTGTCGACGCTGTGTGTGTCTCGCGCCGGAGGTAGAAATTGGAGGCGGCGGCAGAATCGCATGGGGCCGCTGCAGGTATGCCTCCGGGTCCTCGTCGACCACGGCACTGCACTGCGGCGCGCCGGCGGAAGCCGATGGGAACTTGGCGGCGATGGAGTCTTGCCGGCGCGGGATCAAGTCTGCGCGGCTAGCGCCGGGGCCTGGCGACGGGAGAGCCTGGCCGGCGCGGGAGGTCCGGCAACTGGTATCCAGGCCGGCGGCTCGAGTGCTGGCGGCTGGGAGCATGCCGGCGGCGCGGGTGCTGGCCCCGGGGAGCACGCCGGCGGCGCGGGAGGTCCGGCGACAGGCCGGCGGCGCGAGTGCGGGCGGCTGGGATCATGCCGGCGGCGCGGGTGCTGGCGCTGGGGAGCACGGCGGTGGCGCGGGTGCGGGCGCCGGGGAGCACGCCGGCGGCGCGGGTGCTGACCAACAGCGGGGAGCCCATGGGAGAGGTGTGGTTCGTCCGTTGTAGGTGGGATTTTTTCTCGGGCCAGCGCCTCGCGCCCCCTTATACAGCCGCCGGTGGTGCTCGGAATAATATTCTGAGCACCGGTTGCAAAATAGTGCAACCCTCTATATATATATATATATATATATATATATGTATATATATATCGACGCGTAGTTCTTACTGTGGTGCATAGCTATGCACTCCCTCTTAACCGCTTGATATAGAGAGTAGAATCTTTGGATGGTAGAAGATAGCAAAAGCTGGCCATTGGTATCTCTTCACGGTTGTCAAGCTGCCGTTAGAGCCGTTAGATAGCCTTCGTGTTGCTAGCTGTAAGAAAGAAAAGAAAGAAGCAACTAGAATTGTACTACAGTTGCAAATACGTTTGGAATTACAATGCTGATAGTTTCGTTTGCCATGCTGAACAAGCATGCTACACTACCTGTACTACAGTTGCAAATACGTTTAGAATTACAGATGATATGTCATATGATAAGCTGGCAAGATATAGCAGCGGGCATTGAATTGCTGTTGGAACTGCATTTCAAACTACCATCTTCAAGGGGGCAGTTTTAGTCACCGTCCGAGATGCATGCAAGGTGGCATTTGCAGGCATTTTGCACTCCGGCGATTGACGACGAGTCGTTTCTGGAGAGACGCACGTACACACGAACCTCTGTTCCGATGCGATTTGCACGTACGCTCGATTATTCAGCTATCACCCAAGCAGCTACACAAGCAGCTGGATCGATTTCATTTAGTACTAATTGTATGCACGTATCAACCTAGCTAGTACGGAGTATAAATCAATTGATCGATTCTATAGTAGCCCCGAAGCAACTCATGTATACAGACATGGGTAGTATCTTTGAGCAGCCACCTTTGAACATCAAACGCATACTATTCGTCCTCTAATTTAGCATCAAATATAGCATCCAGGCTTAGCAATGAATCAGATACTTATCTCTATTTGTCACATTTCACATAGCGTAAAAACTGCAGTAATGAGCTTGGAATTACAGTCTGCGTTTGAAATTCCAATTCCCACCTACAGTCGATAGATGCGTCGATTGCCGTGGTGGCGGCAATGTCCTTGAAAACTGCAGGAGTACATTTTGATGCAGAAGAGGACGGACAAAAAATCTTCCGAGCATCACGGCGTAGAAATAACAAAATGAACAAGACTAATTAACTATATGCCAGATTTTGATAACACCTTGTTTAGATTTATCAGCTGATTCAGTGAATCAACGAGGGAGGAGTAGCAACCACTTTCAGTTTCTCAGATTGGAAGAGCAATCATACTACAGTTCTGAAACCTCTTAGGAAAAACTTCTAGATTCTAGTTCCGATCATCCAACAACAAATATAGTACTTATATCTTCAGTCATCAAGAAAAACAAAGAGGAGTTTATACTACTGTTATTATAAGATTCTTAGGCTAAAACGAGCACGTGCGAGACCAGAAATTGCAACTGACTAAAAAGGAGAAAGAAGCAATAATCTGATCTAGAGCTCTCTAAAAAATATTTCCCACAAGTTGATCTTTATTGCCACATATGTGTGCACGGGCTTTTCTGCCTGAACTTTTCATCGACGATGGTAACATAGGGCCGGCGGTAGAAACGCAGGAACGGCATGAAGGACTCGCGCTCCCACTCCTCGCGGCTGGCCTGCCCGTCCTTCTGGAACATGAACGGGGACTGCAGGAACGACGACCATGTCGTCCTCGGGAACTGCTGCGGCGGCGGCTGCGGCGGTTGCGGCGGCAGTGTCAACATAGGAGCAGGAGCAAGAGCCTTGTGTCCCTTGGCGACGGACAGCGTCGGCAGCATGCGTCCACCTCGGTGCTGCTGGACGGGCTGCGGCGTCGAGCGCGGGGCTGGCGAGGCGAATGAGAAGCAGCGCCATTGAAGAACCGTCATTGCTCCGCTGCACAACATCTGGTTTAGTGCCTGATACCCTGTAGAACTGTGGGTCGAGTATGATGTGTAATTAGATGGCCGAAAAAACTTTTGATAGATGAACAAAAATGGAGAAAGTTGTCGATCAAGAATGAATACATCTAACCTCGCTCCGTAGATGAAATCTGCCAGGTATATTCTTTTCACTGAATTTGCTCTGCTTCCAAAGGAGGAGGAGGTGAGGAAGGACTCGAGCTCGTGCCGAGGTTTCCTCGATGGGTGGATGCACACCTGAACAGAACGAGGTTGTGCGTGCTGACAGTTCTATAGAAGAACTTGGCGCATGCCTCGAAGGCATCCGCGCCGCGAGAAACCTATGAGCTCGATAATGTCACGGTCACCGTCGCCTCCACAGCCGCTCTGGTCATGAACCCGTCCTGGCCAAACATGCAGAAGAAGTAACAAGGTTAGACAGCAAATTAAACGCCCCGTTTCAATCAGTTGGCCATGCTCCCGGCCGGAGCCAAAAATAACTGCATGTGTTATGGCCTGGAATTTTGGTTGGACCGATAGTCTGGTTGAAGTGCTGATCAAACATGTATACAACGAAGTAGGCATTCGTTTTGGCTTGTAAAACTGCAGTTTCGTAGTGCTGTACTGGCTAAGGAAGTTTGGGAACTTGGGATAAGGCATAGAGTGAGAAAAGGTGTTGTGGGCAGTAATACATGCCGAAGTGTATTTCGTCGTGCTGTACAGTTTGCATAGCGATATTTGCTACTTTGGAAACTGCTCAGCATGTGTATTGTAAAGTGTATTGCGCGTAAATGGGTGTTGATTTAAAATTTGAAAAGGTGTGCTCTATTCAACTAGGTACTAGACGGCGTTAACATGGAGCCGTTTGGAGTTTGTGCTCTCATGTGTACATGTGGTATCATGTGTTGTATATCCAAGGGCTGGTGGGGTGTGCATAGCTAGCCACCATGGTAGCCCACTATTTTGCATATATATATATATATATATATATATATATATATATATATAGCCCAACTATTCTCGAACCCCCCTTAAGAGGGGTTCTAGAATAGCTATTCTTGAACCCCTATTCCCGCTTTACTAACTTATCCCGAACACGCCCGATCTGAACGCCCGAGGAGAAAATTGCCCCCCAACAAGGTAAAAAGAAAAAAAACCCGCCCCAGACCACCCCGACCGTCCTGCTCGTATCCGATCCCCACCCTTCGCCGGCGGGCCAACGCCCCTGCTCCTCCCCGGCTTCCCGCACCGCCCGACGCCGCCCCCACCATCTGCCGCGCGCACGGCCTCCGCCGCCCCCACCCCCTGCCTCGCGCCCATCCGCCGCCACCCCTTGCCGCGCGCACGGCCGCCGCCGCCCCCAACCACCTTCCGCGCGCCCCATCCGCCGCCACCCCTTGCCGCGCGCACGGCCGCCGCCGCCCCCAACCACCATCCGCACGCCCATCCGCCGCCCCCTTCCGTTCGCACGGCCGCCGCCGCCCCCAACCACCTGCCTCGCGCCCATCCGCCGCGGCCGCCCTACCACCTGACGCGCGCACGGCCGGATCCGTCACTTTCTTCCCCTGCTGCGCGATTGGCTGGCGCAGGGGACGCCCGAGCCCCTGACCTGTATCTCGACCATCTCCGGCCAACAGGGCCAGATGCTCACTACGTCGTGCCCTCTTCAGAACTCCGGGGGAGCTGAACTCCGTTCGCCGCGCCTCCATCAACACTCCAGTGCGTGGTGCCGGGGAGTCCACCCACTCATCCCCTGGTAGTCCGGTACTGTTGGTGACCAGCAGTGCCGCCTCTCCCGTGTTCCTCTTACCAGCAACAAGCAGACAAGCACCGTTGTGGCGATTTCCTTCCTTGGTAGCATTTTTACTTTCCATGGAAGTTCACTTCTTTTTGGTTTCCAAGTTCATTTAGTGGCAGCCATGTTTTCTCTACCTTTTTATCCTTAAGAAGTTCACTTAGCTCCTGCTTATCATGTATGCACACTGCTTGTCCTTCTCAAGTCCCCTGTTGGTATGCGTGTTCATCTCTTTATTTGTTTGGTGCCTCCAGCTCTTCACTAGCATTTTATTGGCTCAGATGTTTATTACGTATATTTGGGAACTACATCATTTAATTGGCTCAGATGTTTATTACGTACATTTGAGAACTACAGTGATTGATATCTGGAAGTAGATTAGCAGCAGCAAAAAAATATTATTTATTCTTGCGCATGCTTGTTTTTTGGTTGATGCATTATACTGCTAGAGTATGTGAGTCACAGATCAGGATCTAATGATTTTTTTCAGGGAATAACTTTTAGATCGGGTAATAGAGATGTCCAGCATTTGGTGCCTTGTAAATGCTTGTGTTTGTGCCTGAGAGATAAATTATATTTTTCTTCTTAGATATCAGTAAACATGTTGTAATCGCAAAAAAGAAAGATATGCATGCTTGCTTACATTGAGCTATTTCTTTTAGATCGGGTAATAGCAGATATTTCTTTTAGTTGTTGTGAACTGCTACTGCTGACAGACGGTGCCCTCTTTTTTCTGCGTAAAAGAAGCTGCTATAATCTAGCTTCACTCTCTCTTGCACTTCCTTTTTAAATATTTTGTTGTTTAGTCGAAAGTCTGAACGATGCAACAGCAGTTCAGTGAGTAATTTTTGACAACATTGAGCTATTTGATTACAGCCTGCACTATGTCCTGCTGAAACACAAGTGAACTTTTAATGATGTATTGTCCCGAGGTTTTTCTCACTACATAATCGAGTGCAAAACTGATGTTGTTTTAGTTTAGAACTGCCCATATTTAAGAGATAAACTGCAGTATTTCGGTTAAGAACTTCTGCCACTTCATAGCTGAACTGTTGCTTGTTCCCTTGGCAGCATGCTTGACCTCCCTCCTCACCATTCGGGACCTCCGCCGCCACACTTTGCCTGCACGGGTATGTCCTTGCGAACAGAAGCACGTCTGCGGCCCTGTGTGCTCCACGGCTACTTTCCGCACAGGACCGGAGCCATGCAATTTCTGCATTTACCGGTTCGTTCTCTCTCTAATGTATTATCACCTATAGCATGTGTGTATACACGAGCGTGAATAATATTGTAGGATGTTATGATTAGATAGCCTCTACTTGTTTGTTGTTATGCCTATGCGAGATGAATTTAAACACGCTCTGATGTTCAGTCTTATCTGTTGTGGAGTTCACTTGAACCTACGGAGGAGTAATATTTATTTTGGCCGGAGAGGTTTCATTAGTTCACATAGGAAGTTTTCATATTTCTGGTGGATTTTTTTACAAAAAGTTGGCTTTGTAATAGCTAAGGAAGTTCACTCTTTGTTCTAAACCGGCTCAGTAAATGAAAAACAAAAGTTTATCTGCCACTAAAAATAACCATTATAAAACTGCATGTCCGGAGGTCCACTTGGTTACAACCTGGAAGCTCACCATTCATGCTTCACTTCACTTCATGTTCTGCACCTCAAATACGCTCGTCGTGGTGATCGTTTGCAGTTCCTCCTGGTGTTGTTGGCAGTAGATGCATGACGGAAAAGAGTGGATTGTTCCCTGGAGCGTGTCTAGGAATGCGTTGTTGTCTTTCTCAGCCAAGTTTTGTTTTCTGTCACTGCTTCTTAGGCAAAGACCATCAAAATTTTCAATCCTGTGTTCATGATGATGTAATAACACACAATTGGAAGTTAAAATCTTTTCTAGTCTGAAGTTCACTTCCTCCCTACCACAGAGTTCAGTCAAGTACATGGAATTCTAGTTAATTAATAAACAGTGTGGTTCTGAGGTTCACTAGTTGGTAAAAGTTCAGTTCGTCTATGAGGTGAAGTTCACTTGCTTTTTATAATGTGCTGAAACTCAAATGTATCTTGTGAATCAACGTTCATACCTATGTTGTTCTGCGAGTGTAACACTGTATCTAGCTTTATGCTATTCCATTGCTTTTTGAGGTCACTACAATGCGCCCTAGATAATAAATTGTATCATCTGTATGGCAGGACCTTTGGGGCTCCTGATGGAAAAAGCATTTTTAGCATTTTCCAGAACTTATAAAAATAGTTTGTGCTCAGTAAATGTTTTTAATATGAAAACAGTTTGCTTCTCCAAAGTGATCGAATACTAATCCAAGAATGCATTAGAGTTTACCATGTAAAAACAGAAAACTGTAGTTCAAAAATTAACAAAGCAAAACAGGGGGAATGTTTCCCATTTGATTGGAAAATCATTTTATTATGTTGAGGAGTTCGTTTTTATGCAGCTTCTTAATGGAAAACAGGGGGAATGATTCCCATTTGATTGGAAAATCATTTTAAACTATGAAACAACTTTACTATGGTTGTCATTTAAACTGAAGTTTATTGTATAAGTGCCCTTGATTTTCTAGATAGTAGAAGGGCAGGCAGTTGTGCAATTGTGAAAGCCAAATTTGTATCGAAGTTCAGTTTTATTGGCAGCAGAGTTCACGTTCAGAAGAAGTTTAATTGGTCTAGTTCATAAAATTCAACTTTTCCGGCCAAAGGGGTTCAATTCACCCATGAGGAAAAAGTTTGCAATTTCTTTCTCACGAAGTTCACTGTTTTTAAATTCGGAAGTTCCCTATTAGCCGTGGGTTGGTTCAGTTTGTTGTTGTTTGTCACAAGTAAGCTCCCTCCTTTGAACCCCTATGTGGAAGTTTAGTTTAGTAGTCCGTTGTTGGGCTTAGCTGGCTCGATTTGCGGGAGATAATTGTAGTTATGGCTAGGTGGAAACGCACGATGGGGATGTCTATTAGTTTAGAGAAGTCTTGTTGGAAGTCTACTATGGTGCTCAAGTAGTTCATATACTTCCAGTGCATTTTCGTGTGGCCGTTGTCTGCAGTTCTCCCCTGCACTAGCGTCTACGAAGTGCTCTACTGGATGCTGGTACTTATGTCAATGAACTACTGGTGTTTGTCCAGTCTCAGCGGCTTGACTGAATACTAGGAAAAGGAAATAGAAGAATTCTATCCATGGAGCGGTAGTTAAAAGCTACACGATAAAATGTTAAATACTACTGACAGAATTGTAGCTTTGTGATCTTTTTTATCGCGTGGTATTAGCTTTGGAGATGCTGATGTTGTTGACAATATCTTTCTTTCGTCGCTCTTTGTTGGTGAGTTGAATAGGTAATGTCTTCCTGGTGCTGAACTGTCAATGGTGCAGTTAGTTGGCTATTTTTCAGGTAAATACTAATCATATTCAGTAAATAATCATGAGTTCTTGAAGTTTACTCCTGGGTACCAAGTAGTTCATTTCTTGCAATTTGAAAAGTGTTGGTATATCGCGTTTGGTGGTAGATGTATATTTTTAGTGGCTGTTGAGGAAAACAGTGAACACGGGAGTACAATCTTAGCAGTTCCGTCTGATGTGTCTAGTAGTTCACTACATCATCCTTGGGGATCGATGTTGTTAGTTTATTTCTGTTTTTCGAGAAGTGCTATGTCGATAAAAGTTCACTTCATGCAGACATTAAGTTCAGTATTATTCCCCCCCAAGGGCATTTTATCTACGCACTTTACACATACATGTTAAATGCTCCAGTATGTCAAAATATTAAAAGTACACTGTATTTTTTTCTAAATCATGCATAAAACAGGAAGTTCGCATGGAAGTTCACTGAATGCATCGAGAATTTCATTATCTTTTCTTTTCGAGAAGTTAACTTTAATTTTCCAGGGAGTTCACTTTTGTATGACATGGCCGTGAGGAATAAGAAATTGCTGCTTTTGGTTTAATAAGTGACCATCTCATGTAAGTTCTGAAACATGCTACCTCTTTATGTATAATTGATAATCTCTCTATATTTTTATTATAAGAGATTGTTATGTGGGCTATTTTTTTTAGTTCATGTAAACTTGTACTGTTGAGGCTCTGCCTTGTGCTGACAGATGTTCAGGAGATGGAGAACTGATGTAGACCTCCCCCCAAGGGCTGATGTGGATTTCCCCGCGAGCTAATTCAGACGTTCCTGAGCTCCTCGATCTGCTATGAACATCTCCCATGCAATCCGCACATTCTGCAGGTATGAACATCCATAAACGCGCCGTACACACCTCACATGTAGGCTGCTCTAAATTAGTTGCTTCCATAAGCTACGCATGAAGAATACCTCCGCTTGTAACAACAGTTCACACTAAGATTGAAAAGAAGTTCGGCCTAATTTAGAGCAGGTGCAGGTGGCTGTTGTAGATGTTGATATAATCGTTTTTATTTGGGGATTTTCGTCAAGCTACAACTCCATATTTCTGGTTTTGTTTTGAGTTAATTAAGTTCTGTGTATAGTAGTTCTCTGAACAAGGAAAAAAAGAAGTTAACCTTATAAAGTAGTGAAGTTGAGTTGTATAAAAGTCAGTATTCCAGTGATAAAACTTAGGAAAAGAACACATGAGTTCGTTATTGAGGTTACAACAGTTCTCTATCTAAAAATCTTAGAAGTTTGGTAGATAAAATAGAGGTACACTTTGTCATGTGCTCAAAGTTAACATTCTGAGAAAGTTCATAGTTGTATAGGAAAGTTCACTTTATCCATTTTGAGAATTTCAATTGATTAACTAGGAACTTCAATTCATTCATGTTAAAAAGTTCATTTGTTAATACAAAGCAGTCACATAAAAAATAGCAAACTAACTCTACAATTTGTAAAAAATTGAAAACAATCTGAAGTTCACTTGGCTATATTTCAAAGTTCACTCTGGACATATTTTAGTTAACTTTCATTCTTTTGTCAGTTCATTTTCTATTGTACCACATAAGTCCACCGGGCGCCGCACGAAGCTCACTATCGGAAAATTGGAAGTTCACTATTTCTATGGCGTGGAAGTTCTGTTCGACCGTGACTTAAATTCATGTAAAAATGCTGGAAGAAGTTCACTTATTTTCGTATTTGAAGTGAGTATCTAGTGACTGCAAGTAGAAACTTAGGGTGATCTTTGTCTTTAGTTTTCTATCTCTCTGGTCCTATATACTTGTAAAAGTAGCTTTGCCCTTTTTTGCTAGGTGAAGTTCACTTCTGTTTCCCCCTGCTTCTCTTTTATTTCTTCGGGATCTTGGCAGGCGATCACAGGGAAAGGGAAGAGGGCCTGCCAAATTCAGATGTGGAGATGAAGAGCTGACTTTCTAATCCATGGAGTTCATTTCTCCTAATTCCTGAAGTTCCGCAGATGAAGTTACACAATTGCTATTTTCCCCCTCAATTATTCTAGCGATTTTTATTCTTAATCCAAACATGGTGCACTGATGGTATATCTGATCCTTTTCTTTTTCTCAGGTTCTAGCGAGCAGTCATTGCACACTGCCGGCGCCCGTGAGCTTCTCTTAGCTAGTGTGCCCCAGACCGGACCACACGCCCCTAGGAACCACCTTCAGGACGTGCAGACGTGCACCTTCTGTAAGGCATGAGCTCCAGCCGTTGCATGTTGAGAGAGGCCTGTACGCAGCCTTGGAGACGCAAGTACTTGCCTGCCCACGACGTAGCTTCATTTTTTAATATGTTGTAGGGGTAAATGTTTTTTGTGTTAACTGTTGAGCAACTGCTCGTGAGAGCTGATACAATTTTTCTGTAAATTTGTGACACCCCTTTTTCCCATGTCGGATAGAGAGCTGAGAGGTTCAGAGAGAACACGTGATGTGAAGTTCAGTTAAGATAGCATTGAAGTTCACATAGCCCATCTTATGTGAAGTTCAGAGACAGATAGTTTGTTGAAATTTAGTTACTTTTAGCTGAAGTCATTGAACCATACTGTGCTTGTTTCTTTTATTTAATTATTTTCCATCGAAGCCTGGAAAAATGTATTCCCTGTAGAGTCCAGGGAATGTAGAATGCACGTTGGATTTGCTGATTTTAAAACTTGAACATTGTAGAGATTTGTTGTGTTTGGGGAATGTAAAATTTCCATCTAATGTGAAGTTTACTAAGAGTACAAAGTTCACATTAGTACCTTGATTAGGAGGTTCATGCATGCATATGAAGTTCACTTTTGTGAAGAAGTTTGTTGAAACTTTTCTCTGGAAGCTTACTTTTGTGTATGCCGAAAGTTCATTTTGTTCTGAATGGCACGGTGCAAGTTTGAAGTCCAGTTTCATTTGATGGGAAGTTCCAGTTCTACCAGCGGGAAGACTACTCTTTTGTCGGTTCACAAATTTGATTTCCCGCAGTACACAACCGTACTATAATTTTTTGGGGTACGCTTGTTTATTTTGGACAGCTCATCCGTTTGGTCATAGTGCACTTGTTTATTTACTTTCATGTGAAATTTAATTTTTGGTTGAAGTTATCAGGAGAGTTCACTTTATTTGTTAAAAAATTTCAAATGGTCTATTGTAGATAATACACATATTTGGTAGAAGTAATTCAATTCACCCACGAGGTAAAAAGAAGCTCACTATTTATCTCGGAAAAAGTTGATGTTTCAGCGTCCTGAAGTTCAGTTTTGCATAAACATAATGCATAAGTTCACCGTTAAGTTTTGTATAAACGTAAAACAGTAGTTCACCTTATGACCATCACAAGTTCAGTACATTCAACATTAAATTGCCAAGTTCAATGTTTACAATCTAAAAATTCCCCTCCAAAATACTAAGAAAAAACACGAGTTCAATAAAAAGATAGATTCTTATATCTTTAATTCGCGACCGGAAGTTCACAACCAGTTACTCTGAAGTTCACGTGTACGTAGGGGGTAGTTCACATACTTTATTTTTAACGGGCGGAAATCCTACTTATGAAATTCATCCATACGAGCTCCGATTGATGAAATCAATCCTCTCCTTGAGTAGTTGACACCAATACGAGCCCATTTCACCCCAACATGTAAGCCCGTCTCACCCGACTACGAAAGGCGCGTTAATTTTGAACCGTTTGTGTGCCGACGACCATCACAATTTTTAGTATATATAAAATTAATTTCAACCCATTAATAATTTGGAAAAGTGTCCAGCACGATAAATTTGTGAATTTTCCACACGTTTCTGACAGTATATCATACACGTCAGTCCAACTTACGGTTTGAAAAAAGCGTCCAAAAACAGTACGAAATTGGAGAAGTTCATGAAAACAGATTTCGGTATTTCTAAAACTGATCTTAAACCGAGAACTTTTTGGGAAAACAATCTAAACAAAAAACATGCGGATTTTTTATACCTTTTAAACGGTATATCACATGCATCAATCCGACAAACGGTTCGAAAATGACAGCCAAAAAACTATATGAAAACCGTGAATTCCGCGGAATAGTGTTTAGTATATTTGAAATTACTTTTATACCGTTACGTATTTGGGAAAACAATGAACACGAAGAAGTTGCGAAATTTTCGTACGAATCCAACGGTATATTATATGCATCAATCCGATAAACGGTATGAAAAGCAACATGAAAATAGTGTCCGCACGGACACGCAATTCTGGTATTCCGTCGAGAAGTTCACTTGGAAATATCCAGAAGTTCACAAGTGGTTCGAGAGAAGTTCAGATGCGACGGAAGTTCGCTATATTTTCTGAAGTTCACTTCAAACTAGACTCAAGTTTCGGAAGTTCGCCCTATACAATATTGAAGTCCGTCCGGAAGTTCAGATTCATGAAAAAAGAAGTTCACATCCATGTACCGAGAAGTTCAGAAAGGGTTCGAGAATAGTTATTCTCGAACCGGTTCGAGAATAGCGTGACCTATATATATATATATATATATATATATATATATATATATATATATATATATATATATAAATCAACGCGGATTTGCTACCATGGTAGCTAGCTATGCCTATGCACCCCCTCTTGGCCGCTGGATATAGTGAGCAAAAAAATCAATGGATCAAGATTGCAATGGCTGGCAATGGGAATCACTTAACGGCTGCCATCATACTGTTTTCAAACGTTAGCCAGCTGTCAGGTTGCAAGTTGTAGCAAGGAAAATGTAATACAGATTGCAATGCAAAGTGTAATGACATTCCAAATACAGATTGCAATGCAAAGTGTATGGGCATTCCAAATACAGCTGTTATCACTCGTTCGTTTTGCCATGTCTAGGATGAAAATAAATGTTTATGCGGATGTTTCACAGCTGCTCTCTCACCATCTCTGAAACATTAGACAGCTGGTTTGTTGATAGCTGTAACAAAGAAAGTGATATAGCAAAATAGAAGGGATTACAGTTTGTACTAAGATTCTAATTCCATTCATAGCTGGCGTTTGTGTCGACAATGCTGGATAACATTGTCCGAAACTTCGTTCATTTCTGCGTGCAGTCTTTCCTGCTAGCCCAAGAAGAAACATCCCTCTTTTCAATACAAATCGTGTGTGCATCATGTCAATACAAGTCATTTTATATAGGGCTCTATTTTGCTAAAAAAACAAAACTATTGCATACTCTTTCACTGATGGTTGGGGAATAAAGATGACGGTCAACATTTCTGTCAATCGACGTTTCATTTTGCCTAGTGACTCGGATTGCTCTTTTTGTTTGTTCATTCTTGTACGAAAAACCTTCTTCATAGCAAGTAAAGGTAAAATGTACAGTAGCTCAATTCTAGCAGACTCAAGCTGAAAGCATCTATATTTTTGAGAACCAATGCTGTCATGAACTCATGATTACTTAGTAATCTGTCTATGCCACCACGATGAACGGCTTGTCCGTGCGTGTATTTGAAATGCCATTGACTTGTATTTATATACTGACTTTAGGGACTTGCAAAACTTACAACCAGATTAGAATGAAGGATGTTTCCCAGTTCATAAACTACAAAACGACTACGCTTGCAAGAACATCACTATGCAAAAGATGTAGTACAAGCAACCTTCCATTATACCGGTGCTGCTTATATTCAATCAAGCATATGACACTTACACGCAACAATCACGGAGCAAAGAAACAAATAAGAAGTTGCAACTAATCTTTATCTTGTATAGGAACTTTTTTCTGCCACCAAGCGAGAGTGTGCCTAAGTTTACTTGCTATGATCTAAAGCTCCGGTAGCAGCGAGAGCCGTGCCTGCTTGGCCTGGAACTCGACCATACTACAGTTGTCCGGCAAGACGGCCTTGGCGACGTTGAGCTTGTTGAAGCGCACCATCCACACGGCGAGGAGCAGGGCCCTGGCAGGGTCAAAGATCCTGGTCATGGACATCACTTCGGCAGCGTGCGCTCAGGTGAGCAGGCTCCCCAGCGTGATGTCGTGGTGGACCTGTAGATCTTCCAGCAGCTGAGCAAGTAGGGGGTAATCGACATGAACAACAATGACGAGGTTGGGTGCTACAGACACCATCAAGTTCCTCCATGGTGGACTTCCGCGCCTCCTGGTTATCAGATTGGCGTTTGAAATTGCATGGAAAAAGGTGGCGTTTGAAGTTTCCTGCTGAATGGAGTGGAAGACGTCTAAATATGCACTTTGATCTGCACTTTGAATGGACCACAGGGGTGCCCCCTGGACGGCTGGACGTTGAACCCGATGTCACCGCCGTCCTGCTCCGACCAACATAGCACCTGCAGCAATTAATAGGGTTGTTTCTTCATGCAAAGAACTGCACACAAACACCAACTTCAGATAACATTGCTCAGCTCAGCAAAAAAGAAGCAGAAGTTAGTACGTACTAGAAAATAGATTGAAGAGTTTGAACCTTATTCATACACCAGCGTCGGCGGGAGCGGCCAAGCCAACGAAGAGCCGCAGCTGCTCATGCTGATGAAATGTAGCAGGAGTGTGATGTGTAAGGATGAAAGAAATCGAATGGCAGCAACTAATCTTGTAAAATGGCAGAACCTTTATACATCAACTTTGCAATGGAAAAAGGAGTGTATAGTTCTGTTGGATTCCATTTTAAAAAGTGTATTGCAAAGTGTATTCCAGAAGCCTGAGTATGCCGTGCAACTACTTTGGCGTTTGCTTTTACATGTAAATTAAACAGTAGTACAGTTTTGACTACAGATTGGCGTTTTGAATTGCATGGAATGCTGTGGTGTGACAGCCTGTAGAAGGTGCTCTCAATAAAACGGCGCTGGTGGATTTCCGTTAGAAATCCGTGCTCTCGGGAGTGGATTTTATGATATGTATAGTGAATCGGACGGCTCTATGAGTATGCATAGCTAGCCACCATGGTAGCCCACTATTTTGCATATATATATATATATATATATATATATATATATATTATCTGCACCATCTCATCAAACATTAGTGTATCACATATATTGATATCAAACATTCAAAACTTAAACCGAGAGATGTTCTTTCAATCTCCCCCTTTTTGGTGTTTGATGACAATATACAGATTTGCAATAAAACCTCTAGAAGGAACCAACATGTTGGCAAAAGATAGAGGCACTCCCCCTACATGTGTGCATACAAGTAATTTGCATTTGAATACAAATGCACAACATGTAGGTGCGAGGTGCCTCAACACAAAAGATATCCAACAAGAGCTCAAACAAGAGACATTGACATATATATATATATAGTTGAGATAAGGTGATAGAGATCATACCCATATGGAGATATATAATACCGAATATTTAAAATTGCACACCATATCATAAGCCTTGGTCTCAACATATAGAATTCCGAAAACCTTAACACAATGTCTCACAACCACACATAGAACATAGTTTTGAACGATCAAACCAAGCCAAATAGTTCAAACGAATGAAATAAACGAGGACACAAGTGATAAAGGAATGGTAAACGCATATGTTTGTGTCCTACCCATGCAAATCCCGTAGGAGATCTAAATAGAACACTTCTCCCCCATTGGCACCGGAACGCCAAAAGGGGAAAAGCGCGATGCTACTCGTCCCATGGAGATCACTCGGAGCCCGACTCTGAGTCATAATCGTCGGCACTATCAGCAGCTGGTGGAGAGTCGGGAGCGATGTTGGCCCTCTGAATACTCTGCTCGAGGTCAGACCACGGAACCTGGGAGGCGTGCCACCCACTGTAAGCGGGGTGAGCGGGAGGCTGAGGAGGAGGCCCTTGCTCACCACTGAGCCTGCGTAGAATGACCGCCTGAGTATGTTGTATCTCTACGCGCTGACGGCTAACCTCAAAGTTCTCCTTGTGAATCTCAATGTTCATGCACAGAACATTGCGCTGGAACCAGCTGAGCTTCTTCACTTGCTTCTGAATAAGTGGGGTAGCAACAGGACGACCGGTGCAAAGCCACTAGAGCGAGCATCTCCCATGAACGAGCCAGATGGTGCAGCAGGGGCAGCTATGTTCTTCTTGACATAAGCCTTCTTGAACTTGTGCTCCTCAAAGGGAAACTGACTCATATCTTCTGCTACCGCAGTGCTGTTGATGAGAAGCTGAATGTATGGAGCATAAGGCATAGTCGTCCGGGAGACCATGGCATCATGAATCTCATGAAAGATATAGTCCATGACATCAAGAGTGAAGTCTGATTCCTCATCACCATCCTGAGAACACTCATAGGCGTGATGCATAAGGTCCACTAGAGCACCTCGGAGAGCATCATTATTCCCACCACTAGGAGCAATGGTGGCTCTAAAGAAACGAAGCAGCTGACCATAGATAGGCAGAAGTCCAGTGGTAGTGCCAACTGCCCCTGACTGGTCATAGAGATGAAAGAGCACATCCTTATCAGTCTTCTGAGGACCATGGAGACGGTGACCACCTTCAAATGGATAGCCAAGAATCTCAGCAAAACTGTGGAAGGAGGCCTCACATGGAGAATAGCCAGACATCCACTGAATCGTGCGCTCCTCGTCCTTCTTGAAAGCCAGAGTAGCATAAAATTGCTTGATCAAAGGAATGATGAACTCACACTGGACCTTCATTAGCTTCTATAATCCCATCCTCTTAGTGACCCAAATAGCATCCTCAAAATGATTATTCTGAGAGAGAAGCTCCACATCAATAGCTTGCATATGCCTCACCTTCTTCATGGGTTCATAGATGTCATTGTAAATGAAGAGCTGCTCCACGCACCAGAAACGATGATCCTCAATATCAACTTCCCGCTCGACATCCTCATACCAGTTCTTCTGTCTGAGTGCAGCATATGAGATAATATCCATGTTCTTGTAGTTCTCCCTTGTTGCCTTGCCTTTCCGCTTCAGAGTTGCGGACTTCCTTGGCGCGTTCTGAGCAAAATCATCACTTGACCTTTGAGTCCGAGAGCACCTCCGAGAACCACTACCTGTGATATACAAAGATCGATAACATGGAGAAGAGATAGCTCATAAGTCATATATCGATACAGTATGCATACTAGGAGTCGATAATGGTTTAGACACGGTAGATCGAAGGAAGCTGTAGCAGCAAACACATCCCAGGCCGGATAATCCGGCCCTGCGAATCTGCAGAAAACTCGAGCAAATCCATGTCTAGAACCAGATCGTCCTCATAGCATGCAAATGTAGTACATTACATAGGTTTGGAACAGCAAGACAACATCTTTCACCAAGAAAAAAGCATATACAAATCACAACACCTAGGGTTAGGGATTGTGGATCATACCCTCATCCATTTGAGGAGCTGCTTGATGGAGATGAAACCTAGGAGGGAGGAGCACCCGATCTAGCCAAGAACTCCGAGAGGGGGCGGACGGGGCGGCTCCGGCGAGGAGGAGGAGTTCCGGTGGCTTTGGAGAGGAGAGAGAGGGAGGCGCGTGGGGGAACTGGTTGTGAGCAACCGTTCACCCCGCAGCCTCGACCTCTTCTACCCGCAGCCTGCCTAGGCCGGATAATCCGGCCCCAACTTGGGGTGGATAATCCGGCCGGGCCGGATTTTCCCGGTTATCTTAGGGCTGGATTATCCGGTGTTCTGGAAAATTTCAGAACACCGGAAATCAGGCCTATCTTTTGTTGGTTATTTGCCCATACCCATATGTGATGCAATATGATATCACGTCACATATAAGATGCAAATTGACCAATAAGATGAGACAACCGAGATCATCCGACCGAAACCACTCAAACTCCAAGTTTTTACCAAAACATGACTTAAGAGCAAGATGGAAATGGCTATAGATAGGTGTAGGCTTGGGTTTAGAAAGTTCAGACCGTTAATGGTACATGATCAATCAAGTTTGCAAGAAATGAGCAAAGAAAGGCCAAACTAGAGTGATTTCCCATAAGAACAAGTAGATGTCAACTCAAATCCAATTAAGATCCAAATAACTCCAACTCTTCACAAAGAAGACTGTGGTGGCCTAGGCCACCATGTAAGAGCGTTATGGTATGGCACCGCGAAGATATATCTTGGGCCCAAAACCAATACTCATCATTGAAGCTCACATATCAATATATGATATAAAGAGAATGATTACTTACTATCGGCATTATGGGGGGAGGGATAGCTCAATAGTTTTAAACCGCACTCCCCCTATTTCCATGCCCACATCTAAACCAAATAAAGTTTTGAGACGAAGGTGTGTTTGCAAGATGGTCAAGCTATACTCCTTGAATCAATGATATTCAGCTCATTCCTCAAATAGCAAAACCTTGCTTCATCAAGAGGTTTCGTGAATATATCGGCAAGTTGATCTTTGGTAGGAACATAGCATAGATCAATATCACCACGGGCAACATGATCCCTAATAAAATGATTCCTGATCTCAATATGCTTTGTTCTTGAATGTTGCACAGGATTAAAAGCAATCTTGATGGCACTTTCATTGTCACATAAAAGAGGCACTTTGTCACAAGTGACACCGTATTCCTTTAAAGTTTGCCTCATCCATAACAATTGAGTGCATCCACTTGCGGCGGCAACATATTTGGTTCGGCGGTAGAGAGAGATATACAATTTTGCTTCTTAGAAGACCAACACACCAAGGACCTATCAAGGAATTGGCAAGCCCCGGAGGTTGATTTCCTATCATCCTTGTCTCCCGCCAAATTCGCATCGGTGTATCCATTGAGAAAGAAACTTGAGCCTTTAGGATACCAAAGACCATATCTTGGGGTATCAACCAAATATCGAAAGATTCTTTTGAGAGCCATCATGTGACTCTCCTTAGGAGAAGCTTGATACCTTGCACACACACCAACACTCAACACTATGTTCGGTCTAGATGCACAAAGGTAAAGCAAGGATCCAATCATGGAGCGATATACCTTTTGATCCACCTCTTTACCATTGGGATCTAGTGCAAGATGACATTTAGTAACCATTGGAGTGGCTACACCCTTCATCTCCGTCATCTTGAACCTCTTGAGCATGTCTTGGAGATACTTTGCTTTATTGATGAAAGTCCCTTCTCTCAATTGCTTGATCTCAAAACCAAGAAAGAACCTCATCTCTCCCATCATAGACATCTCAAACCTATCAGTCATAAGCTTTGAAAATTCATCATTGAAAGCTTTGTTAGTAGAGCCAAAGATAATATCATCAACATATAATTGGCAAACGAAAAGCTCCCCATTGACCCTCTTAGTAAAAAGAGTGGGATCGATTAGCCCAACATCAAACCCACCGTCTATCAACAATTATTTAAGGTGCTCGTACCAAGCTCTAGGAGCTTGTTTGAGACCATAAAGTGCTTTATCAAGCTTATAGACATGGTTAGGAAAGTCGGGATCCTCAAACCCCAGGGGTTGCTTAACATAAACCTCTTCATGCAAAGGATCATTAAGAAATGCACTTTTCACATCCATTTGTTGTAACTTAAAACTATGATGTGATGCATATGTGATGTCTACGTGTGCTTCTATTCTTGTAGACAGTGTTGGGCCTCCAAGAGCAGAGGTTTGTAGAACAGCAGCAAGTTTCCCTTAAGTGAATCACCCAAGGTTTATCGAACTCAGGGAGGTAGAGGTCAAAGATATCCCTCTCAAGCAACCCTGCAATTAAGATACAAGAAGTCTCTTGTGTCCCCAACACACCTAATACACTTGTCAGATGTATAGGTGCACTAGTTCGGTGAAGAGATAGTGAAATACAAGTAATATGGATGATTATAAGTAGCAATTGCAATCTGAAATAAAAATGGCAGCAAGCGAACATGTAGCAGAACTTGTTGGAAACGGTGTTTCAATGCTTAGAAACAAGGCCTAGGGATCATACTTTCACTAGTGGACACTCTCAACAATGATCACATAATTGAATAAATAAATGCTACTCTTAAACACTCTCTTGTTGGATGACAAACACCATTCATTGTGTAGGGCTACAAAAGCACACCTCAAGCCGGAGTAAACAAGCTCCACAACTTCATAAAGGAATCACACACGATGCACACACTGTCACCATCACACCGTGGAGAGTGACTCCGGAGTTCATATTAAAGTAACCTCTAGAGTGCATAATAGACAAGAGTAACATCTACATATTCAACTAGATTACAAAGCTCATGATCACATAAAGATCACACCATAGGAGAGAGAGAGATGAACCACATAGCTACCGGTAGAGCCCTCAGCCTCGGGGGAGAACTACTCCCTCCTCATCATGGGAGACAACAACGGCGATGAAGATGGCGATGGAGTCGATGGAGATGGATTCCGGGGTCACTTCCCCGTCCCGGCGGTGTGCCGGAACAGAGATTTCTGTCCCCCGAACTTGGCTTCGCAATGGCGGCGGCTACGTAACTTTTCGTGGAGGAAGACCGATGCTCCTAGGGTTTTTACTTCTGGGAGAATATATAGGCAGAAGGGCAGCATCGGAGGGGCCAGGGGGCTCCCTCCCCATAGGTCGGCGCGGCCAGGGGGCCACCCGCGCCGCCATATGGTGTGGGTCCCCTGCTGCCCTTCCTTGACTCCTCTTCGGTGTTCTGGAAGACTCCGTGGAAAATAGGGCCGTGGGCTTTTGTTTCGTCCAATTCCGAGAATATTTACTGTGTAGAATTTCTGAAACCAAAAACAGCAGAAAACAGGAACTGGCGCTACGGCATCTTGTTAATAGGTTAGTCCCGGAAAATGCATAAAAATGATATAAAGTGTGAGCAAAACATGTAGGTATTGTCATAAAACTAGCATGGAACATAAGAAATTATAGATACGTTGGAGACGTATCAAGCATCCCCAAGCTTAGTTCCGACTCGCCCTCGAGTAGGTAAACGATAAAAAGAATAATTTCTGAAGTGACATGCTACCAACATAATCTTGATCAACACTATTGTAAAACATATGAGATGAATGAAGTGACTCAAAGCAATGGTCTATAGTTTGCTTACAAAAAGATAATGACTAAACAACTGAATCATATAGCAAAAACTTTTCATGAATAGTACTTTCAAGACAAGCATCAAAAAGTCTTGCATAGGAGTTAACTCATAAAGCAATAGATTCTTAATAAGAGGCTTTGAAGCAACACAAAGGAAGATTTAAGTTTCAGCAATTGCTTTCAACTTTCAACATGCATATCTCATGGATAATTGTCAACACAAAGTAATATAATAAGTGCAATAAGTAAGCATGTAAGAATCAGTGCACAAAGTTGACACAAGTGTTTGCTTCTAAGATAGAAAGAAGTAGGTAAACTGACTCAACATAAAGTAAAAGAAAGGCCCTTCGCAGAGGGAAGCAGGGATTACTTATGTGCTAGAGCTTTTTATTTTGAAAACATGGAAACAATTGTGTCAACGGTAGTAATAATTCATATGTGTTATGTATAAAACCTCCTATAAGTTGCAAGCCTCATGCATCGAATACTAATAGTGCCTGCACCTTGTCCTAATTAGCTCGGATTTCCATGGATTGTCATTGCATTACATATGTTTCAACCAAGTGTCACAAAGGGGTACCTCTACGCCACCTGTACAAAGGTCCAAGGAGATAAATCGCATTTGATTTCTCGATTTTGATAGATCTAAACTTGAGGACATCCATACCGGGACAACATAGAAAACAGACAATGGACTCCTCTTTTATGCTTTAAGCATTCAACAACAGATAATATTCTCATAAGAGATTTGAGGATTAATGTCCAAGCTGAAACTTCCACCATGATACATGGCTTTGGTTGGCGGCCCAATGTTCTTCTCTAACAATATGCATACTCAAACCATTTAACTCATGGAAAATATCCCTTATTTCAGACAAGACGAACATGCATAGCAACTCACATGATATTCAACAAAGGTGTAACAGGTTGATGGCGTCCCCAGATAACATGGTTACCGCTCAACAAGCAACTTATAAGAACTAAGATACATAAGCGACATATTCCTTACCACAATAGTTTTTTAGGCTACTTTCCCATGAGCTATGTATTGCAAAAACAAGGGATGAATTTTTGAAAGGTTTTAAAGGTAGCACACAAGCAATTTACTTGGAATGGCAGAAAAATACCACATAGTAGGTAGTTATGGTGGACACAAATGGCATAGGTTTTGGCTCAAGGTTTTGGATGCACGAGAAGCATTCCCTCTCAGTACAAGGCTTTGGCTAGCAAGGTTGTTTGAAGCAACACAAGTATAAACCGGTACAGGAAAACTTACATAAGAACATATTGCAAGCATTATAAGACTCTACACTGTCTTCCTTGTTGTTCAAACACTTTTACCATAAAATATGTAGACCTTAGAGAGACCAATCATGCAAACCAAATTTCAACAAGCTCTACGGTAGTTCTCCACTAATAGATTTAAACTACATGATGCAAGAGCTTAAACATGATCTACTTGAGAGCTCAAAACAATTGCCAAGTATCAAATTATTCAAGACAATATACCAATTACCACATGAAGCATTTTCTGTTTCCAACAAAATAACAATAAGTGATGCGGCTTTCAGCTTTCGCCATGAACATGAATTAAGAACACAAGTGTTCATATGAAAAAGCGGAGCGTGTCCCTCTCCCACACAAGCATGTTAGGATCCGATTTTATTCAGAGAATGAAAATAACAAAACGAAAATAAAAGCACACAGACGCTCCAAGTAAAGCACATAAGATGTGACGGAATTAAAATATAGTTTCACTAGAGTTGACCTGATAAGTTGTTGATGAAGAAGGGGATGCCTTGGGCATCCCCAAGCTTAGACGCTTGAGTCTTCTTGAAATATGCAGGGATGAACCACGGGGGCATCCCCAAGCTTAGACTTTTCACTCTTCTTGATCATATCATATCATCCTCCTCTCTTGATCCTTGAAAACTTCCTTCACACCAAACGCAAAGCAATCTCATTATAGGGTTAGTGCATAATCAAAAATTCACATGTTAAGCAAGGACACAATCATTCCCAACACTTATGAACATTAACCAAGGTTACTGAAATTTAATGGAGCAAAGAAATCCACTCAAACACAGTAAAAGAGGCAATGCGAAATAAAAGGCGGAATCTGTCAAAACAGAACAGTCTGTAAAGATGAATTTTTTCGAGGCACTTAACATGCTCAGATGGAAAAGCTCCAGTTGAATGAAAGTTGCGCACATATCTGAGGATTACGCATGAATTTGTTCAGCATTTTACGAGTTTTCTACAGAGAGAAAAATGCAAATTCGTGACAGCTAAAAATCTGTTCCTGCGCAGAAATCCAAATCTAGTATCAACTTTCTATCAAAGACTTTACTTGGCACAAAAACGAAATAAACATGATAAGAAGAGGTTGCTGCAGTAGTAACAACTTCCAAGACACAACAAAACAGTAGCAAAATAAAAACATGGGTTATCTCCCAAGAAGTGCTTTCTTTATAGCCATTAAGATGGGCTCAGTAATTTTAATGATGCTCTCGCAAGAAATAAGAGTTGAAGCAAAAGAGAGCATCAAAAGTAGATAAGAAACACTTTTAAGTCTAACCCACTTCCTATGAAAAGGAATCTTGTAAATAAACAAGTCATGTAAGCATAATGCAATAAGCATAGGAAAACAAGACAAGTGCAACTTCAAGATTTTAAGCAAAAAGAGAGGTGTTTTAGTAACATGAAAATCCCTACAACCATATTGTCCTCTCTCATAAAGATTTTCAGTAGCATCATGAACAAACTCAACAATATAACTATCACATGAAATATTCTTATCATGAGCTAAATGCATAAAATTATTACTCTCCACATAAGCATAGTCATTACTATTAATTGTAGTGGGAGCAAATTCAATAAGATAGCTATCATTATTATTCTCATCACCATAATCATCATATATAGGAGGCATATTGTAATCATAATTAATTTTCTCCTCAATAGTAGGTGGACTGAAAATATGATAGTCATCATTGTAATCATCATATATAGGAGGTAAAGTATCATCAAAGTAAATTTTCTCCTCCATGCTTGGGGGACTAAAAATATCATGCTCCTCAAAACCAGCTTCCCCGAGCTTAGAATTTTCCATAGCATTAGCAACAATGGTGTTCAAAGCATTCATACTAATACCATTTCCATTAGCATGCATATAAAGTTCCATAGGTTTTTTAATTTTCTCTTCAAACACCTCATGTCCTAACTCAAAATAAATACTATAAAGATCTCTAATATTTTTGTTGTTTTCCATTAAGCCTAACTAGTGAAATAAAAACAAGAAACAAAAAGATATAATTGCAGAATCTAAAGGAAATAGCTTCGAGCACTCACACACCGGCAACAGTGCTACGAAATAGCTTAGTAGTCGGAGGATGTGAATACCTTTTACCTTACCTCCCCGGCAACGGCGCCAGAAAATAGCTTGATGTCTACGTGTACTTCTATTCTTGTAGACAGTGTTGGGCCTCCAAGAGCAGAGGTTTGTAGAACAGCAGCAAGTTTTCCTTAAGTGAATCACCCAAGGTTTATCGAACTCAGGGAGGTAGAGGTCAAAGATATCCCTCTCAAGCAACCCTGCAATTAAGATACAAGAAGTCTCTTGTGTCCCCAACACACCTAATACACTTGTCAGATGTATAGGTGCACTAGTTCGGCGAAGAGATAGTGTACTACAAGTAATATGGATGATTATAAGTAGCAATTGCAATCTGAAATAAAAATGGCAGAAAGCGAACATGTAGCAGAACTTGTTGGAAACGGTGTTTCAATGCTTAGAAACAAGGCCTAGGGATCATACTTTCACTAGTGGACACTCTCAACAGTGATCACTGTAATATCCCAGGTTTAGAGGCAATAAAATGAGAGAACACCAAAGTGTGCATTGCATTCATGCATAGAAAATCCGGGAAATTTTCGCGCTTTCAAATAAAACTTACCATAGTAACTAAAGTTTCACTTGACTTGCTGGAATTGAAGTAGATCATCAAGTCAAGCGCTATAAATTTCACTGTGATCTTTGCTGAAACCCTGTTTTGGGTAGAGAGGATTTGATCTATGTGCTAGATCAAATGAAAGTAGATTTACAACAAACAACACCTTAAGTAAGGATAAACTACAAGATCTTATAAAAGATCTCAACATGGCATTCCTTACAACAACACATTCTTTAAGAATCAAAACCTAACTTAATAATACTTAAAGGTTAGCAACTACCTTTGTGTGTAATTTAATTCACTTCTAAATAAGGTAAACCATAGGGTTTAAAGTGCATAAAAGCCACACATTCTTATTTAAATCGTAACTTATTAAAAATATGGCATATCATAAAACTAAATCCATTTACATTACAAATTATAGTTCAAACTTTTTAGATAAAACCAACTATGGGTATTTTGAAACTCATATGATCATGCCCTGGTGAAATCAAACACCAACTATCCAAAATTAAGGAATAACCCTCAACCATTGACCTTTGACCAATATTATAATGTAAATCCAATCAAATATGATATAGTGACTCATCCATAATAATAAAACCATCCACAAGATATTTAGTAACAAATGCCACTTGGCTATCCAAATATAAGTCATATGAGAGGATAAGGATCATGCCACAGAGGATGAAAATATCTACATGACTTGCACTCCAAGCTATGCCACCTCATGCTCAAAGGATTGCTATGGATAAGGGCATGCCAACCAAGCACCTTACTCATCAAACCAAAACAAGAGTCAGCCACCTATGTGTCATGATACTAGAGCCTGCCCAAGCCTATAAAAGGAGCCACACCCTTCATCCATTTGGTCATCTTGTAGCATGATACAAGGAAACAAACACATAGAGCCACTCCATGCATTAGTTAGGATCAAGATGAAGAAGCTAGGAGGTGGAGGCATACCACAAGATGCAGGTTTATCAAATTTCCAGAAGAACAAGGTAGAATTCCTAGGCAAACCATATATTTAGAGGATCATATCATCATCTCTTGAGTAGGACCTTAGGCTATTAAAAGAAATTTAGAAGTGAGAGTGATTATAGATGCTAACCATATCCATTTCTATCCTAGAGAATACTAGAGTAGTATTAAACCCTACTTGTTTAAACCAACTTTTAATCTTGGAGGTGAGAGGTATATTCTATTAGTGAAACATAACTAAACCTTAGGCCATATTTGGATTCAAATCCAAGTGTCACTTTGGATTAGAAGTAGAACCCTGCCATCCCTCATGCCTATTTTATACTTCAATTAGTGGAGTATCACCAAAGCTCTAAACCTTTCAAGTAGAATTCACCCCACATAAAATATTATGTCCTAACTTGTGTATCATGGATCACAAGTATAAACCAAGCCATATATACTTAAGGACTAGATGCCATTTGGTGAGTAGAGTGAACCAATATCCAATTCTATTTTGCTTACCAAATACCTTGTTTAGTGAACCAAATGAAATAGTATTTTATAAAATATAATCATCATATAAGTAGATGATTTAACCATGAGGGATATAGGGTCTATCATAAATAATTTAATCTTAAGCTAGTTAATGGAGGTTGGTGATTTTAGAGTTGATCTCACAATTCTTCTTAAACCCTAAGACACCATTATACACATAAAATCATGAACCAATCCCATTCCCTTTACCATTTGTTGAACCCTAGCCATAATTAAATTGTATGTTAGTAATCACTATGGTTAAGTATTAGAAAAATAGAATATGTTCACTATGCACATGATCTAAATTTCAAATCATCTAAACAGAATTGACACCCAAATTAAAAAGCAATTTAAATGAATCCTAAAATTATATCTATTTGAATTTTAATTTGTGCCTCATAAGCACCAAGTTTAATCAAGGATAAAATGATTCTTAAAGACAACACAACACAGTAAGTATAATTGTCAAATTATTTAATATTCAAATATTTAGAACCTGCAAAACAAAACAGAATTCAACTTTAAATTCAAATAGAAAACAGAAATATAAAACATAATTTGAAAAGAAATAAAAGAGAGGGAAACTCACCTGTCCTGGACCGTGCAGCCCACCAAACCAGCCCAGCAAAGGACCAGGAGCAGCCCAGCCCAAGCCAGATACCGATTCGGTGGCTTTAAAAATCGTGCAAGGAGAGAACACGTCCTCGTCGTCGTCTCCGAGCGCGACAGCGCTGCGAGCCAGTAGGCCACAAGCTCGTCGTCGATAAGCTTGCCCCGGACGTCGCCAGACACTCAGAACCACGCCCAACCTCTCTCGCGTCCGAGCTTATCCGCGGACGAGGAGATTCTTGCCAGCTAGAAGCTTCCAGAGACCGCCACCTCTCCGACCATGGCCGTCACCGTGTCGAGGCCACAGGGCTTCCCTTGGCCTATAAATAGGTGGAGGGTATCGCCGTGCACGCCTTGCTCGCCTCCACCACTTCAAATCTTCTCAGAGGATCCCTATCTCTCAAACTCGTCCACTCTCTGTCGCTGGAGTCGAAGACGAAGCCGACGGAGGAGGCCACCCCAGCCTCCGGCGCGTGATCCAGGAGGAGCGCCTGGACTCAAGGAGCATCTGGGAGGAGCCCAGCATCCAGGGGATCTCGGAGCAACGCCAATTTTGGATTTTCCCTTTGCAGCAGATCGATGGTAATGGCGAAATCCTCGCCGTCTCCATCAGCAATCGTCGTCGTCGACCACGCCATCGTATTCAGGGTGAGCTCGCGCATCTAATGAGCCAGATCTCGCTTCCTAGATCCGTCTGTAGCTCGCAACCGATAGTTGGCCGGAACCCGCCGCCGCAGAGATGCTCGCCGGAGTTGCTCCGGTGACCATTGGGTGGTGTCATTCACGCCCGTTTGCTCCGCATTAAGTACTGGTTCGAACGCACCTAGTTAAGTTGCCTCTGGAGGTCCTAACGGTTGTTCCGTCGCTCGCTGGAGCATCACCGGCGTTCTCTCCGGCGAGGTTGACGTGGCATCGCCACCTCAGCTCTGTTGACTGGTCGTTTGACTCAGTCGTTTGACTCTGTCGCCGCGTGGCAATTGACTCAGTCAACAGGCCCACCTGTCTGTCTCTGCGGGTAG
Source organism: Lolium rigidum (assembly GCF_022539505.1). Lineage (NCBI taxonomy): Eukaryota > Viridiplantae > Streptophyta > Magnoliopsida > Poales > Poaceae > Lolium > Lolium rigidum. The sequence goes on along the minus strand of NC_061513.1, from coordinate 251,869,290 downwards.
ATCTGAATCGGTACAAATAGTATTTCTGTTTTAATTTAAAAACCAGTAAATAGCTGAAACTTTATAAAATCATATAAAATTTATTTCAACTCAGAAAAATATGAATAATATATCAAAATGCTCACAAAAATAAACTCTATTCAAATAAAATATAAAATAAAAACGTCTATCAAAATAAAAATTCACTTATTATATCTTTATTAATTATGTCTTTCTAATTGTTTAAAATGCAAATTGAATTCAATAAATAATTAAATTCCAAAATAAAATTTTAACTATTCAGTAACTAAGTAAAATGTTAAGATGAATTTTCTTTACCATAATGGCATTCACTTAAATATTAGTGATAATGCATAAACCCTAATTTACAAATTACTATTTTCTATTTTCTTAAATAATATTTCTCTCTCCTTTTGTATAAATTGACACTTTATGATAAATGAAAAAATGGCACTGTAGGGATTTTTCCCTACTGTTTTTTGCTCAATTTTTTTTTCTTAAATAATAATAAATCAAGAAAATATTAAAAGCCAATATTAATTTGATAGTTTAAAAATTGTGAACTCAAACATTTTAATTTGAAAGTTATTATTTTTAAAACCTAATAACAATTGTTAAACCATGATTTCTGAATTAAACCTAAATATGAGTTACCCTAATTATTAATTCTTGTGAAAATTAATAAAATGACAAACCATTATTAATTTTGTTTCAAAGTAATTAGATATCACCCCTTTAGTGTCAATTATTAGTTTAAGAATTGTATCATAATTTAGAAACCCTAATTTTAATATAAGTAAGACCTTGATCCCATTATTTTATGTGCTCATCCTAAATTAGTTGCAATCCTAAAACCCTAGGGGTTTAGCCCATAGGATCATCTAAGTTTCATCTATACCTATAAAACCCTAGTAAGAAACAAATGAATACATGCTTATGATCCACTAGCATAAAACCAAGTCACATGAGATTATCATTTCATGTCCCTATTCTTAATTAAAACCTATATGATTTCCTAGTGTCACTTAGGAGCAAACCCTAACTTGTTAATTGGATTAGTACCATTGATCACCACTCCTATGTACCATACCATTAAGACCAACCCCAACCATCAAACCCTAGTAGAATCCTAGTGATGAACCCTAACACCAATTTTGTGTAGTAATGCACATAACATGCTCCTATCCCACTAAACCCTACTTAGAAAGTAATAAACCACTTAGCTTAGAAACCATTAATGATTACTTAGTGAAGCAAATGTAAAACCATAGTAAACCCTAATTCATAGCAACACCTGGACCATCATCCTTTGATATGATACCCATAATCAACCATAGTAATAAACCTGCTAATACTTGCTACATATAGACCTATTCCACTTAAGAACACAATTAGTCCCTATTAGAAAACTAAATGAATCCAATAGCAAACCCTAGAATCCATAGTTCCTATTTATAATAGTTCTTGTTCTTATTTAACATGTTCTTCAAAAGTTATTCTTTTGAAGTATAATACATATAATCCTCAACCATGCATCATAGAACTTAAAAATTGACAATTGTTCCTTATATATTGTTCCACCACTATTCTTTATATGTACTATTGTTATGATGTCTTATATCACTTGATTATGATGCTAATATAACCAAACCTTAATAAGAACCTTGTTTGAGAACCATTCTAAAGGTGCAACAAACCCTAAAGAAATCTTTACAACTCATACATCCTAAATCATCGAGGTTAGGTTACGCTCGGGACGATTGCATCTCATACTATGCATTATAGCATCTTTGCCAGTTCTTTAAACATTGTCCTTACCGGACGATGATGGTATTTCAGCATTTGGAGTTCTCACGTATCGAAGCTTTTGCCTGCATAATCTTGCAGTCAAGAAAGGCAAGTTCATCGCTTGTTCATGTCTTTTGATTATTTTTATCAAACTATATGCAAAGTACTATATTTATCACTCCTGCATTGAAAAGAAAAATATTATTTTACAATTATGAATATGACTATGTGGTGGGCAATGGAACCATGGTATGTGTTTATGGTGGCGGTTCCATTCCAAGGGTACTACTCATCTAGGACTAAGTACCAATGCCGTCCAGTGATTCTAGCGCCGTACATTTTGCGTTAACCATAAGATCTATAATGGCTCTGGGGAAGCCAGCTGTATCTTTTCCCTCTCGCATGCCAACGGACTGGTGATAAGGGTTGCCCGTATCAGTCTATCTTTGGTAAAGGTGGGGACATGTGGTCCGTCACGGTCTACCATTAGATACAGGAGAGGGTAGACTTATTATTGGTCTATGAAGGATTGTAAGGGTTGTCCAGATCGGTCTATCTATGGTGTATAGGACAGGGCACATGAGTTGTTCGAAACGGTCTACCTTAATGGTATAGGTGAGAACAAAGGCCTGGGTCGGTCTACCCATAGATATAGGAGAGGACGGACTTACAAAAGGGTGGGTCTGCGGGGTCGCGGAGAAGGCAGTGATTGGCTTGGATCTTACACCTGGCCTCACACCAAGGAAGTGTGGATGGGAAAGCCGCGCCTGGATGGCAACAAGGATAAGGTCTCTTATGGGAAAAGTAACGCACCTCTGCAGAGTGTATCAAATTGTGGCTGTCACTCCTCGTTCCGGGAAGGGAACTGCGAACGTGGCAGGAAAGGAACTCCATGAAGTTCTAGTCAACCTGTGAAGACTGACAGGCATAGTTTTCAGAATAAAATAAACCTTTTGAAGAAATGTTTATGAAAACTTGCATTCGCCTATGACTTTCTGGTCTATGGATGTAGCTAGTGCATGATACACCTATTTCCTAATATGAACTTGTTGAGTACGCTCGTACTCATCCCACTCTTAAATCCCCTGCTTAGCTATGGAGGCACCGAAGGAGAAACTACCATGGAACTCGAAGACGAAGGAGTCAACTGCAACAAGATGAAGAATACAATCAAAGAAGTCAATAGAGTCAACTTCTGCATCAGCTAGAGTGGAAACTTAGACTAGTAATAGAAGGGGACATTTCCCTAATCCTAGCACCTAAGTAGCTAGATGTCTATAGCAAGCCAAGTAGCTCTTAAGCTGGAATTAGTAATAAGTTAGACTACGAGTCGTTCTTCTGGAGCTTTATTTGAACTTTTACCTCAATGTAAAGTAGGAGGCTATGTTGATCTTCTGTAAACCGTTTGTGTATCCTTCTATAGACATACCTTGGACTCGCATATGTTTCTGTTGTACCACTCTGAGAGATGTAATATGAGTGGAACGGTGTTTCACTTGTGTTATGTCAATGACTTGTGTACTACACCATGCAGTGGTACGCTGGGTCATCACAGCTGGTATCAGAGCAAATGCTTTGACCCTAGGATTAAAACCCTTTAAAGGAGACCTATAGGTTTGGTAGTGTCTATAGGAAGTGTCTTAGCTAAGTCAACTATGCTTAAACCAACTATTCTTTTGACTTGAGATGGGTATTCACTTGAGAATAATCCTGACACACTTGAGTCAATCTTTCTTATCTATCTTTCTTAAGTACAGTTGATTAGTTATCTTGCTTCATTTCAAATTAGTAGAACACCATTGGAGATTAAGATAATGGGTGGTAGTAGACCACAGTTGGTATACAATACATGGTAGTCCAAAGAGAGGATACAACCATAAGGAAATATCCTATTGGAAGAAGTATACCAATGCAAGTTATAGTTAAGTAAAAGTCATTTAAAATGTCAAATGACTGATGTTAAGTAAAAGAGATAAGTTATATGAGGTAGTAAATACCTATGATGAGTCAATCGTAGGAGGTAAGGAAGAGTGATAGGAGTAATATAATGCTACATGTCATGGTAGAGTTGGAAATCATATATGATTCACTTGCGAGTCATGATGTGATGGAGTAGAACATCATAAGTGAATTACAAGAGTGTGATAAGGAGTAGGATTTAAGGAATAGTTCGAAAGCTTAGGCCTTAAAATCCTGGCAACGGTGCCAAGTATGCTAGAACCATAGTCCTTAGTTTAAGAAAGGCTTATTTAGAGCATATCGTATAGAGAAATCTTGGAGTTATAGGTGGTTTACTCTAACAATCCTGTGTTCAGAGTAACCATGTTATAGTCACGAGAGATCATGTGAGGTTAGTTTTCAATTAAATGGAAGGTAAGTTAGTACTTCCCAAGGAAATTAGGTCAACCACAACTATTCTGGACCAATTTTCTCAAGTTTATTTGATTGCAAGTGAGCAATCGAGGTAAATATCTATTATATATTAAAAGTATATGACTGGCTCACCAGAAAAAAGAGAATTACTGTAGAAAATCCCACAAAAATTAAAACCATCTGGCCGTCAATTTAGCTAAATAAGCGATGTCAACCAATGGATCTAAGAAAAAAAAGTTATACTAAATTACCCACCAATGCCATTCCACGTGTAGTTTTTCCTCAAAGCTAAACCTAAGCTAATGCGTCCCCTAATGGATCCTCACGCGCGCCGCCGCCTGCCGTATTTTCCTTTGCGCCTGTGGCCAGACATCTCCAATTGCATGCCCATCGATCAGTGCTTCAAGTTTCAATCTTGCTTGCCGGTACATGTATGCACTACGTTGTTTCCAGGTGCTTTCAGGTGAGCCAGAAGCAATTTGTTTATTTGATGGTTTGCATGGTGCAGTTTTTGCAAGATTAATAAACGTCATCTATTATATATTAAAAGTATATTACGGGCTCACCAGAAAAAAAGAGAATTACTGTAGAAAACCCCACAAAAATTAGAACCATCTGGCCGTCAATCTATACCTAATAATAAAGAAAATAAGGTTTCCGCGGTTCGGTCCGTCCAATAACTTTTCGTCCGTCGTGCAGATCGTCTTCGTTTGTTAAATTTGGTCCGTCCCCGCCAGCCAAAGGTAGTCCTCGCAGCACACGTTGGTAGCAACAATGAGAGTTCCATCCGAACGAGCCTAGCTAGCTATCCTCGGAGCACACGTTGGTAGCCAACAAGCAGAGTCCTATCTGAACAAGGCTAGCTAGCAGCGCACGTTGGTAGCCAACGAGCAGAGTCCCCTAGCTGGCCAATATAAATGTGCTCGGTTCACCTTGATTAGCTCGTGGCAGCGTATTGAGAGAAAGATCGATTAATTAGGTCTTCGGCCGACACACGATGAGACACGGCGGAGAAACAGTTGATGGCGGCGATGGCTGCCTCCTGCTGGGCAGCGTCCAAGACGGGCGTCCGGCTCGAGCTCGCGTAAGTGTCAGAACGTGGCAGAGCACGACGGCCGCGGCAGCGCGATTGCTTTGTCTCCACGAAGCGACAGAGAAAACAAACTGAGAACACTCCATCCACAGGAAAAAAGACGAGATGAAGAAATTTCATGTCTGCGCCATGGTCGTCGTCGCGGACGTGGTCTATGGATGCCTTCGTGCCGCCCTAACACGCCGGAGACATGGCCTCGGTGTGGTGGCCGCGGCCGCCACAGCAGACCGCACGCCGGATCACGGAGACATGCGCCTGACGCCGGTGCACGGTCGCAGCCTCGCTCCTCCTTAGCCGGCAACCTCCGTCCCGATCCGTCCCTCATTGGCCTGCTCCTCCCCGCCCCGACCCGTCCCTTGGCGTCTGTTGTCCGGAGTGGCGACAGCAATAGGGTAACGTCGCCCTGCTTGCCGAAGGACGATATGGGACTATACGTCCTCAAGACGAGCGGAGCGGCTGACGCAGCATGTAAGATCGACGATGACTGACAGGCTCCCGTTTGTAGTCGTCTGGGTTGCCATGGTGCTGAGCGGCAGACGAACAAGGCGAGCTTGACGAGGCTCCCGCAGAAGCAGGTGCACGAGCATGGTTCACCCTTGGAGGAGAACGTACTGGAGTTCTGGTCTTGCACGTAGAGATGACCCACGTTGCAGTAATGAGCTCTCTGCAAATGGGCTGTCAAGTTGCTACGGGCGTTCAGGGTTACAGGCACATCCGCATGTCGCACGGAGACTGATATCTCGGCCGGCGGCCTAGCAGGAGGGATCCGCAGACCATGTCGTCGTGTCGGACAGCCGCCCACCGATGTGGAAAGTCATGTAACGATGCATCTACTTGAGTCCTGGGCGGCAACCTGGGACGATGATGACCGGATCAAATTCACGGGGAAGTACGATCACATCTTTCCCTATGTGGTTTTAGCATTGTTATATTGTTTGTTGCAAATCTTTCAGTTAACTTTGTTTATTTTTGCTAAATGAATTCAGATATAAGCGTGAAGATTGTTCAATGAATTATGATAGAATTGTGATAGCGTAAGATAGTGATCAATCAATAAAAACAGAGTATGTCGTCCGCAGTTCCACTTGTGCTGCACCAATTTTCTGAACTCTCGATTTCTTCCTGTATTTACTTTTTGTTGGTTTGAGATAGCTTATCTACAACGCGATTCTTCATGTATTTATTAGTCAGTGCAACACAACGGCTGCAATGCAAATATCAGCATATTTTTTTCCGTCTTCAAATACTTAACATAGATTTAATGAATCTAGACAAAATTTAATATCTATTTGCTGAAAGTTGTGGCAATTATTTAGGGCCGGAGGAAGTACACTTTTTTACTAACTCCGTACATAATTTATTTGGTTGCAAAGAAATAGCCAACCTTTTGACCATCCACTAGGTGGGGTTGTGCTTGGCATGTGCTTTGTATAAATTGTCTTTGTATCCCGTTTCAGAACAACTTGTGCCTCGTAAATCAAAGTTTCTTTTCCGTTGCAACGCACGGGCATCTTTCCTATTTAGCTAAATAAGCTATGTCAACCAATGGATCTAAGAAAAAAAAAGTTATACTAAATTACCCACCAATGCCATTCCATGTGTAGTTTTTCCTCAAAGCTAAACCTAAGCTAATGCGTCCCCTAATGGATCCTCACGCGCGCCGCCGCCTGCCGTATTTTCCTTTGCGCCTGTGGCCAGACATCTCCAATTGCATGCCCATCGATCAGTGCTTCAAGTTTCAATCTTGCTTGCCGGTACATGTATGCACTACGTTGTTTCCAGGTGCTTTCAGGTGAGCCAGAAGCAATTTGTTTATTTGATGGTTTGCATGGTGCAGTTATTGCAAGATTAATAAACGTCAATGGACAAAGAGAGGATAGGAGAGCGTTGGAGGTGAAGATGGAAATCGTTCTACAGGCATCGACATGGTCTTCGATCCCCCCTCACGGCCTCACCTGTCTGGATGGCTTGCTGGTGCCTGCGATGGCGAAAGCGCGGCCACCTTGATCTACCGTTGCAGCAAAGGCCACGCTCCTCACCTCATCCTAGGTTCGCGCGGCTCGAGAATCTCAATGGGTGGCGAGCTCCTTGATATATACCTGCATCTGAGATTATGCTTCCCTCCTGGTTTCAAATCAAGTTTGGAAGCAAACGTGAAATTCAGTTATACAGGGCTCCATGGTAATCCCACATGTAATATTTGGGCGACCATGCAGATGAGATTTCACCATGCATGAATCTCTACCAAAATCCAAGACTGCGAGCGTCTGGTCCTATGGCGTGGTGTTTTTCTGGCTTGGATGCCTTCAGAGACTTAGGAGGAATCGTAAGGGACTGTGTATAAGGCTCTGGGATCACTTCAAGTGATCTATAAATTAAATAATTCCTAGCTTTTGGTATCATCAGCAGTTCGATCAGGTATTGACACCATCTATCTCACTTTCTTCAGGTGACCCCGCCACATCTTCTCCGCCTGCAGGTATATATACCGGTGTCAGCTGTAGGTCTACCCTAGGATCATCGATCATGCACATGCTGCCTACGCATATGCACCCTGGAAAGCTAATTGTGAGTTGTTGCAACGTGCAAGTAATTCACTCTAGCTACATGCATGCCATCTCTTCTTCGATGTAGATGTATGCCTTTGCACTTGGTTTTAGCTTAGCTCCACGCTGCAGCGTTAACGATGGTAACAAAGAGCCACCACGTCCAGTTGTTTCCCTACCCGGCTATCCCCTTTATTATTTTTTCAGATTTTCAGATTATTCATATTAACTTTATTATTGATTTATGGATCAATGGTTTTGTTTTTTGGACATTTTAAATATGTTGTATCTAGGCCTCCTATGATTATATTTTCTTTCTGACTGCATCTTGAGTTTTCAATGGCTTACTCTAAATTTGTTTGCAATGCTTCAGTCAGTGGAGCAAAGGGTACAAGCTCTGTTTTCTTGGACCATTAGGATGAGTGGATCACCGTTGACGATCAGACCAAAAAAATATTTTCCAAGGTAAAGAACTAAAAATGCTTACCGTTGTTTCTTAAGTGCCTACTTAAATTTCGGAGCAATGGAGCTATGGGTGTTGAATGAGATGCAGAACTTCGGGAAGTAAACTGATTTAAACCTCTGTATGTACTGCCTCAGGAGAGTGAATGAGGACACGTTTCTTTCTACTTTTTTTTATTCTGATGCCATATTTACTAAATCAGTTGGTACAGTTAATATTTTTGGTCTTTGAGATAAAACAACAGCCAGCAGCAAGGGGCTACCGAAACAAAATTAATACTAGCTTCGGTAGGCAACCTATTGTACTAACTAATAATATGCGATCCTCTCTGTGGTTTTATCAACGTGATGCGTGGCAGGCGAGGATTTACAAGATGCTCTGTCGGCTATGTGTGCTTCGGCTGCTCCGATTCGCGCAGGCGTACAGAAAGCTGGGCGCGCTGTAAGATCAAGAGCTGGACGTTCCAATCCGCGCCGGCGTACAGAAAACTTGGTGCCGTAATTAAGATCAAGAGCTGGACGTCCAGCAGTTGTATGCACTTCCTCCACTAAGGCAAGCAGCTGGATGCACGACAGTCCCACTGTCCCAGTGCATGTGGTACTTCCCCAAGCACGCAGATGTACATGTCAGGTATTTTTCTTTGGTCTTAAGCAACTCAACTTTTTTGTGTCATGTATGTCTGAATCAACTTCATATATAAAGAGCCTTACTAGCCATATGCTAATCAGAAGAGAGAGAAAAAAGATTTCTTGCTGAGCATGTTTGCCTTACTAGAAACGTGTAGTATTGTGCAGACAGAAATATTACTTAATCAAAACAACTAATGATTCATATCAAACACAGACGAGGGGCATTTCCTTGGAGAAATTTAGTTCTACTGTAGAACACTAGAAGCAATTACCGTACTGTTTCTCTTATTGTGACACGAGATGGAACCCCAAGATTAAACTAAATGATGATTGACGCGTAATGTAACACGTGCTCCGAAATTTTCTTGGAGAAATTTAGTTGTACCGTAGAACACTAGAAAGCATCCATACTGTTTCTCTTATTATGCTACGAGATGAAACTCCAAGATTAAACACAATGATTAGGATATTTTGTGGAATGGGATTGAAAATTCTAAACCAACCCCATAAAGCTTTTCATATCAAACTGGGTTTAGCACGTCTGCTAGCGATAGGATATCCTGGTCATTACCATCTGCACAGTGTGCTTAAAATACATATTAGGATGAGATGCAGTACCTCTTAAATCCTTCATGCATTGCATCTGATTTGCACTCGCTCAATCATGGTGTGGTTAGTACTGTTAATGGACTCATCATCTCGGATATGATTAATCAGTTTTACTTCGATAAAAATATAGTCGGAGTTCCATTTCATTGATAGAAATATATATATACTGACACATACTTGCTCATCTATCATCTATGTGTCAATTATTCACATGTTTAAATGTTCTCAAAAAATTGACAATGCATGTCCATGTTATATATACAACCCCAAAAAATTGTGGTTTGATGAGAAGCTATCATAGAAGATAAATGGCACGGCTCGACAAGCAGGCATATGCCTTAACCACTATGTGAATGCAATGCTCATGCCATGTCCAATAATAGTTCAGCGAAGAGACTCACGTTCGTAATTCAGGTGGCCTTCTAATTACTGCTAATTTCCTCATATGGTTATGAGACAAGCAGAGCCCACATACTATGAACTGTGATAGAAGTTTCAATTTCTCTCTGAAATATGCAAGATAGTATTAGCCTCTCCCAAAGTAATATCTAGAAATAAAAATACTTCGCATCTGAAGCATCACTGTTCTCATAAACTTTATGATTGAAGGGTTATAGTTTCATGTTGGGTTTAGCAATCCGTCCCTTAACAGTATTCATATTTTATGTTACCTTTTAGGTTTGTATTATACAGCATAGGTAATACGATGATTTAGCTAGAATATCATGATTTTTTTACCAAGGTTCAACGCCCATGAGTCCGGACTATGGAACTGCCTAAGGTACATGTCACACAAATCGCTTCTTCACCGGGTATGGAGAGTATCACCATTTTTGTATTCAGTTCACATGTAATGTGCACCAAACTAGCACCGTGTAAATATTGAATAATATATTCCTGCATATAAATTTTCTCAGCAACCACAATCTGCTTTCATGGTTTTAGTTGGCCAATTAGTTATTCTATGAGCACTAGGATTTTAGGAGTAGAAGAGTAGTAAGAAAATGCTTCGATTACCGGTATTTCTAAATATGTATAAAGTCCAACATCCTTTTTGATTTTTCAGCTTGCCTTTCATATTCAAATGCGAAAATTATTAGTACAAAAATAATTAATGCATTAATGTACCTCAACACGTAAATGTAATTGTTCTTTGATTCTTTGCAAAACAAACCAACGGCTACCACAGTAATCACAATTGAATATACCAACTGATGTAATATCAGGTAAAGGATGATCGATCAACCTACTCATGATATGAATTTTTAGATTCAGGTATTGATAATCATGCACATCCAATGAAATGGCGTGAGACGAAACTAAGGCTAATAATTATGGTATGTAAAAAGGACCAGTCATGTCACATTCAAATAATTGTCAGAAGCGTACTGATTTAATATCATATACACACCACCTACCAAATCAACCATTGGTTTGCTCATTGTCCATATTTAAATTTCAAGTGTTAACTAATATTTTATACAAATGACACACAGGGATCTTAATTTGGTACTCTTGGAAGAACTATATTTATAAGTAAGTAAATAAATGCATGCTAAGTAAAATGGCTATGTGTTTTTGCTTCATGAAACATTGATTCCAAATACAATAGCACTGAATAAAGGTGACTTAACATAATGTTGTGGAAAACATAGTAGTTTTACCCGCATAAATATATAAATATTAATAAATCCATCAATTAATTTATTAGACCGCACTATAGATGATGCCCTCGCATTTGCGAGGGCCACTTTGCTAGTTGAGACAAATAGTAGTAATCCATATATATGTGCTAAGTATCACAACATAAACCTATCTTTTGTGGTGTTATATACTACACATCTGAGCCTGATGTTTAGGGATGTTTTACCCAACTATTTTATTCAGGCATATAAGGATGTGTATTATAAGCACAAAGCTGGATCTTCTTGGATTTTATTGGATTTTCATTGTTTGACTAGATCCATACATGAAGTTTGACTTTGATATGCAAATGCATGTTGCAATATCAAGCTCTTACTTGATGTTATAGGTCTAGAGAGTAAAGGTATTCGTGTGAGGAAGTGACGAAATTCTGAAGATTTTGAAGACAAGATGAAGGTTCACTAGCAGAAGGAAGTAAAGTTGTGAGAAGCAATCACAACAATCTGAAGGAAGGAACAATCAAAACTCACTCTTATCCTTAATTAAGGAGTACTTCAACATGGAAGTACTATGAAAGTGAGAAAAAAATAGTGAATATGGAGCAGTAGAAGTGGAGCCATATCCATTATGGAAGAAGGAAGCGCAAGTGAAGTCACTTATGATACTATCTTCATAGTGTCAACAAGTGGTTTTCTTGCAAAACAAACCCTGGAAGAAGGAAATTAGATAAGTGAAGTCGTCGCTGGTATATTAGGACCGCAGCTGATATTGAATAAAACATGAAGGGGATGTATGTGAGGTGAGGTATATCTTAATTAAAACCATAAAAGTATCCGCATCTGGTAGGTAGATTTTGACTAGAACCATAAGATAGCCACAGCTGGTATCCAATAAGCAGCATCTTGTGCTAGATAGTTTCCAGCTGGCATCAAATAGTCCGCAGCTTGATCATTCTTTCACTCAAAAAGGAAAGAGGGATTCCACAGCTGGTATTCCATAGCTGGTAATCCGTAGGTGGTAAACGTTTAGTCGGAGGATTCATATCGGATAGCCACAATTGTGTGGATACACCGCAAAGAATTCTTCGTGAGACTTTAGAAAAGTACAAAAGTTAAACCAGACTTAGACCAACTATCTAACCTTGGAGTTTAATGATTAGAAGAGAAGGAGCTTGAAGATCATTAGTAAACTCCAAGGGGGAGAGGAAGGTTGAAGGAGCAGTATTAATATACTATTTGGAGTATGATAGACGAAGAAAAAGGTTTGAACTGAGAGGAAGTTCAATCTTATTTTTATAAGATTGTTGGGAAGTACACATATAAAAGTACTCTCAGGAGGATGTCAGACCAGAAGCCGAGGTTCATATCTCGAGGAAGTAAGGGTTAGACCCTAACTTGAGTGGGTAATTGATTATTACTCAAAACTAAAAGAGTTCAAGTAATTCTAAGATATGGAAGTTGGATGAAGAAGATGTCGGAGGACAATAAAAGCTTAAGAAGCTCAAAGACCGAAGGGTTTGACCATACCAAAACCAATGATTATTAGAAAATTCCTTTCATGGAACCTAAAGAAACAAAAAGGAGGACTATTAGCATAAACAATAAGCCCTGATTGGATGGACTAAATGAGTCTAATCCATTCGTAGGAATAAACCACCAGGACCATGCCTATTGTAAAAACCTTACTTAGTACCATTATTATAGTTATGGTAGTAAGGGAAAACAATACCCTACCTTAAACAAATCTTTTAGAATTAAGCTTCGGATCACCGCAGCTGATAGAACCAAGATTTGGGTACCCAGATAGGAAGTTGTTACCCCAACCATTAGTAAAGTCCATTAGCACAATAGGATGACCTAATCTAAGGATCGTTGAAGAGCAAAACAAAAAGGTTAGAGTGTTAGAAGAAATCCTAGAATTAAAGAAAGTATCGGTGCCAGACATCAGAAGACTACAGGAAGGATCTGAACAAGGGATATATTCAATTATATCTACTGCGATCACCCTAGAGTTTGAAAGGATCGTGATCTGTTCAAGTCAGTTCCACATTCCGAAACATGAGAGCGTTCGAACTTCGGGACGAAGTCCAGTTTAAGGGGGAGAGGCTGTAATATCCCAGGTTTAGAGGTTACAAAAAGAGAGAACACCAAATTGTGCATTGCATTCATGCATAGAAAATCTGGGGAATTTTCGCGCTTTCAAGTAAAACTTACCACAGTAACTGAAGTTTCACTTGACTTGCTGGAATTGAAGTAGATCATCAAGTCAAGCGCTATAAACTTCACTGTGATCTTTGCTAAAACCCTGTTTTGGGTAGAGATGATTTGATCTATGGGCTAGATCAAATGAAAGTAGATTTACAACAAACAACACCTTAAGTAAGGATCAACTACAAGATCTTATAAAATAATTCAACATGGTATTCCTTACAACAACACATTCTTTAAGAATCAAACCCTAACTTATTAACACTTAAAAGTTAGCAACTACCTTTGTGTGTAATTTAATTTACTTCTAAACTTGTTAATAAATAAAGTAAATCACAGGGTCTAAAGTACATAAAGGCCACACATTCTTATTTAAATCAAAACTTATTAAATATATGGTATATCATAAAACTAAATCCATTTACATTAAAAATTATAGTTCAAACTATTTAAATAAAACCAACTATGGGTATTTTGAAACTCATATGATCATGCCCTGGTGAAATCAAACACCAACTATCCAAAATTAAGGAATAACCCTCAACCATTGACCTTTGACCAATATTATAATGTAAATCCAATCAAATATGATATAGTGACTCATCCATAATAATAAAACCATCAGATATTTAGTAACAAATGCCACTTGGCTATCCAAAGATAAGTAATATGAGAGGATAAGGATCATGCCACATAGGATGAAAATATCTACATGACTTGCACTCCAAGCTATGCCACCTCATGCTCAAAGGATTGTTATGGATAAGGGCATGACAACCAAGCACATTACTCATCAAACCAAAACAAGAGTCACCCACCTATGTGTCATGATACTAGAGCTTACCAAAGCCTATAAATGGAGCCACACCCTTCATCCATTTGGTCATCTTGTAGCATGATACAAGAAAACAAACACATAGAGTCATTCCATGCATTAGTTAGGATCAAGATGAAGAAGCTAGGAGGTGCAGGCATACCACAAGATGCAGGTTTATCAGATTTCCAGAAGTACAAGCTACATAAGATACCCAGGTAGAATTCCTAGGCAAACCATATATTTAGAGGATCATATCATCATCTCTTGAGTAGGACCTTAGGCTATTAAAAGACATTTAGAAGTGAGAGAGATTATAGATGCTAACCATAGCCATGTCTATCCTAGAGAATACTAGATTAGTATTAGATCTTACTTGTTTAAACTAACCTTTAATCTTGGAGGTGAGAGGCATGTTCTATTAGTGAAACATAACCAAAGCTTATCCCATATCCTAATCCTAGTTGTGTATCACATGGGTTATCACCACTAAAAACCTAGACCACATCTGAATTCCAATCCATGGATTACTTTGGATCATAAGTAGAACCTTGCCATACCTCATGCCTATGTATTTTTCAATTTTGTGAAGAGTATGCAAAACCCTAAAACCTTTCACATAGGATTCACCCCACATAAAATATTATGTCCTAACTTGTGTATCATGGATCACAAGTATAAACCAAGCCATATATACTTAAGGACTAAATGCCATTTGGTGAGTGGAGTGAACAAATATCCAATTCTATTTTGCTCCCCAAGGAAATTGCTTTGTGAACCAAATGAAATAGTATTTTATAAAATAGAATCACCTTAGCAAGTGAATTGAATTTGATGAACTTAGGATTTATTTTAAATAATCCAAACAAGAGTTTGCTAAGTAAGATTAGTGAATATAAAGTTGATCCAAACCATCTTCTTAAACCCTAAGAACTATCATACACATAAAATCATGAATCAATTCCATACCCTTTTCGATTTGTTAAATTCTAGCCATAATTCAACTATATGTGAGTACTCACTATGGTTAAGCAATAGAAAAATATAATATGTTCACCATGCACATGTTCTAAATTTTAAAAGCATTTAAACAGATTTGATTTCTAAATTTAAAAGCAATTGAGATGAACCCTAAAATAATATCTATTTGAATCTTAACTTGTACCTCATAAGAACCAAAATTAATCAATTATAAATGGTTGTTTAAAAACAAAACAAGACAGTGAGTATCATTATCAAATTGTTATGATATTCAAATAATTTAGAACCTGCAA
>NC_061513.1:251774672-251853750 GCF_022539505.1 Lolium rigidum | reverse complement strand
TCTCTTGTGTTGCCCGTCGCTGCCAGCCGGTGGGTTTTGGCAGCAACAGTAATGCCATCCGCCACCCTGGACCTAGCACCTCCTGACAGTGTGGCTGACAAGGTTGCCACCTTGTCCAAGCCCACAGCAGAAACACAAGAGCCGATCATCTCTTCATCGGCTGTTCCTCTGGTCTTAGGAGAGGTACACTCCCTTTCCTTAGATCTGCCTTTCTCTTTCGCTGTATACTGACGTTGTTCTTGTTGCTTGTCAGGGCTATGACCTCTCAAGCCTGCTAACCTTCGACCCCGAATCCATCGAGCTAGCTACGTCTAAAGCAAGTGCAGAGTCAGGGCCCAACGCTACACGTGATCAACTCCAGCATCTCAAGGCCCTGCTCTCCTCCTCAATTGAGACGTTGGTTGAAGACCCCGGAGAAGTGAAGAGCATCCTTGAAGACATTCAGCCTCATCTCCCGGTGACGTTGCAGGTGAAACTCTGGCCGGTTGTGACTTTGTCTGCTTATAGGTCAAGGATGAAATTGGCTCGTCAGAGAATTGGCCTACGCCATGCCCAACTCCCGTTGAAAGCCGATATTGCAGACAAATGTCAGCGGCTTAATGAGAAAAAGGCAGCTTTGGACGCCAAAACTGACACCTCTGTCAGTACTGCTGAACTTGAGACCTTGCACAAGGAGTTGGAGGACCTTGAAGAGAGGGTCCGGGCCACCAAACAGCTCATCCAAGATAAGGAAGCTCTTATTGCCCACTCCCACGATGAAGCAGAAGGCCTCAAAGCTGAACTGAAGACTGATCTGGCCGAAATACGTGCCCTGAACAAGCGGCTGGTGACGAGGCCGGGATGAAGATGATGAGGCCGAGATCGCCGAGGTGGATCGTGTTCGAGCTAACGCCCTCCATGCCCTTGAGGCATTCCTTCAGTAGAGCTTCTCTATGTAATCTGACAACTGCTCAATTGAGCTTGTACCCCTGCTTTGTACCTCTTGAGTCGATGGCTGCGCATCGGCTTTTTATTCTAAAGTCGATGTCTGTGCATCGGCTATACTTAAAAATTTTATTTTTTATGGCCGATTGATTTATGCATCGGCCCCCATATTTCAATGTCCATCATCCCACATATTTGGGAAGTGTTTCTTGAGATGCTGGCCATGGACAACCGCTGGGCACCTACTTCGTAGCCTCGTACCTTATCCGTTTAAGTGCCCCCCGAGCCGAATCTTTCAAATAATTGAAGGTATCGGCTCTCCAGTCATCTTACTATGACTACGTGACATGCTCGTGGTGAGATCATCGCTTTTTATTTTTTGGGGCCGATCGCAGAGATCGGCCTTGCCACGTACGCCTACTGACTCTGGTCTTGCTACTCCGTCAGGCCGGTGGATAAGACCAGCCTCACCCCGTTTTTTGAAGCTTCGATGCGCTCACAGCCGTCCAAACTGATTCCAGAGATCGGCTCTTGGTCGTCTGCATCCCAAATATTCATGCCAGCTAGTGAGATCTCGATCGAGTCATCTGCATGAACGACCTCTACTTCATCTCCATCCCACTGTATGATGCATTGGTGCATTGTGGATGGAATGCAACAGTTCGCGTGAATCCAATCCCTCCCTAGCAGGACAGCGTAAGTGCTTTTGCTGTCGACGATGAAGAACGACGTAGGGATGGTTTTTCGGCCCACGGTTAAATCCACGTTCAGAACACCTTGTGCTTCTGATGCTTGGCCGTTGAAATCGCTTAGCGTGACGTTGGTCTTGATCAGATCTTCGTTAGAGCGTCCCAAACGTCGTAGCATGGAGTATGGCATTATATTGACTGCCGCTCCCGTGTCAACCAACATCTTGTTGACAGGCTGCCCATTGATATAACCCTTTAGGTACAGGGCCTTCAAGTGCCTGTAGCTCCTCTCTCGTGGTTTTTCAAAGATAACCGGCCGTGGGCCGCAGTCAAACTGTGCTACTGGCACTTCTTCAGTTCTTGGAGCATAAAACTCCGATGGCAGTATGAACACCATGTTTGTATCAGCCGATGCCTTTGCATCGGCTTTTGTCTGCTTGGGGCGCCATTCTTTCTTTGGCGGGTGCGTTTCCGTCTCCAATGTTTGCTGAATTTTCACGGCCAGATCGGGCCGTGCTTTCCTCAACGTGTACAGGTACTGCGCCTCGGCTTCCTCCAAGTTTCGTAGCCGCTGCACCCTACGCTTCTGGGAATGGCTGAGTCCATCAGGGCACCACCTTGGCCGGTGGTATCTATCTTCTTCTTCATCTTCTGACTCCTCGAAATCTTCATCTCGAGATGACTCAGCTCGGCCGTTCCGAGGTGGGAGAGGCCCTAGACGCTTGAACACTGAAACTTCATTTGTCCCCTTCCTCTGTTGTCTACATTCTGGGCAGTTGTCGATTGTAGGCAATCGGCTCATTCCTGAGTCCCAGCAGTGCTTAAAGAAAGGGCAATCCCAGTGCCTGTCCATGTCTTCCTGCTCTCTTGACCTCCCTTTAGCGCGATGCTCATATTTGTCAAGGAGATGTGCGGAGAGTGGTCGTTGGTACCGCATGCTTCTCACTTCTTTCTCGGTCAGGTACCGTCTGTTATCATCTTGGGGCCGGTCGCGTGGATCGGCCTCCTCTTTATCCTTGCCTCGGGAGTGACTGCTTTCTGCTTTATCCTTGCCATGGCGGTCTACAAGCCCTGCCATGTTGACATCGAACGAGAAACCTGGCTCGCACCTCATGGAGTGATTGAGTTCCACCATGTTGATGCCAGGAAACGGTTGCATGTCCACTTTCATGGCAAACTGACCGAAGATTAATCGGCCTTGTTCTATCGCCATTTGGATCTGCCGACGCAACTCTTTGCAGTCGTTGGTGACATGGGTGAACGTGTGATGCCATTTGCAGTATGGTCTCCCGTTCAATTCTTGCACCGTAGGGAATTTATGGCCTTCGGGTAACTTCAGCTGTTTTTCCTTCAGCAGCAGATCGAAAATCTGCTCAGTTTTGCTTAAATCAAAGTCAAACCCTTTTACAGGCCCTGGTTGTTTCACCCACTTGCAGGACACGGTATCGCCCCCGAGCCCATTCGGCCACGGCGACTTCCCGATCTTCCGCGAGTCTTCAACTTCTTACGCCTCGACCGAGGCCTATCGGGCGCTTGAACTTGTCTTGGTACAATTCCGGGTGGCGCTGCTCATACGATATCGGTTTACGGACCATCCGCGCCGAGTGGTGTACTCCACTTGGAAAGTCGGATCCTTGAGTGGCGCTGCGAGGCCTGCCACTGCCCGGCTCGGCTCGCTTCTTTCTCAGTTAGACGAACCGAATAACATCGGTTCTTGACAGTTCTGAAACGCTGAATGTATTCAGACACCGTCTCTCCCCGCCTTTGCCGCACCTGCATAAGATCGGCAATGCCAGCTTCGGTAGCTTCTGAGTGATATTGTATATGAAACTGCTCCTCCAGTTGCTTCCATGTCCGAACTGAATCTGGTGGCAACGAGGTGTACCACCCAAAAGCTGGACCCGTGAGAGATTGCGCAAAGAACCTTACACGTAGCGGGTCTGATGCTGAAACCATGCCCAACTGTGCCAAATATCGGCTCACATGCTCAATTGAGCTAGACCCTTCTGATCCACTGAATTTTGTGAAGTCAGGAAGCCGATACTTGGGCGGCAGCGGGATCAGGTCATATTCATTGGGATACGGCTTGGAATAGCCGATTGTTCTCCTCTTTGGCAGGATACCGAACTGATCTCTCAAGATTGTACTGATTTGATCCATGGTATGAGCTGCAGGGGCTGAGCTTTCATGACTCGTTCCGGTGGCATATTTAGCTAGCCACGCTTTGTTTCTCGGCGTCCGCCCTGAACTCCCTCCTGCTCCGAGCAATCCCTCCTCGCTGTAATCTGGTTCGTGTGCGCCCGGTTGTTGCGATCCGGCACGTATGTGCACACGTATCCATGTGGGATCTCTTTGGGCGGCTCATACAGGAAATGGTAATCGCCAGGATCACCTCCAACCTTGTAGACGACGTATGCCGGTGAACCTTGTTGCTGTGGAGCTGCAAGCGTGAATGGCAGTTGCGGACGGGTGTAGAACGGTATTTCTCCTTGGTGAGTTCCTAGAACAGGTCCTGACGGAGAATACTGATGCTTCATGATTTCCTGAACCACACGAAGCGCAACACGCTCGAAAGCGTTCACCAGGCTCTCAGAGTGTCGATGTAGAGAATGAGCCACCATATAATTGGTTTCTCGGCGCAGGGCTGCGGTGCGCTCCTCCGAAGGAAGAGACAGATCTACTCCATCGAGCACGCCTTCAGGTGTGAATCCTTTGAACCTAATGCCATGTGAACGGGTTTTTTCGAAAGAGCCGATGAGATCAGCTTCGAAGATGGCCTTAAGCTCATCATACTTCTTCTTGTGCTCTTCAGGCGGATCTTCGTACTTGACTGGTTCGTCCGACATCTCAGCTGCAGATGTTGACGTGGTTGCTGCCGATGTTGACGTGGTTGTTGCAGACTGTCCCACCGGGCGTGCCAGAATGTGTTGCCTGCCAAAACCCACCGGCGAGCAGCGACGAGCAACACGAAGATCCGGGAGACTTCCAAGACGGCTGGTGGGCCCTGGTCCCTCGGTCGACGGCCCGCAATGCTCTGGCACACGTCCTGACGGTCGCAAGGGCGTGCCACCTGACCTATACCTAGTCAGGGAGGTGTTGGATCGCTTCGATTAGTTTCCTGCATGGTAGACACGTAAACATTAAACGAGCCTCGATCGGCTCTCAGGTTATCCTGCTCATCGGCTCAAAGAGCCGATTGACCCATGGTTCATGTTAGATCTTGCAATAACATGGGCGTCCTGCTTCATTAATATTAAGCTAACTCGATCTACGACAGTTTAGGGTTTTCACCGTATAACCGGAACATCCTACACGTAGTTGAGCCTAGTAGATACGAAAGATAATGGAAAACTAACCCTAAAGGAGGCCTAAAAACCAACACGGAGTCGATTCCCGGAACATCCCTTCTAGGATCGGCAAACCATACCTAACGCACTACCGGATCGTTCAACCCGTTTGCAAGGCCTAACCATATGGATATTAAACTAATCCTTGAAGAACAAGGAGCAACTATAATAGATCAAATCTACTAAATAAAGATGAAGCAAGATGTCGCCCTTACACCTAAGATAGGTGTAAGGGCGGCTAGATATCGAGGGGCGGCATAGCTAAACAAGCATATCATAAGAACAACGATGCAAGCCCCAAAACATCTACGATAAGTAGTGTTACTCGCCATCAACAAGGCTTCAGTACGAGTAACACCAGATAACGAATAAACCTATACTGCCTAGATCGCAAGATGCGATCTAGGCAGCATGATGCTTACCCGGGAGAAACCCTCGAAACAAGGGGTGGCGATGCGCCTAGATTGTGTTTGTTGTGAACGTGATTGTCCTCGTTTCTCAATAACCCTAGGTACATATTTATAGTCCGTAGACTTTCTATCTTTGGAAATACACCTAACCGTGTACGGGCTAAACTCTATCTTTTAATTCTAAACTAAGATGCAATCTACTATAATATACAGATACACGGGCAATCTAGCCCAAACTCTCATACAAGGCCGCTTCAGAGACTCTCCACGTGTATATCCTCCAAGCCCATCTCAATTACGGCCCATCTCTTGACCCAGTTAAAATCCGGTGATAACATGATGAACTTGGCAGGAATTTGAGCAGCTTGGCGAAGAGGAAGAAGGGGGGTATAAATACCCCCTCCAAAATCCAGCCGTTGGGTGAATTTGGGGGCCGGATTATCGGGTGTAAGTGAGGGGCGGATTATCCGCCCCCCCCGGAAAATCCGGCTACTTGAAAAATCCGGGCAAATATCCGATCCTGATCCAGTATAGTACTGAGCCGCACGTCGAAAAGTCCTTAGCCGATTTTCAGAGGCCGGATATTTTGCAAATATTCGGCCCGGATTATCCGGCCTGGTGAAATTTTTCCTGCTGCATTTGTCTTGTTTTTTCCACACAAAAACAACCACATACATATATATTGTAACATCCCAAAATTCAATAAAAGAGAGAAGAAGAATTTCAGAGATCCAAAATTTAGAACCAACAAAAACTTTTAAATTGCATATAGTGCCCTGCATAGGACTTGTGCATTTTGAGTGATATGCCATGATGAGTGTTTTATTGTTTATGTGATGAGCTCTAAAACCCTAAA
This sequence comes from Lolium rigidum, assembly GCF_022539505.1. Lineage (NCBI taxonomy): Eukaryota > Viridiplantae > Streptophyta > Magnoliopsida > Poales > Poaceae > Lolium > Lolium rigidum. The sequence continues at coordinate 251,847,524 of NC_061513.1, read as the reverse complement.
GTGATCAAGTGAAGATCACCAATCAAATAAATCAAAAAGAGAAAGAAATCAAAAATGAATAAAACTGTAAAAACCCTAACATATGGCCTATGCCATTTTTGCAAATTTTGACCCTAGACCCATTTGATCTTCACCATTATTTGCAAAATGATATTAAAGAGTTATTACAACTTTGGGAATCAAAGAAATACCATTTAAACCAAATTCAAAAATCAAAATATGCTCACATAGAATAATGGTCATTTTTGACAATTACAATCTGGTCACCACTTTGAGCCTCTATATTTCAAGATTTTTAAACTAAAAAAATTCCACTCTTTGCATGTCATCCAAGTACACAACAAGATGAACAACTTTTGTAAAGAGCATCACATCAAATTCATCTTGGATCAAGATTTATGATCAAGCAAAGAGAGGACTTTGAAACATTTGAAGATTCCCAATTTTCAAAATTTGATCAAACCAGGCCACCATTTGCTCACCACTTGACCTAGCCATGATCACTTGACCCCACCTTACCTAGCCCATGCGTGGAGACGCCATGGACACGACCAGAACATGGCTGGCCATGGCCATGCCGGCCCCGTTTCACCTCGACGCGCCACCCTCTCTCCCTGCCTCTCCAGCCCTCGCCACCTTGCCAAACGCGTCGCCCACGATCTCCTGGGATCGCCCGTACACGTCGTTGAACGAGAGGACGACGCCACGACCCAGACGGCGCGCACCCAGTACGTTCCAAGTACGCCGCCAACGGCATGGCGATGTCACCCGTGCACGGACGCGCACGACACGGCCACGCGGCGTTCGCCGTACCTCGCCGTACCCCGACCACCTCCGCGCGCCCTGGTACCTGCCTCGCCACGCGGAGCTCGCCGGACACGCTGCCATCACCACCTAGCCCCTACGGTCGCCGGCGAGGACGAGACCGCCCGCCACGGCCGCGATAGTACACGCACGGCCCCGACCATCGTACGCCTCGCTTTAACTCACCGTGGACGCTCGTGGATTCGCCGTACCCTCCCGATCGTCGCTGCATCACCGCCTAGCCCTCTTGCTCGCCGGAGACGCCGCGCCCACGACGACCCGCACCATGCCCCGCAGCACCCCCTCCCTCCTATAAATAGGGCACTCCCCAGAGCAACCCCAGCACACCACCATGACCACCGTTCACCACCGCTTCTCAACGCACCGCTAGCCACCTCAATCATTGCCGGAGCAAGCTCAATCGAGTGATCGGAGCCGCGGAAGCCCCGGTGAAATCGCCGTCGATCTAGGCCGCCCCGAGCTTCGCCACTGCTACAAGCTGCATCGCCGTCGTCCACAACGTCATCGAGCACACTGCCCACCCTAGCTGGAGCCACGGTGAGCTCTCCGACCCCCTACCTGAGCCGCCGGTGAGCTTCTCTCTCGCCGTCGACGACGACGAGCGTGAGCCGTTGATCCGCGTTTTAATCCAACGCACCACACTGCCCCGTACCGCTTCGCCGTTAAATAGAGGCTGACGGGTGGAGCCCCCTGTCAGGAAGCCCGCGCGTGCGTGGACGCGTGGTGGGCTGGCCTTGCGCCGTTTAAATCAATTCGGCCCAGTTAGTTTCCCGCCAGGCCCATTTCATTCAAATTCGAATTTCCCAAATCCTGTTAAATTCAATACTGGACCCAACTTTGAAAATTCATAGAATATGTTTGGCTTGGCCAAATTTAACAAACTTTATATTATTGGAAAGCCACAGAAAAGTTCTACAACATGCCACTGGTCCCACCTCAAGACCTGTTGTAGAAATAAAATGATAAAAAGAAGAAGGCAGGGACTTTTTCATATTCAAATAATTATTAAAAATCAACCAAAATGGATATTTAATTATTTCCAACTCCAATAGCTCACATTTGACTTACACTAATTGTTTCTACAAGAAAATGGTGTGGTCACTTTGCATGATCATGCCCTAGTTTAAATAATGGACAATATGGCTAGTTTATTTAAGTGATATTGTCCAAAACTATTATGCAATTCATATGAAGTATTTTACTTCATTTAAATATTGTCCCAAGTGAATTCATGTGATGTTTGAACCCCTAGTCCAAACACTCTTAGATGAAATACTTGGAGATTTAAATCATTTGTAGAGTTATTAAATAGTATGAGGTAGTCTACCTCATTTAAATCATTTTCTCAAATGATGATAATGAATGGTTGACTTAGGTCAATATGAATTCATGTATGATTATTTGAGAAGTTAAATCTTAAGAAGATTCAATGAGAGGAAATTATTTTCCTCAAGAACTAAATGGAAATTAATAATGACATATGTAATGAGAGGAAATTACTTTTCTTCAATAAAGAAAACCAATGCACCTAATTATGTTATGTGTGTGCTTAGCCTAGTTTGTGTGAAGTAATGATGTGCTTAGTATAGCTCTTGAGCTTGTTGAGTGATTATACCTCGTATTCAAATTTAGACGCTAGCATCGGAGAATACCAAGAGGAGGAAGGATTCTACCAAGAAGAGGAAGAAGAGAACCTTGAGAACTACCAAGGCAAGCTAATACTCTTGCGAAGTGCAAAGCCCTCTTTGGGCAAGGCACCATGATTCTTATCTTTCTTAACACAAGCCTATCCCAATATTTTACCAAACAAGTTTTACTTGTTTATTTCCAAGAGTTATTGGGATTAAGTTAACTTGGTCTAAGTGAGTAAGATTACTAGAGTAGCAAAGTTAGTCTCAAGCTAGCCAAGCATTATAGCACCCCTCATGATTAGTGCTAGTGCTAAAATACTAAAACTTGACTACTCTAGATGGGAACATACGACTTGTTGAATTTGAAACCTTGGAATGATGAATCATTCCATTGAATGATTTGAAGTTGAATGTGAACAAGAGAAGATAGTGATTTTTTTTATATAAACCTGATATTGGTTTGAATGCGATACCTTCCCAATTTTGAGTACCCCCACAATACCTGATTATGGGTAGGGCTTAACTGGAAATTTATACACTTTAGTATGGGTTCCCTCTGAACACACATCATAGGGGTTATGCCGAGGCTGCCTCCGTTGTTGAGAAATGATGTGAATTGAGGTGAATTGTACGGCCAAGCCTCGTGCGGTTCCCGGGTTGACAGTTGGTCTTCACCTGGGAGGCCAAGCTCATGGGGAGAGGTGCTCATACTAGGGTTTGTAAGTGAAAGGTTATGGTTGATGATCCGCGTATCGTGTTACGATGATTCGGGGTAATCCCGACGGATGAAATCAAATGTTGTGGCACAAGTGTGCAACCTCTGCAGAGTGTAAATCTATTCGAATAGCCGTGTCCACGGTTACGGACGGTTGGAAAGGCCATACAGTTTCCGGTGTCAGATTTTAAAAATATTGATGAAATGAATGGTGACTTGGTGACTTGTTGAATTACAACAAATGTTGTGGGAATGACACTAATGTTCCCACTTGAGTTAGTTAGCACATGAACAAGTCTTTCTCAAATAGTTGTGCACTAAAATTTGGCCTTATGCAAATTAAACTAAAGCTTAGCATCCCTTACTAAAAGTTGTTAGCACTTACATTAGTGTTAGTTTGCAAGTACTTAAAGTACTTACGGCTTTGTCCCTGGCTATTCAAATGGCCAGAGTATGAAGATGAACAGAACTACCAAGGAGATGACCAGCAGGACGCCTACGACAACTAGGAGCTTTCTGACGTCAAGCGTTGGCCTGTGGACTAGAGAGTTGTCGCGACCCCGGGAGGTAGTAGGCTAGACAAACCCAGACTACATCTGGCGTAAGCCTAACCCATACCTCGAGGGCCTTGCAGGGTGAGTTTCGGTAACACAACAGTGACTCTACGACTCAAAGAGTAATACAAGCTCATAACTGAGCAAAGAACCAAAGTATTACAAGCAGAGGTCACTGACCTGACATCTCATCAATCAACGGAAGCGAAGTTATGCTATTCTAAATAGCAAGATAGCAAAAGGCCTAAGAGGCCGGGAGCATAACGGCGACGTCCCGGCCCATAGATTCTAGGCCGCCACCGGGAATCCCAAGCTACTCGTCGATGTCGACCTAGAAACCTTCATTTGTTGGAGCGACTTCGTCCGAAACAAAGCATGCAAAGCTGAGTACGGGGACTCAGCAAGACTTAGTACAACCTTTTAGCAAAGCTGGTATGCGAGGCTTTATGTGGAGCTTATTTTGCAAAAAGCCAGTTTTCCTTTGTGAAACAAGAGGGAGCAGATGCTCGTCTATTCAGATCATTTTAAAAGGGGATAAGAGAGCGATATCTCTAGCTCTACTGATCATCATATTGAATCCACCGAATCTTCATCATCAGCTGAACCTATCAACTAGGAGCACCCCCTCGATACCCTGAGGAGGGATCCTTAACACACATTGGTTCCAAGTTTTACGATTAGGTTCATGTTGTCTATGATCACAGAATCCATCACCAAGTCGTCCATAACCGTGGACACGGCTTTTCGAAAAGATTTACCCTGCAGGGGTGTACAACTTTACCCACACGCGCCGACCGACTCTTAACGCCACATGATTAACACACTTCCTTGGTGTGCCGGCAGAGGGTGGTCGACCAAAACCTTTCCCTTGCTTCGCCTATTCCATGAGTCAATCTAACTGGGGATCTCCGTCATCGTAGGTAGCCATTCTCCGAGGCGGTCCCGGTCATTGTGCGCAGGGGATCCAGTTCAATGCCTCCAGCATCCTTCACCCCGGCCACGCCCTGTATGATGCACCTTTGAAAACCTTTTCCACGCCTTCGCCATGCAGAATGCCAAATGGAACTCGCAAACTAATTGACTCATGGGTAAGCTAGGCAAGTTCGGGCCAAGGGGTTCCCATGGGCCCCGTGTGGCCGTACGCTCGGTCTTGGTTCCGAAGGCGAGAACCTCGGGTCCTAGTATCGGTGAGAACGAGTCAAATCACCACATCCCCATGTGGCGGCCCATCCAAGCCTTTAAGCATGTTTAATTATCATCACTGATCTTACCACGTCATCCTGCCATACTAGGTTCATTCGCGGTTCTGATTCATCAACCGGATGGATCAGGATTCGTCAACTAAGCATGGCTAAGCATATCCGATATAACAGCTCTAGCGATGCACACATAGCTCAAACCTAGTCTTGCTGGGAGCAGTGGATCAGGGTATTTAGGCTACAAGGACGGTAAATGCAACATACATAGGATAACTATACCTGCCGATAAAACATATTGGAAACGAATGCAATATGTAGAAACCAGAAGTAAAAGCATTTCGAAACCATAATATGAACCAGGCTAGGGCTTGCCTTTGTCCCTGACAAGCCGATATGGATCTTCGAAGATCTCATGCTTGACTTGTTCGTCGATGGACAAGTATTGATCTTCTGTGTTATCGATCTTCATCGTCTCGGGCACTTGCTCTATCGATCGCGAAGAAGCAAACACCGGAAAGGTAAAAGAACAATCAACACATGGCATTGATGCAATGCGCATACAAGAATGATGACATGACATGTTAATGTTAATTAGGTACTGAACTAACCCTAAGACATCATCAATTTAATTGAGGTTCGACGGAATTAGGGTTAGCGATTCCGGAACCTTAGAGGGGTTGATTTAGTTCTTCTAAAACAACTAGGGTTCAAAGTTGCTTAACAATGCATGATTTTGTAACCAAAATGTAGATCTCATTTTTCTGAATTTTTTTGATATCTTATTTGCATTTTTCTGAATTTATATGAAATAGTTATGATTTTTTACAAGTTCCGACATTTTCTGGAAAAACGGAAAACTGCAGAACCCGAAATTAGTATTTTAAACTCTCTAAAAAGATCTCACGTATGCTGTTAGGAAACACTTAGCTTAGAACTTCAGTAGTGTTAGCTTTTGTACTGAAAACATGGATATAGAAACTAGTTCAAACATCAGGCTAAGCTGATTGTTTCCACCGCTGTAGCTGTGTAGGTATTGAAATAGAATTGACACTCTCAACACTAACATATTTTGCTGGTATTTGAATTTCGAATTGGCATATCCCAGTTTGCAAGAATTGCCACAACAAGAAAGGACTTTTTAGTGGGGATGGACATGACAGTACTGGATGTATTCTCAAGGTATTCGTACTGGTCCTTGACTAGGAGGAAATAAGAGATTTGCTGAAACTCCAGTTCAAAGACATGTACGTACAGGGACTATTGTTAGCACATCTCTCAAGTAGAATATACCTCAGGCCAAATCGATTAAAGGATTCTTGTACCTAACACGTTGACAGACAGCAACGAACAAGACATTCGCTCACGCTTCAAACTGAAACAAAACTTCCTACTGTACTACAGCTCTCTACGGCCAATCACGGACTCCACGACTGAGTGCAGACGGGGACGAGGCCTGGAGCGCGTTGGATGCAGGTGAGCACGGCAAAGCAGATGGAGGCGAAGCCAGCCGCAAATGGTTGCCGGAGGCTTGCCGGCGGCAGGCCCGAGCAGCGGCGGACGGACGTGCACGACGCCGCGACGCTACAGAACGCGAGGGAGACCGTGGATGGGTCCGAGCGAACCAGAAGCTCACCAGGAGTACGCAGGTGGCGACGGCGAGGGCGGGGGAGGTCCGTAGCGCCGGCATCGGGCCGGTTGCCGGTGGCCGGACGCGGAGAAGAAGGGCCTAGCGGCGGCGATTCCGGCCGCCCCTCGTCGATTCCTTCGACTGGGAGGATCCTGGCGGCGAGGCGGAGCTCCAGGGACGCTCAGACGGGCTCGGGGAGGCTCGGAATGGCGGGGCGCGGCGGTTGCTGCCGGCCAGGGTTTCGGCCGAGCTGCGGGAGGAGAAGAGGAGAAGGCCAACGCGCGCGCGAGAGGATATGTACGAGGGAGTGAGGCCGTGGCGGTCTTATCCCGTTGGGGAAAGCGGCGTCGGCGGCGGGCATCCCCTCGCGGGATCGACGGCATCGGCAGGGACACGCACGTGTGTGCCTGGCTGGAGGTAGAAGACAACAGGCGAAATTTGAAAAAGGCCCCCTCGATTTTGGGGTTTTCTGGGCTGTTTTGCAACAACACAAATTTTTGCAAGATTTGGTGATCCAAATTTGTTTAGAACATTACCAAAAATATTCAGGGACCTTCCTATATATTTTAGAACGTTCGCACATTCTTGGTTTTGGAAATTTGAACACTTAGAATCAAAGTATGTAAGGACTTGCACACATTAGAATTTCTAAATATTTCTTTAATGTTATTTTCTTAGGAAAAATACATGATGCAAATGATGCACAAACAACCCTAATCTAGGTTTAGCAAAACATGGATGTTACAAGAGTCCCTTTATCCTTACGCTTCCGCTATGAACTTGTGTTTGTTCGTTGATCGATAGATCAACTATTTGTGTAATATGAATCATGTGATTCAAGTTGTAAGACAATATGGCTTGTAATAAATGATGACTATGATATTCAACTATTATGCCTCGCAACAACATTATCCTGGGATTGCGATGAATGACATAATAGGCATCCGGACTTAAAAACCCGGGTGTTGACATATATATATATTATCTGTACCATCTCATCAAACATTAGTGTATCACATATATTGACATCAAACATTCAAAACTTAAACCGAGAGATGTTCTTTCACCTGACCTTGTCTATACTGCCGACAGGTCGACGACTATGATCTCTCCAACTCTCATTGCCAATTGAGTTAGAACTTCTTTGTTGCGAAAGAGTAGAGGCACCTTGTGGATCTACACCCATGCATGAACACCTCTAGGAATTGCAGTTGGCGTTGATGTCGTCCCATCTAAGGGTTTCTTCATCAGAGCACAATCGTTGTCAATCGTCCATTATTCTTTTACAATCTCCTAAGCACTAAGCTTGAAGAACAAATAGATTTGGCTCCACTTCATGAAAAGTTACCTCAGGCGTAGGACTCCAGGCCACCAACATATCATGTTTTTTCTTTTTTTTGCGGGAAAAGAGCTGGTGATATTTAGCGCAAGGTTCTTACAGAAAGATCCCGAGACAAAAGGAAAATACATCGAAGCTCCTCAGCACCCCGTTGACGAAGACGACGACGAAGACGTACCGCTGGCGCGCCGGCGCTGCTGCTCCACACATGCCTTGGATTTGGAGCAGCCCCTCTGCGGACGGGAAGTGGACGAAGCTTGGCCCGTAGGGCCTCCATCCAGCGCTACCGAAGCCAACGCCCTGCACCGCATCACCAGCTCGATTCAGATATTCGAGACCCCAGATAACTATATGGTTTCCTTATCAAAATCTTACCCGCAGCGAACCAATTAACTTCCAGCCACCGATGGATCTCCCCCTTGGCGAGCATCACCTCGTTGAGTTCTTCTTCATGCAACTTCAGTTCCTCAACAGCTCATCCATGTCAACATCATCCTCAGGCTTCCCCTCCGTGGCTCGAGAACCCTCGGCCATGGCGATCGCGAACTCTGTTGTGTGCGAACAAACCCTAACTGTTGAAACCACACCTCCAAGGCCATATAGCTAGGCCAGCTAGCCCCTTGATCAACCCAAGAGGGTGGAGAGATGGAGGGGGTCATGCGTGAGCGAACAACGAAAGACTTCCGCTGACGAATAGGAGTCGCCGTCGGAATCACCAAACCCTAGGTTAAAACCCTAGGTCTCATGTCAGAAACCGGTCAGAGGTCTCTACTGTTTATGGACTGAAACAGTCCAACCGGTAAGAATCAGTCACATGTTGTGCCTGGACGCCTGGTGATTGTTGGGCCTAATCAGTAAATTCTTCGGTATAAGAGCATCTCCAGCCGCGTCCCCCAAAGCATCCCTCAAACAGCGCCGGATCGAGCATTTGGGGGACGTCGCTCCCCAGCCGCGTCCCACAAACGCCGCCCCCAAACTTTTTTAAACATTAAAATACTCTTTTTTTGCATTTTTATTTCAATAGAGAGAAGAAACATTCCACAGACTAATACATAATTCGGAACATGGTTTACACAAACTAAGACATAGTTTGGAACATTGTTTCAAAAACTAATACATAGTTTGAACCATGGTTGACACAAATTAAAACATTGCAAAATTATTGGATAATTAGGTACAATTTCCATGATTAATTCCAGAATATAAAACATAATGACAACAACTACGAACATGTGAAACTCGAACATACTAGATACATTAATCAACATGAGTAGCAGCAACGCAAACGGTAAAGCATCCATCGCTAAACAGATCGAGATATGTCACACGTACCGATCTGGTAGAGGTGGCGGTGGAGGTGTAGCAGACGATGTCACAGCAGTAACGTTGTTGATGACAACGTTGTTGACGACAAGGACGACTGGTCGAAGTAGATGGCGTTGAAGACGACGGTAGGCAGCACCGCCCGACTTGGACGGAAGACGACCCGTGATGAAGAGCTTGAGCAGTCGCGCAGAGCGCTTCCCAAAAACCAGTGTATTTCTGCGGTACCCGGGCAAGAGATTATATAGGACTCTGTTTATTTTCCTGAGCTGCAAAAAGTAAGGAAAGTGTCGGCTCAAGGCTCAATCCACTCACCACGAGCGCGGCGCGCGCGTCGTGACGTGTCGTGTCGAGACGAGCGAGGAGGAGGAGGAGCGCGCGTGTAGCACTCCTATTCTCACCCACTTACTAGTGGTGGAACAACCCACCTTATAAGGTGGTCTAACTTCCTCCCAACTTTCCATGTGGGACTAAACTTCCCACCTCTTGCCATTCCCTAGTGAGCTGCCACCAACTTGGGCTCAAACTCACAAGGCTACCACTAAGTGGGCTTTGAGATTTATAGGGAAAATCTGAAATCTAGTATGGGCCACCAAATGTGGGCCCAATATTTCAACAATCCCCCACCAGATCTCAAATACCCATTTAGAGATTTACCAATACTCATAGCTTGTTTATATACCAGTGTTTCAGCAGAGACTGTTAAGTTGAACTTCCACCTAGAACCTTAAGCTACATCCATTCACACTTGAACAATGGTCTAAGCCTTGAATTGCAAGTTTTGCGTGAACAGGGTTTCACTCAAAGTCATGACCAGTACATGGCTGCCCAGTAGCCTACCCCGCGGGTGAAGCATATGCGTCATACTTCGTGGTCTCTTCATGAGTTTACTAGAGATCACCCAAATCTCATAGATTGCGACGTTTAACAATCGAACTCATATAGGTGTGTTATTTCAAGAATGCTCTGTAGGACAGCATCTTTGCTAAAATAGCCAACATAAACACATTAAGGCTTGTTGCCAACCAGCCTTACAGTCATTGAGAGTTGTGCATCTTCACATAGAGAGGGTTACATAATACTCTCCTCAATTAAACCACTAGTTTGTTCTTCCCAGGTCCTAATTCACGGGATCTCCGATCACAAAGGTTGGGTTAACACTATGGCATAACATCAACGGGTCTCAAACCCATCTCCCTCGATGCACTTTCTATCACATTACGTTATAGTCCCTTTGTAAAGGGATCTGCCAGGTTTTTGTCTGTTTGAATATATGTAACAGTTATTACTCTGGAGTTTCGCAATTTTCTGACAGACTTCAAACGTCTCTTGACGTGTCTTGATGACTTCGTGTTATCCTTAGAATTGTTCACTTTGACAATTACAGTTTGATTGTCACAATTCAAAAGGATTGTCGGAACAGGTTATTCAACCACAGGCAAGTCCATCAAGCGCTCACACAACCATTCTGATTCAACAGTGGTTGTGTCTAAAGCAGTAAGTTCTGCTTCCATAGTTGACCTCGTCAATATGGTTTGCTTGCAAGATCTCCATGACATCGCGCCACCTCCAAAGGTAAATACATACCCACTTGTGGTGTACGGATCAGCTACATCTGAGATCCAATTCGAATCACTATATCCTTCAAGCACAGCTGGGTGCCCTGAATAGTGAATCCCATAACTCATTGTACCACATAGGTAGCGCATGACCCTATCAAGTGCATGCCAATGATCAGTACCCAGGTTTGACATGAACCTACTCAACTTGCTAACAGCAAAAGAGATGTCAGGTCTAGTCGCGCTCGCTAAGTACATGAGTGAGCCAACAATCTGAGAATATCTCAATTGATCTATGACAATCCTCCGGTTCTTGCGTAGTGTCACACTAGGATCATAAGGTGTTGGAGAGGACTTGCTATCAATATAGCCGAACCGGCTCAAGATCTTCTCAACATAATGGGATTGCGTTAGAGTAATCCCACTCTCGTTCTTAATCAGTTTGATGTTCAGAATCACATCAGCTTCTCCCAGATCTTTCATATCAAAGCTCTTTGACACGAAAGACTTGACCTCGTGTATTACTTTCATGTTTGTACCAAAGATCAGAATATCATCCACATACAAACACAGTATAACACCTTCGCTCCCACCATGGCGATAGTAAACGCACTTGTCAGCCTCATTGACAACAAAGCCTACAGAAGTTAAAGTTCTGTCAAACTTCTCATGCCATTGCTTAGGTGCTTTTTTCAGGCCATATAAAGATTTCAGCAGCTTGCACACCTTTCTTTCTTCACCTTTTACTACAAACCCATCAGGCTGATCCATATAAATTTCCTCTTCCAACTCTCCATTAAGGAAAGCTGTCTTTACGTCCATTTGATGAACGATAAGACCATAGGAGGCAGCCATGGATAGTAGTACTCGAATGGTGGTAAGTCTAGCGATAGGTGAATAGGTGTCGAAGTAATCTTCGCCTTCTCTCTGTGTGTAGCCTTTCGCTACAAGCCGCGCCTTGTACTTTTCAATAGTACCATCAGGTCTTAGCTTCTTCTTGAACACCCATTTGCAGCCTACAGGCTTGGATCCATGGGGTCGTTCTGACAACTCCCAAGTTCTATTAGAAAGAATCGAGTCCATCTCATTATGGACAGCTTCTTTCCAGTCATCTGCATCTGGAGATGCATATGCCTCTGCAATGGACGTGGGAGTATCATCCACAAGGTACACAATGAAATCATCACCAAAGGATTTTTCAATCCTTCGTCTCTTGCTCCGTTTAGGAGCTTCATTGTCATCCTTCTCGGTAACATTCTCATGTGATTGTTCAAAATACTCATTAGATGTACTAGACTCGGGAATTATCTCGGTAGAAATTCTAGCAATGCTATGCATATCTTTCATAGGAAACATATTCTCAAAAAATGTTGCATCACGAGATTCCATAATAGTATCAACATGCATATCAGGTACCTCGGATTGAACTACTAAAAATCTATATCCTACACTCCACGGAGCATAACCTAGAAAGATACAATCCACTGTCTTTGGTCCAAGTTTGCACTTCTTAGTAATTGGAATATTGACTTTCGCCAAACATCCCCATGTGTGCAAATACGAAAGTGATGGTTTTCTCCCAGCCCACTCCTCGTAAGGGGTTTTATCTTTATTCTTGTTAGGAACTCTATTCAGGACATGACATGAAGTCAACAAAGCCTCCCCCACCATGCCTTTGATAAACCAGCAGTGGCTAACATGGAATTCACCAAGTCAGTCAGCGTGCGGTTTTTCCTCTCGGCAACCCCGTTTGATTGGGGTGAATAGGGAGGCGTCCTCTCATGAATAATGCCATGTTCCTCACATAATTCATCAAAGATTTTAGGAAAATATTCGCCACCACGATCCGACCTAAGATGCTTGATCTTTCTCTCTAGTTGATTTTCAACTTTGGCCTTATAAATTTTAAAGTAGTCTAAAGCTTCATCTTTAGTTCGCAACAAATAAACATAGCAAAATCTAGTCGCATCATCAATCAATGTCATGAAATATCTCTTTCCACCTTTTGTCAACACACCATTCATCTCGCATAGATCAGAATGTATGCGTTCTATAGGTACCAAGTTTCTCTCCTCGGCCGCCTTGTGAGGCTTCCGAGGTTGCTTTGATTGCACACAACTATGGCACTTAGAACCTTTGGCAACGGTGAAATTCGGAATTAAACTCAAACTGCCGAGACATTAAACCAAAATTAATGTGACATAAACGAGAATGCCATACACTGGTATCATCACTAACATTGCCACAAATATGGTTCACAGACTTATTACTGAAATCGGAAAGCGAAAAGCGGAACAAGCCTCCGCACTCATAGCCTTTACCAATAATTTGTCCAAACTTGGAAACAACTACTTTATTCGACTCTAAAACAACCTTAAACCCATCTCTGCATAGAAGGGAGCCGCTAACGAGATTCTTATTCATAGTAGGGACATGCCGCACGTTCCTCACCGCACGATCTTCCCCGAAGTGAACTTCAGATCTACCGTGCCAACACCACGAACAGAAGCATGTGACCCATTCCCCATCAAGACGGAAGAATCCCGGGCGACCTGGTAAGAAGTGAACATGGATATGTCAGCACACACATGAACATTAGCACATGTATCAATCCACCAACATGGAGATTGAAATACCGAAAGAACAGTAAAGATATTACCGTACCCATCAGCATTGCTCGCGGTCACCGTGTTGACTTGCCTCGCCTTTTTCTTGCGGTCTGCCCTCTCTGGACAGTCCTTAGAAAAGTGGCCAGTCTCTCCACAGGTAAAGCAGCTCAGATCTACTTTGTTTATCATCTTCTTCTTCTTGAAGGTTGTAGTCTTCATAGGCTTATTGAAGGAGGGCTTGTTATTCCCTTTGTTCTTGCTGTAGGGTTTCTTCCGCACCATGTTGGCGCTAGACCGACCCTCTCCTTTCTCAGTATTATCCTTAGCCCGAGCTTTCTCCTCAACATCAAGAGACGCTATCAGATTTTCAACTGATATCTCATGTCTCTTGTGTTTGAGAGTTGTGGCAAAGTTCCTCCATGAAGGGGGCAACTTAGCGATGATGCATCCAGCCACAAACTTGTCGGGTAAGGCACACTTAAGGAGTTCAAGCTCTTTCGCAATGCATCGTATCTCATGAGCTTGTTCGACTACAGAACGGTTGTTTACCATCCTGATGTCATGGAAACTCTCCATGATGTACAGTTCACTGCCTACATCGGTTGCACCGAATTTAGCATTCAGTGCATCCCAGAGCTCTTTACCATTTGTTATGTGCATGTACACATCACACAGACGATCAACAAGAATACTCAGAACGCATCCGACGAAGAGAGTATTGTTTTCCTTGAACTTGTTCTGATCTTGGTCAGATATAGTTCCTTCAGGTAAACCATCACTAACTTCGAACACTTTCAGATGAGTAAGCCAGAGCGTGGCCTTAACTTGCCACCTCTTAAAGTGCACACCGGTAAACTTATCCGGCCTCAGTGCATCAGCAAAACCAGCCATTGTTAACTCAGGAAATTGCCTACAATTAGGTTTTTGGATTGTTGGATAATTAGGCACAATTTCCATGATTAATTCTAGAATATAAAACATAATGACAGCAACTACGAACATGTGAAACTCAAACATACTAGATGCATTAATCAACATGAGTAGCAGCAATGCAAACGGTAAAGCATCCATCGCTAAACAGATCGAGATATGTCGCACGTACTGATCTGGTAGAGGTGGCGGTGGAGGTGTAGCAGACGATATCGCAGCAGTAACGTTGTTGATAACAACGTTGTTGACGACAGGGACGACGGGTCGAAGTAGATGGCGTTGAAGACGACGGTAGGCAGCACCGCCCGACTTGGACGGAAGACGACCCGTGATGAAGAGCTTGAGCAGTCGCGCAGAGCGCTTCCCAAAAACCTAATTCGCCCTCTCCCGTACAGGATCGCAAGGACGAGCGGTTCCGGAGACCTGCTCTCCCGTTCGCCGATGCATGTCGGCGCGCGGGATGCAGTAGGCTACGATGGCGGCGCAAGCAGAGAGAGGTGGAAACCCTAACTCGTTTTTCAGTGTATTTCTGCGGTAGCCGGGCAAGAGATTATATAGGCTCGGGAAACCCTAGGCAACGTGGATCACGCCCACGTCGCACGAACGTTTCGAGTCGGTGGTTACAGATAGCCCACGATCCGGCTAACCCTCGGCTCGAGGCTCAATCCACTCACCACGAGCGCGGCGCGCGCGTCGTGTCGAGACGAGCGAGGAGGAGGAGGAGCGCGCGTGTAGCACTCCTATTCTCACTCACTTACTAGTGGTGGAACAACCCACCTTATAAGGTGGTCTAACTTCCTCCCAGCTTTCCATGTGGGACTAAACTTCCCACCTCTTGCCACTCCCTAGTGAGCTGCTACCAACTTGGGCTCAAACTCACAAGGCTACCACTAAGTGGGCTTTGAGATTTATAGGGAAAATCTGAAATCTAGTATGGCCACCAAATGTGGGCCCAATATTTCAACAAAAATGACGAAATCTAACTAGTGTTGATATCACAGATTTCGTGTGTTCGCTGCCAAGAAAGAACACTCCCAGGCACTCCCAGTCACCCAAACTGGAAAATCCAGCTGGTGATGATAGCCCTGTTGGTCCTTTCGAGGAAGAACATCCAGAAACCTCTGTGCCTATTTTCGCTGTGAAGAAACAACACTCAATCATCCTCCTCATCGGTGTCGCCGTGGTAGTGCCGGCGGCAGCGCGTCTTGTCGAACACCTTGACGCTCATATCGGCATCGTCAAGGTAGGAGAATGTGAGCACGCAGCCGGCTTCGAGGTCATGGTAGCGCGCGAACATCTCCCAGCTGGTGTGGAGGTACATCTTGCCGCGCCCATCGAAGAGCACGTCCACCGGCCACCGGCAGCAGTCGCAGCCAGCCTCCCGCAGATGCAACGTGGCCTGCTCGTTGCCGGCGACGAAGTTGGCGAACTTGTCCGGCAGCCTCTGGATGTCGAGTGGGTTGCCCTTGAGGACGACAACGAACTCGAACAACACTTGCTGCTCCTCCTCCTGCAGGTGCGACATAAAGACGACAACGAGCGTGTAGCTCTGCCACGGCCACGGCCACGACCATGGCCGCGACCTCGGCCTCGGCCTCTGCCTCTACCAGCCAAGGCATCGACTCTTGAGATGGTGGCGGCTAGGGTTGGGGAGGGAGGCGCTAGGGTTTGTGTGTGAGGGACGATGAGAGAGCGCCCTTTTTATAGGCCGGATGGAAGCGGGGGAGCGGTGACGCTCATTAACGCCGGCACGCAGAGATAGGCGCGACGAGACACTTCGCTGCGGCTCTGCGGAAACTGCACCGTTGCTATGCGCCAATAACTTCCAGGTCGGCGACGGTTAGGTTAAACTTCAATGTGCCGCTGACACGTCGGTCCCGCTACTCCTCACCTCGCTTTTCGTTGTGTCCAGCGTGTCTGAAGCATCCCCTGTGTAGCGGGGACCTGCTCGGAGGCCCGGACACCGTATTGGACCACGCCGGACGGAAAGAAACTTTGGGACGGCTGAGAATGATGTGCTCTAAATCCCTTTGGAGACGCGGCTCTAAATCACTAAATTATTTGGGTTTTGCCTGTGCGGTCATGGGCATCGTAAGTCAGAAGCAAATCGCACGATCCCGCTGTCCACAACTTCCTCATGTTCTAAAATCCTGGAAACGGTCATGAAATCGCGATCGTGCGGAACGGAAGGCGGCACCGGCCACTGGCAGGAGGCAAACGCGCAGCAACAACCAGAACCGCGGACACACGAGACCAGGAGGACGGCTGGGACATGGGGACGAAAAATACCACAAAGTACTGTACATAAATATCCATGCTTCTGTTGCTTTGGCTTTAATTTACCGATGCCTCTTCTGCAAGGAAGCAGCCTTACCACTTCCCATCCCAAACAATGCAAAATAGAATTGGAAGTTGGAACAGCTATTTATGCAGGTGCAATTCAACAAACATGAGCTTCTTTCCAACTCCCTAGCTGTACGGTTCAACATTCATTGCTCATTAGTTGGAAAGAAGCACCATGGAACATAAGCAACGTTTTGATGTTTAAACCTCCCTGCCTAATACAACACGGAAGATAGTCAAACGCACGCACACATGCGCACACACTAAAACACATGCTGGAACCTCCCTCCAGGATCAATTCACAAGGGAGCTTGCCAAATATACCTGCTTGAACCGCGGCAAATCAAACGAACCACAAGTTGAGTAAGAATATTAATCGAAGCAAGTCAATATGCATTCAACCTTACTGCCAGTTGACTAATGTCTGCGCAAATTAGATAATAGACAGAAGTTGTCGAATTAAGGGTCTACAAGCGTACTACAAAGCTGACTGCTGCATGCTACATAAAGTCAATCCCCGGGTCAAAATATTGAAAGAATCCAGTTTTGTATCTCAGCCACTAGAACGTAACTCTGGCCAGATACCTGCAGAACAAGCAA
The DNA here is from genome assembly GCF_022539505.1 of Lolium rigidum. Classification (NCBI taxonomy): domain Eukaryota; kingdom Viridiplantae; phylum Streptophyta; class Magnoliopsida; order Poales; family Poaceae; genus Lolium; species Lolium rigidum. The sequence continues at coordinate 251,830,270 of NC_061513.1, read as the reverse complement.
AATCACCAGTCAAACCAAACTGTACTATTCAATCAGGAAAAGCTATTGAAACTATTCTCATTAATTTTGTACGACTCACACTACTGTGCAAATTGTGCCAAACGCACCATAATAAATAAATAATCTTAGCATTTAGACAAAACCAACATTACAAACAGAGAACAGTACATAATTTGTAGGTGTGATGCCATACTATAGCCGCTAATTTTAGCAGTTTTTGGCTACATCTAACCTGTTAGAAGCTAAGAGAACAATGGGAAAATGAGGGATTCATGGCGTCATGGAGTAGGAATATGAAGAGAATTTTTTATCAAACATTTTAAAACCAGAATAATCACCCATAAAACTACAATAACTCCAAGTCCAACAATAAGCAACAGTACAAGGTTTAATGAAGGCATACTTTTCAAGTATTGTGATATTCATTAGTTACCTATCTATTACAATGATCCAAAAATAAGCAGCAATGTGATACCACATACTTATATGTTCGTATAAACAAAATAAAATTTGAAATCAGGTGCTCGGGTATTGATAGTTAACAATTAATTTACTAAATGCAAATGACACTATGACTCGATAGACAAACAGCCAGAAGAAAACAATTCACAGACAATGCCGCAGCGAGTGAAGCAAAACCGGAGATATATCTCCAAATCGAAGTGAAGGGTTAGTGGTTCATTTTCTATAACTTGGAATGACAAGATTCTTATCTCTGGGCAAGCACGAACATATGCAAGAACAGGGGAATCACGAAGAGTCCTAACTAATCCTTCATTGGAGGAGCTAGAGGAAGAAGAGCTCACACTATATACTAGAAAGAATTTGGGGAGTACTACTAAGGAGGTAAACTTAAAGCAATTGGATGCAAAGGAGGGCAAACAAAAGAGCACATCCTGAATAGGGGGGGCAGAACATCAATAGAAGATAAGCTTACCTGCTCAACCAACAGATCAAATAGCATATCCAACAATTAATCATCCTGTGTATTGAGCAAAAGCTTTGCCCCATTGTGTCCACCACCACCAACGCATGTTCCTAGAAGCATAAGAAGTCAAACAATGGGTCATGTGGGTTAGAGTACATGGACACCACAACAAGGCCAAGGTAAGGAGCTCAAGGCTTCTTGCCCTATCCTTATGATGCCTCTGAAGCGTTCATATTCCCTAATCCGCTATAATGAGAGCACTACGCTGAATTTGGCCCAAAATCCTAAGCACAAGACACAATGACATCCCAACAAAACGAGGATACATCAACGAGGTAGTTAGATAAATCCATAGCTGTAACCCAGGAAAAACAACTCAGTTTTGATACAACAAACTCAGTTTTTATACAACGATAGTAACAGATAAACATGCCACATCTACGTCTAATTTACTGAATATCCCCAAACAACATATACTCATCAATACCTTAAAAATGAAAAATAGCATATACTCATACTGTTAGCTGCTCGGAACAGAGAAGTTGTCCAGAGCTATCCTGAAGCTCGTTCCACGCCATATTGGAAAAAACAACATACTAACAAACCATGGCAACATAAGTGATTATTATTTAAGTTATCTTTAAATAGATTTAGCATAGAAAAGTGAAATAGAAATCCAAAATGATAATTTTTTCCTATTAATGGACATGCAACATCAAGAGGAGTCCTAGAAGTGATAAGTGAACAACTATTCTAAATTTAGAACCAATCAGTTATTGTGGATTTAAGCCTATTAATAATATCAACCCATACAAAAAAAAACTAGATGAAAGAAATATAATTAGGACTAATTTAGCTTCCAAATGTACCTATTAAGCCAGGCATTTTAGGTGGTTCATGCTAGTTTTTAATGCAGTCAACCTTAAACTGTTGTGTATTTCATCAGTAAAAATAAATGGGACTGCATCTATGCACAAACGTTACCCTTAGACAATTGTTACATTAAAGGCAAGCCATGATGAAATTTTAGTTCAAATATTCTAGAAAAAATCGACAATCATAATAATCATTGTTATTTTGCCAAACAAAGTAATGATTCCTCTCTTATAATGGATATCCATATAACAGAAACCGCCTAGCTGCAGAATATAAAGTAAATTACACATGCCAGTAACATATTTTTTTTCTAGATCATAGTCAATCAATCATTATATTAAAAGACACCACACAGACATCAGAACAAAACATTGCAGAACATCACCACTATATGCTGAAGAGGTCATATGACACGAGTTGAAACTGTTGGCAGCGAATTAACAAACAAAACTTGGTTATTGTGTATAAGCAAGCCATGTTATTACCTGCAGTGTAGACACTTTCGAACGGATAATAGGAAAGAATGATGTTGGCCTTGAAAAGCTTCCTGAACTTCAATGACTGAAGCTTTCTGAACTTCAATGACTGAAGATGGATCATGAAGAGGCCGGAAGATGGATCATGAAGAGGCCGGTAGTTGTCCTCAGAAACACCACATTATTCTCCTCAGCAATCGCTAGTAAGCCTAGGGACCTTTTCTCATCTGGTTTCAGGGAAAGTAGCTTGTCCAGTTCAATAGTTCTTGCAAGCCCCCAAGAAGCAGCACCATCACAGTCGGTCTTCCTCTTCCACAACTGGGCAGTGCAGTCTGTGTATGACACTACGAGGCAACCCAGCCCACCACCCTCGGCCCGCATAATCTTGAAGCATCTGCCCTGGCCACACATATCCAGTGTCACTGGTATCACAGCGAGGCTCTGCTTCACCAAATCAGATTCTAGAATTCCCTGAAATCTCCCAGCAAGCTTCCAGTAAAGGGAATCTCCAGCTAGCAACGAGACATCAAAATAAACCATGGTGGGAATACGGCTCCCATTAGCCTGGTATGTAAGAGGCGTTGAGATGAGATTTCCCCATATGCCTGTCTTTGACGAGTAGACGCAGGCGAGCGCTTGATGTTTGTGGTCTGCCGCTGTCAAGACGACCTGGAAGTACGGGTCCTCTCCGGCAGGGCGAAGCACGGCCCCACTGACCATGCCGATGGTTTTCTCTGAATCGAACGCCGCGGGAACGGCGATGCGTTGCTCGTCGCGGGTGATGGGGTCCCACAGCAGGACCTGGCGGAGCTTGGTAAGGAAGATGAGGAAGAGACCATGGCGACATCCAAGGGGTATGGAGCGGTCGTAGTCGTCGTCACGCTGCAAGGAGAAGCGCCCGGGAGGGATGCAATTGGGGGCCTCCAGGGTAGAAAGGAAGGGACTACCTCCGTACTTTTCGAAGAAGCCGAGGAGGGGCGGATTGCGGCGGTGCCGGAGGCGGAAGCGGCGGAAGAAGCCGGGGTCGGAGACGAGGCGGCGCCAGCGCTTGCAAACGGCGGAGGCCCGCGGGAGGGATGAAGGCTCCGGGGGGAGGCGGAGGAGGATCTCCCAGAGGAGATCGTCGTCATCCAACGGCCCGGCCGCCGGCGAGCGGGCGTGGCGGCGGCGGCTGCTGCTCATCTTGCCCTAGCTAGAGGCATAGTTTTAAAACCCGGACCAATGATCGAACCGGTGAGGCTGTCGGTTCAGGTTTTTACCGGTCGGACCACTGGTTCACCGGTTCATTGTCTGGTTTTTTAGATACAGATTAGTATATTTTTTACATATAAATGATGCAATAGATAAATAATTATGTATGTAAAAATATTTTAGACTTTAAATTTGATGTAATAGTTCACATCATAACATAACAAATTAATAACTTTGCCGTGTCCAAGACGACCAAGTACCTACACACCATTTTTTTAGAGGTCCTCCGCGGGCCTCCGCCGTTTGCAAGCGCCGGGGAGTACAGTTTACAAAGAGGACCTCTAAGAAATTTGAAGCTACAGACAAGCCCTCTACTTTTACAACCAGGACCCTCAAAGAAAAACCAGAAAAGCAATCAAGTCCCTTGCCACCTTCCTCGCGTCGGAAACTCCGGTTGCGGCCGGCAGGCGCACCGCCAGGGGACGAAACCACTTGGGATGCAACCACCGAAGAGCGCCGCACTTCCGGAGATGAAGGGCTTCCACTTTGGCACGCCGGCCGGGAGGTTGTTGATGAGATGACGCCGGCGAAAGATCCAGAAGATCGGTCGAGAACGCCAGAGCTCGGAGCGGCCGCCATTCGGCCATAGAAGTCGACGGCAGGACGATCGGAGGTCGTCGACGAAGCGCCGCCGAGTATGTGCTCCAAAGAGTAGAAGCAGCCGATCTTCCCCATCGCGCAAATCCAACAACATCCATCGTCCCACCCCTTCTTCCTCCATCTCCATGATGGCAAGAAAAAGGATGTAGAACCATAGATCTGGCCAGATCCGCACGACCCATGGACGTGGGCTTATTGAGAGAGGAGCCCCGGCCAGATCCGTCTCCTTTCTTCATCCACCATGGACGCCGGAGCGAGAGTCGAATCCGCCATGTCCCGGCGCGCACGCCGGCGCTAGGAGCGAGGCTCAAGAACGGCATAAAGCCAAAGCTCCACAAGGGTAAACACGATCTAGATCTAAACCTAAGCCTACTACTACTATATACAGCCCGCACCACGCATCCACCTCGTCGCCGGCCGGCATCGCCGTCGGAGAAGAGAGAGGAGCGGGCCGGGGTCGCCCTACAGGCGACTCTCAACTGGACGGAGGGAACGAGAGAGGGGGAGAGGAGAGGAGAGGGGGGTGGGGGAAAATGAGAACAATCCTGGTGTGATGAACTGGTGGGCTCGAACGAGTGGCCACGGTGGGGAGTGAAGTGAAGTGCGTTGTCGGCCCAAAGGAACACTGAAGACTCAGAAAGAGTACACTACACTTATCACGCGAAATTCACTTTTGAACTGTTCTGTGGACCTAAAGAAATTTCCCCCCTCCCACCGCTCTCACCTCTGAATAGTACTCTTGAGAGTCTCCCCTCTTCCTCCGACTCTCCCCTCTCTCGCCACTGACCACGGCAGATGCTACCGGGGGTAGCACGTCGTTGATGCGGGGGCAAGGAAACATGGCCATACGCGGATCGAGGTGCACAGGACGCAAGGGTTTACCCAGGTTCAGCCCCTCCGGAGAGTAAAGGGCCTACGTCCTGCTAGATCTTTATTGCTCAGTGGAGAATTACAATGGGGGGCTCAGCCGGCGGCTACGCCGAGAGCTTACAAGGGGAGATTGAATCTCAGATGACGTGTCCCTTTAGGGTTTTAGCTCGGGGGTTTATATGGACACCCCCGATCTAGGGTTACATGGAGATAACTCCGAATCACACGAGTTACTACTAATCGGGATTCGCTACCCCTCCTGCACGCAATCCCCTCATCCAGTCGCACGGGCCTCCTCCTTGGATCAGGGGCCCAGTCGCTCCATGGCCCAGTCGCTTAGGTCGACTGGCGGCCCAGCTGGGTCTTCCTTCTTCATAGCGAATAGGGCTGGCGACCCACCCCTATGGGTGTATCCCCATCAGTAGTCCCCGAGCGCGGTGGCGATGAAGCGTGGATTTAAGGCGATCTTCGAAGAAGGGCGGCGATGAACCAGGACAAATCACCATCGGGCTCTCAAAGACGAGGTCGCGGCGTAGTCCCGACCTCCAGTCGCCGGTACCTGACGAGTCAGGAGACATGCATCAATCGGTTTCGGCCGGTCGGCGTGGGCCACTCGGCGCCGGCCAGTCGGTGTGTGACAGTCGGCGCTAGCCAGTCGCCGTTTACCAGTCGGCGTGCATTCACCGTAGGGACACGTGGAAGAGCCAACGGCTAGATTTCACGTTGACCGAGGCGCGAGCCGTTTGCGCGAAGTTGACCATTGGGCTTGACATGACCACTAACGGCTAGTTTTAACGGCTATTCAGCCGGAGCCCGTGGTAATCCCGACCGTTGATTACGGGGCGGCGATTTCGGAACAAATCAACGAGCAGATCTTCTCCTTAACACGGGCGAGTGCGGTGGTATAAAGGACCGCTCCCAGGGTTAGGGCTTATCATTCCGCCGCATTCTTCCCTCATCTTCTCCTCATCTTTTCCTCATTCCAACCTTCCCATACTCCAATGGCGGCGAAAGGATGGGGCAAGTCCAAGGTCACCAAGGAGGCCTTGATCCCGTACGTGGCTGCGGGGATCATTCCCGAGTTCAAGCGGGGACGGTGGAGAGTGCCGGCGGCGAACGAAGTAGAACCGCTCCCGCACCCCGGCGAGTTCGTGCTCTTTCTGAGTTTCCTCGACCGAGGTCTTACTCTCCCTTCCTCCGATTTCTTCCGACAACTCCTCTCCTTCTACAACATCAAGGTCTCCGATCTCGGCCCGCACAGCGTTCAGCAAATCGCGCTGTTCGTGGCACTGTGCGAGTGCTACCTGGGCTGCCCGCCGTACTTCCCTTTGTGGGTGTCCATCTTCCATGGGCGGGCGGGCGAGCCGGGTTAGCAAGAGCGTCTAGTCGCTGATTCCCAACGGCGGGATCACGTTCCAGGTGAAGTCCGGGGAGAACTTCATCGACATGGCACTGCCCAAGAAGGCGCAGTCGCAGTGGCGTAAGTTCTGGTTCTACGCTCTGGAGTACACTCCTCCAGGCGGAGTCCCCATCCCCCAGTATACGCCGGAGCCGAGTGTGCCTCGGCGCCTCAACGTGAGGTCGCTGCCGAAGGACCAGGAGGAGGTGGTGGGGGGGATGCGCCTGGCGATCCAGGCGCTGAAGGATAGCGGTTTGACGGCCGCCAATATGTACAACTGTTGGCTCGGCCGCCGCTTGGTTCCTCTTCGCTGCCGCGCCCACCTCATGTGGGAATACAAGGGGCAGAACGACTGCACCCGGTCGTCAGCGACCGAGTGGGATGAGGCCGAGTACCGGAAGGCACTCGCCAAGGTCACCACCGCCGTCTTCACCTCCTTCGATGATGGGCTGCAGCCCTTCTCCGAAGACAAGCCAGCGCCAAAGGTAACATTTTACCCTTTTTACTCGTTCTTAGGGAAGCCAAGTGATTGTTAACTCGGTCAGTCGCTTGGAATGCAGCGGTGGCAGACGGTCGCCAACCATCTTCCCCCACTTGCAGGGAAGGAGCCTCCGGAAATGACCGAAGGCGAGGACGACGAGGTTGAAGACGAGGGGGACCGCACTGAGTCGGACTCCAAGGCGCGGGACTTCGTCAGGCTTCCTCGAGGAACAAAGCAGGGGGCGGCCTCCTCTTCGCAGAGCGCGCTGGGCGAGAACGCCCAGGAGGACGACGAAGGAGAGGAGTCGACTTCCCCTCCAGAGAGGAAGGAGGCCGCGAAGAAGGAGGGCGAACCGCGCCCCAAGCGACCGCGCCAAACCATCCTCGAGGGTGCCACCGACCTCCATCGCCCCCTCAAGGATGCTTTGGAAGCCGGGGCCCGAGTCGGCCCGGGCGTCAAGGCCATCCCCACCGTGAAGTAGGCGGCTTGTCCCTGCTTGTGTCTTGATTTGTTACTATGGTATTGGAGTCTCATATTCTTCTCTGCAGATCTAAGAGGAAGGTCCTAACAAGGCCCGCCCCGGTGGCAGGGGCAGCGGCCACGAAGGCGGCAGAGGCGAAGAAGGCCGCCGAGCTGAAGAAAGCCGCCGAGGCGAAGAAGGCGTCCGCCGATCCCGCGGACCTGTCCTCCGTGCGGGAGGAGACCGTCGTCGAGAGTCAGGCGGTGGATGCGACCGCGAGCCCCGCCGAGCCAGTCGACGGGAGCTATCCCCTGGCGAGTGTGAGTCGCGCGGAAAGGGCGACGGCGAATGTCACTCCCAACGCGGCTCAGGATCCGATCGTCGTCCCTTCTTCGACCGTGGGGGAGCCGAGCGCAGCCGCGGGGAGCGATTCTCCAGCGCCGATAAAGGAGCGGCGGACCAAGGCCGCCAGGGATCCGGCTCGTCCCAGCGATCCCGCTGCTATCGACTGAGGCGGAGATGCAAGGAGGTGGGACGCACGAGTCTCGCGGACCTCCGCTATCGACCCTGTCCTTCACTGAGCTGCACACGACGCTTAGTGAAGTTCATGTGGTAGGTTTTGTATGTTCGGCGTGGTTCCCTCCCAGTCCCCGAGGGTCGACTCGGGCTGAAGGGGCGAGTCGAGTCTCTTCATATTGGAACCAGGCGATCGTTGTACTGAAGTTTCCTTTTTGTTGTGCAGGCGGAGGTAAAGCGGCTGACGGCCCTCGTGGAAGAGGCGGCGGAGAAAAACCTTCGCCTAATCGCCCTTGGCAGTAAGTATCTGTTCGCACAGTCCTTGGTTTCGCCGGTGTATTTTCTGCTCTTGCCCTCATGATCTTCCACTTCTTTTAGCAGAGGCGCGGGAAAGGGCGCTTGCCGAGGCTCGAGAGGGGTATGTGAAGGAGTCCTACTTCAGGGAGGCTGACTTCCGAGCCCAGCAAGCCGAGGAGGCGAAGAAGAAGGCAAAGGCGGAGGTCGCTGATCTGACCAAGGTCCTGGAGGACAAGGGCAAGGAGCTCGAAGATGTAATCGCTGACTACAAGGTCAGACTTGAGGCCGCGGCGGAGGCGAGGGACGCTGCCAGGGGTGCAGCCGCTTCTCTGCGTGAGGAGCTGGCGGCTCTAAAGCTGCAGCATTCGAAGGAGCTCGCGGCCGAAAAGGAGGCGTCGGAAGGTACTCTTTTGGCTGTTCAAGCTGAGAAGACGAGCTTCGAGGCCTCCGTCCGCGAGATGTCACGGCAATTGCTCGGTGAGTGTTTACTTTCTTTTAATTTTTTCGGTCGCCAACTTGTACTGCGAGCCCGTTACGGGGGTTTGGCCCTTAAGCGTGGCGAGTCCGCTTCGGGGGTCCAGTCCCCGAGCGTGGCGAGTCCGCTTCGGGGGTCCAGTCCCCGAGCGTGGCGAGTCCGCTTCGGGGGTCCAGTCCCCGAGCGTGGCGAGTGCGCTTCGGGGGTCCAGTCCCCGAGCGTGGCGAATCCCTGATAGAGCGAGTTCTGACTTAGAGAATTTTTTTCCTGCTTGTGTTTCCAGGGCAATGCGACTTCGTTAAGTCGGCGACTCCTCGGGAGTGTCTCCAGGAGGCGACGACGCGCATCATTGCTTGTGCAGGGGAGATCTTGGCGGCGCTTCAGTACCTGAGCCCGCGGGAGGTAATTCCTCGGGACGCGCCGTCGGTCTTCAAGGCCGTCTCCGATATTCCGGCGGTGGTTGATTGGCTCCGCCGCTCCTCCTGTCGAGTGGGTGTCACCATGGCGCTTAGCATGGTGCTTGCCCATTATTCTGAGGGCTTCGACGTGGAGGAGGTGACGGCCGGCTTCCCGTCCGAGACTGGAGAATTTGACATCGCCGAGGTGCTGCGTCTGATGGAGGTGGTTCGCCCTTACGCCGACCGGGTGTTGGCGACTGCGGACTTGGAGACACACATCGCCAGCCAGTCGGCCCCCGAAGACGCGGAGAAGGTGCCAGGCCCGCAGGATTTCCCCGCCGAGCGGCTTTTCCATGCCGCGGCTACCAAGGCCCTGTCAACTTACCCCGTCGTCCGGTACACCCCGAAGTTCCGTCACGGGGACGGTGGAGCCGAGCCGGTGGTGGAGGGAAAGTCGAGCTCGCCCAAGTAGGTTGACGTGCTTTGTAGTGAGCGGATGTGTTGTCCCCCGAGCGGTTGACTCGAGGGTGTGTTATTTGTACATGGGATGCTTTTGGTGAATGAATGTTGGTGACTTTTGCTGCTCTTTTCTCTTTGCTTGTTCGAGCGATTGGAGTGATCCTACTCTTCCATGGCCCGAGGGGCTAGTCGCTATGCGACCCCGATGAAGGCTATCGGCATGACTGTTTTCCTGTTCAAGCTGGGCATCCCCAGTCGCAGTACGTAGTCATTTTGCGCGGATAGCAGCCTCATGGGTGGGTGAGTGGATTTATTGCGCTGTCTGTGTAGCGTGCCTCTCGTCGTGGCTCGGTGAGCCAGTCGCTAGGCGACTCCAAAGGGGTTCTTGGTCGGGCGTTTTTCCTTGGCGAACCGCGGGTCCGTTTTGCGGGGTCCCTAGTCGAAGTACTTAGCCTTTCAAGTCACCTGCCTAAGGTAGAGGAGGGCGTGGAGTTGTGCTTTATAGCGCAGCACTGTGCGATTGCTGGGCCCGGAGGGCTGGTCGAGCGAGCGACCCTGCGGCCAGATCCAGTCACCGTGTTCACTTAGCGGCGTAAGAGACACGGGGCAGACCGGTCCTGGTATTGCGACCGGTGGCTCGTTGTGTTCTTGTTAGCCGAGCTACTTGGTCGATCGTGGATTGCTCGGTCAGCAGCAACAATCGAAGGTCTCGCAGTCCCCGAGTCGCGCACGTTGGGCGATTCGACTCGCGGGGATGGGAGATGAGTTAAGGTCGGCGAGCGCTGCAGAATGGTTGGCGAATGCGATTTGGAGAGACAAGTGTTTTTCATTTATATTCTTGAAGTCGCTTACATGTTTATGCTAGGTGTAGAACCGGCGGAGAAGGTTGACGTTCCAGGGGCGCTCGACTTCTCTGGTGAGCGGCTCGCCCTTGTCGTTCTTGCGGACGTCATTGAGGTAGTAGGCATCGTTGCCAAGCACGCGGCTGATGGCGAATGGTCCCTCCTACGGGGGAGAAAGCTTGTGCATGCCCTTTTTGTCTTGTATGAGCCGAAGGACGAGGTCGCCTTCTTGGAAGGAGCGACTGCGCACTCGGCGACTATGGTATCGGCGCAGGTCTTGCTGGTAAATGGCCGTTCTGGAGAGTGCGAGGTCTCGTGCCTCGTCGAGGAGGTCGACGTTGTCTTGCCGAGATTGCTCGTTTTCTTCTTCGACGTAGCTGGCGACTCGTGGTGAATCATAAGCGATGTCTGTTGGCATGACGGCTTCGGTGCCATACACCAGGAAGAAGGGCGTGTAGCCAGTCGACCTATTTGGTGTTGTGCGAATGCCCCAGAGTACCGAAGATAGTTCTTCGGCCCAGCAGCCAGCCGCGCGCTCCAGGGGTACCATCAGCCGTGGTTTGATCCCATGGAGGATGCTCTGGTTTGCTCTTTCTGCTTGTCTGTTCGACTCGGGGTGTGCGACTGCCGCGAGGTCGAGTCGGATGCCCTTTTCTTCGCAGAAGTCAGCCATTTCCCCTTTGGCGAAGTTTGTACCGTTATCCTTTATGATGCTGTGGGGGTAGCCGTAGCGGTAGATCAACTCCCGGAGAAACTTGGTCGCCGTTTTGCCGTCGCATTTTTTGATGGGTTTTGCTTCTATCCATTTGGTGAACTTGTCCACGGCGACGAGGAGATGGGTATATCCGCCGGGCGCCGTTTTGAACTTCCCCACCATATCCATGCCCCAGACGGTGAATGGCCAGGTGAGGGGTATGGTCTTCAGTGCTGAGCCCGGCATGTGCGACTGGCTGGCGTATTTCTGGCAACCGGCGCATGCTCGAACAATAGCCATGGCGTCGTCGTGAGCTGTTGGCCAGTAGAAGCCGTGCTGAAAAGCTTTGGCCACGATCGAGCGGGCGCCTGCATGATGGCCGCAGTCGCCCGCGTGGATGTCTCGGAGGATCTTGCGACCTTCATTGGCGGTGACGCAGCGCTGGAATATCCCGGAGATGCTGCATTTGTAGAGTTCGTTGTTGATGATGGTAAAGGACTTGCAGCGGCGCACGAGGGTGCGTGCCTCTGTTTCATTCGTCGGTAGTATCTGGCGCTCGAGGTAGCTGAGGTACGGCTCAGTCCAGTCCCCAGCATCCGTGGCGAGTGCGACTAGGGCGGAGTCGGGTGCAGGTGGTTCGGCGATGTCGATTTCCCGTGGTATGTGCACCGATGAACGGGCGAGGACGTCGAGGAAGACTCCTGGGGGGGGTATCCGCTTGGACCCAAGCCTGGCCAAGGCGTCTGCTTCTTCGTTCTTGCGCCTGTCGATCCACTCGACGATGTGGCTAGCGAAGCTGGCGCCGGCTTGGTCGACCGCTCGTTTGTAGGCAATCATGTTGGCGTCGGAGGCGTCGCAGGTGCCGGACGTCTGGCTAGCGACGAGGTCGGAGTCGCCGAGGCATCGCAGGCGAGTTGCGCCCATCTCCCTTGCGACGCGCATGCCATGGAGGAGTGCTTCATACTCGGCCATATTGTTGGTGCAGGGTTCGAATCGGAGCTGCAAGACGTACCGCACGACGTCGCCTTTGGGCGAGGTGAGGACGACGCCTGCGCCTGCTCCTTCGAGGTTTTTAGAGCCGTCGAAGTGTAGCATCCAATGCTTGAGGTCGGCCTGGGAGCTCGGCTGCTGTGCTTCTTCCCAGTCGACGAGGAAGTCGGCTAGTGCCTGGGACTTGATGGTATGGCGCGACTCGTACGTGATGTTGTGGACGCCGAGTTCGACTGCCCACTTGGCTATCCGTCCGGTTGCGTCACGGTTCCGGATGATGTCGGCGAGTGGAGTTGAAGCAACCACTTTGATGGGGTGCTCGTGGAAGTAAGGGGCCAGTCGCCGCTGGGCCCTCAGTACTACGTACACCAGTTTTTGGTAGTGCGGGTAGCGCTGCTTCGATTCGATGAGGGCTTCACTGATGTAGTAGACTGGGCGTTGGATCAGCTGCTCTTTCCCTTCTTCTTTGCGTTCAACGACCATGACTGCACTTATCGCGCGATTCGACGTGGCGACGTATAGCAACATCCTTTCTTGAGGGAGTGGGGCCGCGAGGACAGGTGCATTCCTGAGAGCGTGTTGGAGCTCTTCTAGGGCCTTTTGCGCCTCGTCTGTCCACACGAACGATTCTGATTTCTTCAAGAGGCGATAGAGTGGCGTAGCCTTGTCGCCGAGTCGCGGGATGAAGCGACTGAGTGCCGCGACCCGCCCGGTGAGCTTCTGCGCGTCGACTAGGCAGGTTGGTTGCTTGGTGCGCATGACCGCTGCCGTTTTCTCCGGGTTGGGCTCGATGCCGTGCTTGGAGACGACGTAGCCGAGTAGCTGTCCGGATGGGACTCCGAAGGTGCACTTCAGGGGGTTGAGCTTGATGTTGTACCGCCGCAGGTTTGCGAATGTTTCGGCGAGGTCGGCGACCAGGTCGTCCTGGCGAGTCGACTTCACGACCACGTCGTCTATATAGACGTGGACGTTGCGGCCGATCTGGCTTTCTAGGCAGCTGTTCATGCACCGTTGATAGGTGGCGCCAGCGTTCCGGAGGCCGAAGGTCATGGCCATGTAGCAGTAGGCGCCGAGCGGCGTTATGAACGCCGTCTTCTCCTGGTCCTCCTTGGCCATCTTTATTTGGTTGTAGCCGGAATATGCATCGAGGAAGCATAGCGACTCGGAACCAGCGACCGCATCGATAATCTGGTCGATTCGCAGTAGGACGAATGGGTCCTTTGGGCAGGCGCGGTTCAGGCTTGTGTAATCGATACACATGCGCCACATCTTGTTTTTCTTCAGCACCAAAACTGGGTTTGCCAGCCACTTGGGGTGCTTGATTTCTATGATGAAACCGGCGGCGAGTAGCCGGTTCACCTCTTCGGCGATTGCACGCCGGCGCTCTTCTCCCACGGGCCGCATCGCCTGCCTAACGGGGCGTGCGGTGGGGTCGATGTGTAAATTGTGCTCAGCAAGTTCTCTCGGGACACCTGGCATGTCAGACGGTTTCCATGCAAAGATATCTCGATTCTCACGGAGGAACTTGATGAGCGCGCTTTCCTATTGGGCGGACAGACCCGTCCCAATGGTAACCTGCCTACTCAAATCATTTTCTACAAGGTCTACTTGGCGAGTATCGGTAGTAGGCTTGAAGGTCGCTGCAGGCGAGTCGAGATCGGTCGGCTTCTCGAGGATGGTGGGGTCGTTGCTGTCGACCGGGTACTTGGCGAGTTCGGCGTTGTTGTCGAGTTCTTCGGCGATGACGGCATCGGCGAGCTTGGCGCTGTCGTCCTCGCACTCCAGTGCCATTGCCGGGTCGCCGTGGACGGTTATGATACCGCGGGGCCCGGGCATCTTCATCATGTTGTAGGCGTAATGGGGCGCGGCCATGAATCTGGCGAACGCCTGGAGACCGAGGACGCGGTGGTATGGGCTACGGAAGTTGACCACCTCGAATGTTATCCGCTCGGTGCGGTAATTCACAGGCGTGCCGAAGGTGACTGGCAGCGTGACCTTGCCGATTGGAAAGGCTTTCCGCCCTGGGACGATGCCGTGGAACGTGACTTTGGTGTCCTCAAGGCGCGAGTCCGGCAGACCGAGTTGCTGGAAGGTTTCGTAGTACATTATATTAATGGAGCTTCCTCCATCCATCAGAGTCTTCGGGAGCCAGTAGTCGGCCACTTTTGGCCTGACGACTAGCGCCACTCGGCCTGGGTATTCAATGCGTGGGGCGTGGTCCTCACGACTCCACGTGATGCTTTGCTCGGACCAGTTGAGCCAGCGGGGCACGTCGACTGAGACTGCATGCACGGTGACTGCCCTGGTGAGGACTTTCCGATCGCGGCGGTCGCCGACCCCGGTGAAGGTGTGTAGCGAGCCGGCGCTACGGCCGAATCCGTCTTCTTTACTCTGGTCCTGGTCCTTGGCGCGGTCCTTGTGCTGGTTACTGATGTCTACGGGTGCTTCTATTCTTGTAGACAGTGTTGGGCCTCCAAGAGCAGAGGTTTGTAGAACAGCAGCAAGTTTCCCTTAAGTGGATCACCCAAGGTTTATCGAACTCAGGGAGGAAGAGGTCAAAGATATCCCTCTCATGCAACCACTGCAACCACAAAGCAAGAAGTCTCTTGTGTCCCCAACACACCTAATAGGTGCACTAGTTCGACGAAGAGATAGTGAAATACAAGTGGTATGAATGAATATGAGCGGTAGTACGGCGCGAGAAAAGTGCTTGCTGGCGTGCGGTTGATGGTAGTAATATCGCGAGCGGTATAAATGCGGTAAAACGATAAACAAGCAGCGATAGCGATATTTAGGAACAAGGCCTAGGGATCATACTTTCACTAGTGGACACTCTCAACATTGATCACATAACGAGAATAAATAAATAGATGCTAGACTCTACACCCTCTTGTTGGATGATGAACACCACTAAGCTGTGTAGGATTACATGAACCCTCAATGCCGAGTTAACAAGCTCCACAATATTCAATGTTCATATTTAAATAACCTTAGAGTGAACGGATCAACATAACCAAACCAAGTACTAACATAGCATGCACACTTGTCACCTTCACACTACGAAAGGAGGAATAGATCACATCAATACTATCATAGCAATAGTTAACTTCATAATCTACAAGAGATCACAATCATAGCCTACGCCAAGTACTACACGATGCACACACTTGTCACCATTACACCGTGCGGGAGGAATAAACTACTTTAATAACATCACTAGAGTAGCACACGAGATAAATTGTGATACAAAACACATTGCAATCATAAAGAGATATAAATAAGCACTTCACTATGCCATTCATAACGGTGAATAAGTATTACTGTGAAATATAGCCTAAGAGACCCACACGGTGCACACTGCTGTCACCTTTACACACGTGGGACAAGGAGTCTCCGGAGATCACATAAGTAAAATCCACTTGACTAGCATAATGACATCTAGATTACAAGCATCATCATATGAATCTCAATCATGTAAGGCAGCTCATGAGATTATTGTATTGAAGTACATAGGAGAGAGATGAACCACATAGCTACCGGTACAGCCCCGAGCCTCGATGGAGAACTACTCCCTCCTCATGGGAGACGAGCGGTGTTGATGAAGATGGCGGTGGTGTCGATGGAGAAGCCTTCGGGGGCACTTCCCGTCCGGCGGCGTGCCGGAACGGAGACTCCTGTCCCCCGGATCTTGGCTTCGCGATGGCGGCGGCTGCGGAAGGTTTTCTCCGGTTTCATCGAACGTGATAGGGTTTTCACGACGGAGACCTTAAATAGGCGGAAGGGCAGCGTCGGAAGGGGTGCAGGGCCACCGGACACTAGGGCGGCGCGCCCCTCTCGGGCCGCGCCGCCACCATGTGTGGGCCCCCTGTGGCCCCTCTGCGGCGGCTCTCGGGTGTTCGGAAGCTCCCGGGGATTCTAAGATGCTTGGGCGTTGATTTCGTCCAATTCCGAGAATATTTCCTTACTAGGATTTACGAAACCAAAAACAGCGAGAAACGGAGCGGCACTTCGGCATCTCGTCAATAGGTTAGTTCCGGAAAACGCATAAATATGACATATAATGTGTATAAAACATGTAGATATCATCAATAATGTGGCATGGAACATAAGAAATTATCGATACATCGGAGACGTATCAGCATCCCCAAGCTTAGTTCCTGCTCGTCCCGAGCGAGTAACGATAACAAAGATAATTTACGGAGTGACATGCCATCATAACCTTGATCATACTATTGTAAGCATATGTAATGAATGCAGCGACAAAACAATGGTAATGACATGAGTAAACAAATGAATCATAAAGCAAAGACTTTTCATGAATAGTACTTTCAAGACAAGCATCAATAAGTCTTGCATAAGAGTTAACTCATAAAGCAATAAATCGAAGTAAAGGTATTGAAGCAACACAAAGGAAGATTGAGTTTCAGCGGTTGCTTTCAACTTATAACATGTATATCTCATGGATAGTTGTCAACATAGAGTAATATAACAAATGCAATATGCAAGTATGTAGGAATCAATGCACAGTTCACACAAGTGTTTACTTCTTGAGATGGAGAGAAATAGGTGAACTGACTCAACATAAAAGTAAAAGAAAGGCCCTTCGCGAGAGGAAGCATTGATTGCTATATTTGTGCTAGAGCTTTGGTTTTGAAAACATAAAGAGAGCATAAAAGTAAAATTTTGAGAGGTGTTTGTTGTTGTCAACGAATGGTAGTGGGCACTCTAACCACCTTATCAACCAGACTTTCAAGAGCGGCTCCCATGAAGGACGTTATCTCTACCAGCAAGGTAGATCATCCCTCTTCTCTTTTGTTTACACATGTACTTTAGTTTAGTTTTTATTTTTTATTTTTTAGATGACACTCCTCCCAACCTTTGCTTTCTCAAGCCATGGCTAACCGAATCCTCGGGTGCCTTCCAACATTTCACATACCATGGAGGAGTGTCTATTTGCAAAATTAAGTTGCTTACTGATGAATCAGAGCAAAACATGTGAAGAGAATTATTAATGCAAGTTAATTAATTGGGGCTGGGAACCCCATTGCCGGCTCTTTTTGCAAAATTATTGGATAAGCGGATATGCCACTAGTCCATTGGTGAAAGTCTGTCCGAAGTAAATGACAAGATCGAAAGATAAAACACCACATACTTCCTCATGAGCTATAAAACATTGACACAAATCAGAGGTGATAAATTTTGAATTATTTAAAGGTAGCACTCAAGCAATTTACTTTGGAATGGCGGAGAAATACCATGTAGTAGGTAGGTATGGTGGACACAAATGGCATAGTGGTTGGCTCAAGGATTTTGGATGCATGAGAAGTATTCCCTCTCGATACAAGGTTTAGGCTAGCAAGGTAATTTGAAACAAACACAAGGATGAACCGGTGCAGACAAAACTCACATAAAAGACATATTGTAAACATTATAAGACTCTACACCGTCTTCCTTGTTGTTCAAACTCTTTACTAGAAATTATCTAGACCTTAGAGAGACCAATTATGCAAACCAAATTTTAGCAAGCTCTATGTATTTCTTCATTAATAGGTGCAAAGTATATGATGCAAGAGCTTAAACATGAGCACAAAAATTGCCAAGTATCAAGTTATTCAAGACATCATACCAATTACTACATGTAGCATTTCCCGTTTCCAACCATATAACAATTAACGAAGCAGTTTCAACCTTCGCCATGAAAATTAAAAGCTAAGAACACATGTGTTCATATGAACCAGCGGAGCGTGTCTCTCTCCCACACAAGGATGAATTTATTCAAACATAAACAAAAATAAAAACAAACAGACGCTCCAAGTAAAGTACATAAGATGTGACCGAATAAAAATATAGTTTCAAGAGAAGAAACCTGATAAGTTGTCGATGAAGAAGGGGATGCCTTGGGCATCCCCAAGCTTAGATGCTTGGGTTTTCTTGAAATATGTAGGGATGAACCACGGGGGCATCCCCAAGCTTAGACTCTTCACTCTTCTTGATCATAGTATATCATCCTCCTCTCTTGACCCTTGAAAACTTCCTCCACACCAAACTCGAAACAAACTCATTAGAGGGTTAGTGCATAATTAAAAATTCACATGTTCAGAGGTGACACAATCATTCTTAACACTTCGGACATTGCCCAAAGCTACTTGGAAGGTAATGGAACAAAGAAATCCACCCAACACAGCGAAAGAAGCAATGTGAAATAAAAGGCAGAATCTGTCAAAACGAACGATCCGTAAAGACGAATTTTAAAATGGCACCAGACTTGCTCAGATGAAAATGCCCAAATTGAATGAAAGTTGCGTACATATCTGAGGATCACTCACGTAAATTGGCATAATTTTCTGAGTTACCTACGAGAGAATTAGGCCCAGATTCGTGACAGCAAGAAATCTGTTTACTGCGCGATAATCCAAATCTAGTATGAACCTTACTATCAAAGACTTTACTTGGCACAACAATGCAACAAAACTAAGATAAGGAGAGGTTGCTACAGTAGTAACAACTTCCAAGACACAAATGTAAAATATAGGTACTGTAGCAAAATAAACACATGGGTTATCTCCCAAGAAGTTCTTTCTTTATAGCCATTAAGATGGGCTCAGCAGTTTTAATGATGCACTCGCAAGAAATAAGAGTTGAAGCAAAAGAGAGCATCAAGAAGCAAATTCAAAACAAATTTAAGTCTAACATGCTTCCTATGCATAGGAATCTTGTAAATAAATAAGTTCATGAAGAGCAAAGTAACAAGCATAGGAAGATAAAACCAGTGTAACTTCAAAAATTTCAGCATATAGAGAGGTGTTTTAGTAACATGAAAATTTCTACAACCATATTTTCCTCCCTCATAATAATTTTCATAGGCATCATGAACAAACTCAACAATATAAGTATCACATAAAGCATTCTTATTCACATGCATAAAAGTATCATTACTCTCCACATAAGCATAATCAATTTTATTAGTTGTAGTGGGAGCAAATTCAACAAAGTAGCTATCATTATTATTCTCATCATCAAATATAGGAGGCATATTGTAATCATAATCAAATTTATCCTCCATAACAGGCGGTACTAAAAGACTACTATCATCATCATAAATAGGAGGCAAAGTATCATCAAAGTAAATTTTCTCCTCAATGCTTGGGGGACTAAAAATATCATGCTCATCAAAGCCAACTTCCCCAAGCTTAGAATTTTCCATATCATTAGCAACAATGGTGTTCAAAGCGTTCATACTAATATCATTGCTACTAGCATGCAAATAAGATTCCATAGGTTTTTTAATTTTCGCATTAAACCATTCATGTCTTGACTCAGGAAATAGAATAAAAAGCTCACAGATGTTTTCCATTATGCCTTACTAGTGTAAAACAAGAAACAAAAAGATGCAATTGCAGGATCTAAAGGAAATAGCTTTGAGCACACACACAACGGCAACAGAAAAGTACTTTACCTGGGACCGAAGTATGAGAGCCTTTTACCTTTCCTCCCCGGCAACGAGCGCCAGGAAAAGTGCTTGATGTCTACGGGTGCTTCTATTCTTGTAGACGAGTGTTGGGCCTCCAAGAGCAGAGGTTTGTAGAACAGCGGCAAGTTTTCCTTAAGTGGATCACCCAAGGTTTATCGAACTCGGGGAGGAAGAGGTCAAAGATATCCCTCTCATGCAACCTCGCAACCACAAAGCAAGAAGTCTCTTGTGTCCCCAACACACCTAATAGGTGCACTAGTTCGGCGAAGAGATAGTGAAATACAAGTGGTATGAATGAATATGAGCGGTAGTACGGCACCGAGAAAAGTGCTTACTTGGCGTGCGAGTTGATGGTAGTAATATCACGAGCGGTATAAATGCGGTAAAACGAGTAAACAAGCAGCGATAGCGATATTTAGGAACAAGGCCTAGGGATCATACTTTCACTAGTGGACACTCTCAACATTGATCACATAACGAGAATAAATAAATAGATGCTAGACTCTACACCCTCTTGTTGGATGATGAACACCACTAAGCTGTGTAGGATTACACGAACCCTCAATGCCGGAGTTAACAAGCTCCACAATATTCAATGTTCATATTTAAATAACCTTAGAGTGCATAACGAGATCAACATAACCAAACCAAGTACTAACATAGCATGCACACTGTCACCTTCACACTACGAAAGGAGGAATAGATCACATCAATACTATCATAGCAATAATTAACTTCATAATCTACAAGAGATCACAATCATAGCCTACGCCAAGTACTACACGATGCACACACTGTCACCATTACACCGTGCAGGAGGAATAAACTACTTTAATAACATCACTAGAGTAGCACACGAGATAAATTGTGATACAAAACACATTGCAATCATAAAGAGATATAAATAAGCACTTCACTATGCCATTCATAACGGTGAATAAGTATTCTGTGAAATATAGCCTAAGAGACCCACACGGTGCACACACTTGTCACCTTTACACACGTGGGACAAGGAGTCTCCGGAGATCACATAAGTAAAATCCACTTGACTAGCATAATGACATCTAGATTACAAGCATCATCATATGAATCTCAATCATGTGAGGCAGCTCATGAGATTATTGTATTGAAGTACATAGGAGAGAGATGAACCACATAGCTACCGGTACAGCCCCGAGCCTCGATGGAGAACTACTCCCTCCTCATGGGAGACGAGCGGCGTTGATGAAGATGGCGGTGGTGTCGATGGAGAAGCCTTCGGGGGCACTTCCCCGTCCGGCGGCGTGCCGGAACGGAGACTCCTGTCCCCGGATCTTGGCTTCGCGATGGCGGCGGCTCCGGAAGGTTTTCTCCGGTTTCGTCGAACGTGATAGGGTTTTCGCGACGGAGACCTTAAATAGGCGGAAGGGCAGCGTCGGGAAGGGGTGCGGGGCCACCGGACACTAGGGCGGCGCGCCCCTCTCCGGGCCGCGCCGCCACCATGTGTGGGCCCCCTGTGGCCCCTCTCCGGCGGCTCTCGGGTGTTCGGAAGCTCCCGGGGATTCTAAGATGCTTGGGCGTTGATTTCGTCCAATTCCGAGAATATTTCCTTACTAGGATTTCTGAAACCAAAAACAGCGAAAACAGGAGCGGCACTTCGGCATCTCGTCAATAGGTTAGTTCCGAAAAACGCATAAATATGACATATAATGTGTATAAAACATGTAGATATCATCAATAATGTGGCATGGAACATAAGAAATTATCGATACGTCGGAGACGTATCAGTTACCGCCGTTGGCTTCTTTGGCGCGGCGGGCTTTCTCGATCTGCTTCAGGGAATAGCAGTTTCTAGTCGTGTGGTTGGAGGGCTTGCCCTCCCTGTTGTGGTAGATGCATGGGGCATCCAGCAAGCTGCGCGCGTCGAATCGCTTGGGCTGGGGCCGGTCTTCTCTTGGTGCGCGGTTGTCTCGGCGGAACGACTTCGGGTCGCGTTGCTCGTAGTCGGCATTGGCGACGAGTTCCGTGTGGCCACCATCGGCGCGGCGTTTGCCGCCACTGGACCGGCCACTGAACCGGTATTCGCCGCGGCGGTTGTCGGAGTGAGTGGGGCAGCGATTGCGCCGCTGGCCGTACTCGTCGTCCGAGTCGACTGTGGGGTCTTCGTCGGCGTAGCGCAGGGCGATGTCGAAGAGCTCAGCGCTGGAGATGTTATCCCTGCTGACTCGATGGAGCTTCGCGCTGAGTGGCTCATATCGGCAGCACCTTCGGAAGCAGTAGATTGCCGTGTGACTGTTTGCAGAAAAACAGTAGAACAGTATTGCAGTAGATTGTATTTCAGTATAGAGAATTGGACCGGGGTCCACAGTTCACTAGAGGTGTCTCTCCCATAAGATAAACAGCATGTTGGGTGAACAAATTACGGTTGGGCAATTGACAAATAAAGAGGGCATGACCATGCACATACATATTATGATGAGTATAGTGAGATTTAATTGGGCATTACGACAAAGTACATAGACCGCCATCCAGCATGCATCTATGCCTAAAAAGTCCACCTTCGAGGTTATCATCCGAACCCCCTCCGGTATTAAGTTGCTAACAACGAGACAATTGCATTAAGTATTACGCGTAATGTAATCAGTAACTACATCCTTGAACATAGCACCAATGTTTTATCCCTAGTGGCAACAGACACATCCACAACCTTAGAACTTTCACGTCACTCGTCCCGAGATATCAATGGAGGCATGAACCCACTATCGAGCATAAATACTCCCTCTTGGAGTTACAAGCATCTACTTGGCCGGAGCATCTACTAGTAACGGAGAGCATGCAAGATCATAAACAACACATAGACATAACTTTGATAATCAACATAACAAGTATTCTCTATTCATCGGATCCCAACAAACGCAACATATAGAATTACGGATAGATGATCTTGATCATGTTAGGCAGCTCACAAGATCCGACAATGAAGCACAATGGGGAGAAGACAACCATCTAGCTACTGCTATGGACCCATAGTCCAGGGGTAGACTACTCACTCATCACTCCGGAGGCGACCATGGCGGCGTAGAGTCCTCCGGAAGATGATTCCCCTCTCCGGCAGGGTGCCGGAGGCGATCTCCTGGATCCCCCGAGATGGGATCGGCGGCGGCGTCTCTGGAAGGTTTTCCGTATCGTGGCTCTCGGTACTGGGGGTTTCGCAACGGAGGCTTTAAGTAGGCGGAAGGGCAGGTCAGGAGGCGGCACGAGGGGCCCACACCACAGGGCCGCGCGGCCAAGGGGGGGCCGCGCCGCCTAGGGTGTGGCCACCTCGTGGCCCCACTTCGTCTCCTCTTCGGTCTTCTGGAAGCTTCGTGGCAAAATAGGACCACGGGCGTTGATTTCGTCCAATTCCGAGAATATTTCGTTACTAGGATTTCCGAAACCAAAAACAGCGGAAAACAGCAATCGGCACTTCGGCATCTTGTTAATAGGTTAGTTCCAGAAAATGCACGAATATGACATAAAGTGTGCATAAAACATGTAGATAACATCAATAATGTGGCATGGAACATAAGAAATTATCGATACGTTGGAGACGTATCAGCATCCCCAAGCTTACAAGTATAGGTTTAGGGAGAAAATAGTCTTGATGACCCACAAGTATAGGGGGTGTATCGTAGTATTTTTGATAAGTAAGAATGTCGATCCCAACGAGGAGCAGAAGGTGTTGACAAGCAGTTTCGATGAAGGATTCACTGTAAATGCTCACGAGACAAGTATTCGGGGGGTTTTGATGTAACGAGTTGAATAAAGTACGAGTAAGTAAAGTGCGAGAGTAACAATTGCAGCGAGTGGCCCAATCCTTTTTAGCACAAAGGACAAGCCGGTTTGTTTACTTATAATGACCAAACGTTCTCGAGGACACACGGGATTTTAGTCTAGTGCTTTCGCTACATACGGCTAAATAATCTTCATTGTTATGATAAGTGTTGTGTGGGTGAACCTATGCTAATGTACCGCCCTTCCTAGGACTAATACATACTTGTGATTATACCCCTTGCAAGCATCCGCAACTACAAGAAAGTAATTAAGAATAAATCTAACCACGGCCTTAAACTGCGAGATCCTGCGATCCCTCCTCGCATCGATATACCAACGGGGGTTTAGGTTTACGTCACTCCGGCAACCCCGCAATTGGCAAACGAATACAAGATGCATTCCCCTAGGCCCATAAATGGTGAAGTGTCATGTAGTCGACGTTCACATGACACCACTAGAAGAATAACACCACAACTTAAATATCATACCATTGAATATTACTCAACCATAGTTCACTACTAACATTTAGACTTCACCCATGTCCTCAAGAACTAAACAAACTACTCACGAGACATCATATGGAACATGATCAGAGGTGATATGATGATGAATAACAATCTGAACATAAACTTGGTTCAATGGTTTCACTCAATAGCATCAACAACAAGTAGAGATCGATACCGGGAGAGTTTCCCCTATCAAACAATCAAGATCAAACCCAAATTGCTACGGCGGTGACGGTGTCCAGCGGTGGAGACGGCGGTGATGATGGTGGAGATGATGATGATGGTGATGGAGATGATGTCCAGCTCGATGACGGTGACGATGGCGTCGATTTCCCCTTCCGGAGGGAATTTCCCCGGCGGATTCCCGCCCGCCGGAGAGCTCTTTCTCTCTCGGTGTTCTCCGCCACGTAGAGGTGGTCAGTAACTCTTCGCGAGGTACCCTCTCGTGGCTTAGGTTTTCGGGACGAAGGATTTCGCGAAGAAAAGGAGGCGAAAGGGGCTGTGGGGCCCCCACACCACATGGTGGCGCGGCCAGGCCATGGGCCGCGCCGCCCTATGGTGTGGGCCCACCCTGGGTCCAGCTGGCTCCTCCTTCTGGCTTCCTTCGTCATCTTGAAAAATAGGATTTTTGGTATAATTTCCTTCCACAGTTGATCTTCCGAAATATTGCGTTCTGACGGTGCTTTTTCCAGCAGAATCCTGGCTCCGGTGCTTGATCCTCCAATAATGATGAAACATGCAAAATAGATGAAATAACATAAGTATTGTGTCCCAATATGAAATATATCAATGAATAACAGCAAATTAAGATATAAAATAGTGATGCAAATTGGACGTATCAACTCCCCCCAAGTTTAGACTTCGCTTGTCCCCAAGCGAAACTGAGCTCGGTAAACAGGACCACATGTTTATGGAGTGAAGAGTCGATAAATAAAATACGGACAAGAAGCATCATATTCATTCACACAAGACATTATAGTGAACAACTTCCTCATATAACTCAACTTGAAACAAGTATAAGGTAATCACAAATAAAGGTGCATAAGAAATCATAGTTGGTAATGGCAAACTTCGTTCTTGGTCAGAGAACAATTAACAGATTATATTTATCTCATTGAGCAGCACTCTCATGTTAAAGTTTATAAGGCACAACTTGCATACTCAATCATAATGGTCTCTTCATGATCATTGATAACTTGCAAAGCTATATTCATTCAGATAAAACTTGTACTAAACAAGGAAGAATAAAAGACATGATGAAGCAAATCACAATATAATGGTTTGATCACAACTACTCAAATGCTTGCTTGAGATGGAGGGAAATAGGTTTACTGACTCAACATAAAGTAAAAGACAGGCCCTTCGCAGAGGGAAACAGGGATTAAATCATATGCTAGAGCTTTTTCAGTTTTGCAATCATATAAAGAGAATAAAAGTAACATTTTGAGAGGTGTTTGTTGTTGTCAACGACTGGTAGCGGGTACTCTAACCCCCTTGCCAGACAACCTCCAAAGAGCGGCTCCCATATTATTTCATTTTATGTGGCACTCCTTCCAACCTTTCTTTCACAAACCATGGCTAACCGAATCCTCGGGTGCCTGCCAACAATCTCATACCATGAAGGAGTGCCTTTTTATTTTAGTTTTATTATGATGATGACACTCCCCCCAACCTTTGCTTACACAAGCCATGGCTAACCGAATCCTTCAGGTGCCGTCCATCAATCACATACCATGGAGGAGTGTCTATTTAGTTTAATTAATTTGGGACTGGGAATCCCATTGCCAGCTCTTTTTGCAAAATTATTGGATAAGCGGATGAAGCCACTAGTCCATTGGTGAAAGTTGCCCAACAAGATTGAAAGATAAAACACCACATACTTCCTCATGAGCTATGAAACATTGACACAAATAAGATATACTAAGTTTTGAATTGTTTAAAGGTAGCACATGAAGTATTTACTTGGAATGGCGGAAAATACCATGTAGTAGGTAGGTATGGTGGACACAAATGACATAGGTTTGGGCTAAGGTTTGGATGCACGAGAAGTATTCCCTCTCGGTACAGGTTTTTGGCTAGCAAGGTTAATTAGCAAGCATAAGAGTTGAGGGAAACAAACAAATATACATGTGATAGAAACAATCATGCATCTTCCTTGTAAGCACAAACAATTTTAACTTCAGAATAATAAGCTATGAGCTAACAAGAAAGAAAGATATGAAACAACTACATGTATTTCTCTTTTCTACTTAAACCTCAAAGTGTTGTTGCTATTGACCAATGCTAAGTTTGCCAAAACCAAATAGATTTATTCAATGCTCCCAAAGTGATACCAATACTAATGACAAGGTAAATCATATAATAGAGATTGCAAACTAAAATAAGATATGCAATATGTAAATGATAAGACTTCTCATTAATATTCCATAATGATAACTCACACCAAGGGATACATAGACAACTAACTAAAGGAGAGATACTTCCAAACTGCAACCCATCTTATATGATAACTTCCCTACTCATGATATGACACTACTTGACAGTAAAAAGTAAAAGATAGTGATGATGTGATACCGCGGCACTCCCCCAAGCTTGGAACAAACCAAGGGGATGCCAATACCGATGATGAATTACTCCTTTGGCGATGGTGGTGATGAATTCCTGACAAGCTTCTCAATAAGCTCCTGAAGCTCATCAATCCTGTATGTGAGATTGCGAATCATCTCCGAATTGTGCTTGACGCGGTTAAGGAGTCTGTCCGATGGCGAGTCCCAACTCTTGGAGTTATTTCCCCACTCTTCAGCCTTAGGCTCCCTCCTTCCTGCAGTGTTAGAGCGATCTATATCCCACTGGCTAGGCAATGCTGCCTTGGGAGTCCCTTCAATTTGATTATTGAAAATTAGATTGTGGAAGGGGTGATGAGTGCCTGATAAGGATGTCTTCGGAGCTAGGTAATGACGTGGAACCGCTCCTCCAGTGCGAATTCTTGCGCTCTTGTTTGCACTAAAAGGGTTGTTGATACGTCTCCAACGTATCTATAATTTCCGATGTTCCATGCTTGTTTTATGACAATACCAACATGTTTTGTTCACACTTTATATCATTTTCATGCATTTTCCGGAACTAACCTATTAACAAGATGCCACGGTGCCGGTTCTCGTTTTCTGCTGTTTTTGGTTCCAGAAAGGCTGTTCGGGCAATATTCTCGGAATTGGACGAAATCAACGCCAAACCTCCTATTTTTCCCGGAAGCGTCCAGAACACCGAAGAAGAGTCGGAGAGGGGCCGGGGGGCCACCACACCACATGGCGGCGCGGGCCGGGCCTAGGCCGCGCCGACCTAGGGTGTGGCGCCCCCGAGTGCCCCCTGCGCCGCCTCTTCGCCTATAAAAGCCCTTTCGACCTAAAAACGCAGTACCAATTGACGAAACTCCGAGAAAGACTCCGGGGCGCCGCCGCCATCGCGAAACTCCAATTCAGGGGACGGAACTCTGTTTCGGCACCACTGCCGGACGGGAATTGCCCCGGAGCCATCTCCACCACCGTCTTCACCGCCATCGCTGCCTCCATGATGAGGAGGGAGTAATCCACCCCCGAGGCTGAGGGCTTCGCCGTAGCTATGTGGTTCATCTCTCTCCCATGTACCTCAATACAATAATCTCATGAGCTGCTTTACATGATTGAGATTCATATGAGTTTGTATCACAATTTATCTATGTGCTACTCTAGCAAAGTTATTAAAGTAGTTCTATTCCTCCTGCACGTGTGTAAAGGTGACAGTGTGTGCACCATGTTAGTACTTGGTTTATGCTATGATCATGATCTCTTGTAGATTGCGAAGTTAACTATTGCTATGATAATATTGATGTGATCTATTCCTCCTACATATGCATGAAGGTGACGGTGTGCATGCTATGTTAGTACTTGGTTTAGTCTTTTGATCTATCTTACACTATAAGGTTACCAAAATATGAACATAATTGTGGAGCTTGTTAACTCCGGCATTGAGGGTTCGTGTAATCCTACGCAATGTGTTCATCATCCAACAAAAGTGTAGAGTATGCATTTATCTATTCTGTTATGTGATCAATGTTGAGAGTGTCCACTAGTGAAAGTGTAATCCCTAGGCCTTGTTCCTAAATACTGCTGAGTTACTACTTGCTTGTTTCTTGTTTTACTTGTGTTACTACTGCTGCAATACTACCACCATCAACTACACGCCAGACAAGCTATTTTACGGCACCGTTGCTACTTGCTCATATATATTCATACCACTCGTATTTCACTATCTCTTCGCCGAACTAGTGCACCTATTAGGTGTGTTGGGGACACAAGAGACTTCTTGCTTTGTGGTTGCGGGGTTGCATGAGAGGGATATCTTTGACCTCTTCCTCCACTGAGTTCGATAAACCTTGGGTGATCCACTTAAGGGAAAACTTGCTGCTCGTTCAACAAACCTCTGCTCTTGGAGGCCCAACACCGTCTACGGGAAAGGAGGGGAACGTAGACATCAAGCACTTTTACGGCGCCGTTGGCGGGGAGGAAAGGTAAAAGGTACTCACACTCCGGACCTCGGCTACCAAGCTATTTTCCGCCATTGTAAGTACTCGAAGCTATTTCCTTTAGATCCTGCAATTGCAACTTTTTGTTTCTTGTTTACACTAGTTAGGCATAATGGAAAACAACAAAAAAATTGGTGAGCTTTTTAGTCTTTTTCCTGATTTAGAATTGTTTGATGCAAAAATTAAAAAACCTATGGAACCTTATTTGCATGCTAGTAGTGATGTTATTAGTATGAATGCAATTACTGCTAATGCTATGGAGAAGTCTAAGCTTGGGGAAGCTAGTTTTTGTGATCTTTTTAGCTTCCCATCTTTAGAGGAGAAAATTTGTTCTGATAATGCTTTATCTCCCATATGCGATAACTCTAATGATGCTTCTGATATTTTGA
The DNA here is from genome assembly GCF_022539505.1 of Lolium rigidum. Classification (NCBI taxonomy): domain Eukaryota; kingdom Viridiplantae; phylum Streptophyta; class Magnoliopsida; order Poales; family Poaceae; genus Lolium; species Lolium rigidum. The sequence continues at coordinate 251,801,539 of NC_061513.1, read as the reverse complement.
ATCCACCTGCTGAAAGTATTCAGTATAAAATACCTATGAAAATTATTGAACGTGTTATGGACAACCACTATAAAGGGGATGGAACTGTCCATCCTAGAGATCATTCTATTGTTTTTGCACGAATTATGTGGGTTATTCAAGTGTGCGGGTATCTCTATGGATGAAGTGAGGAAGAAGCTATTCTCGTTTATTTGTCCGGTAAAGCGGCGCATTGGTATAAATTGTTGGAGAATAGACATTCTCTTGGTTGGGAGGAAATTGCATCTCTCTTTTATTCTAAATTTTATCCTCCTCATGAAGTGCATATTGATAGGAATTATATTTATAACTTTTATCCTCGTGATGGAGAGAGTATTTCTCAAGCGTGGGGGAGACTGAAGTCACTAATGCTCAAATGTCCCATTCATGAGCTCCCCAGTAATGTTATTGTTAACAATTTTTATGCGAGGCTTTCGGGACAACACAAGGACTATACGGACGCGTGTTCGGAGGGATCTTTCACAAGCAAGGAGGTTGAAGCTAGGTGGGATCTTCTTGATCGGATTGAGGACAACGTGAAGGATGGGAGAACGACAAAGGTAAAGAGTCGGTATAAATTATGATTATGAATGCATTGAAGCTTTTATGGATACTGATAAATTTCGAAATATGAGTGCTACTTATGGTCTTGACTCTCAAGTTGCTGCAAATCTTTATAAATCCTTTGCTTCTCATTTTGAATTGCCTAAGAAGAATTTTGATAAGTATCATGAACCTTTTAAAGAGGCTTGCATGAAGAATGAAATTGTTGTTAATTATTGCAATAAGCATGCTCAAACTCCTAAGAATGCTATTTCCTATAAGCATGTTAATTTTTGTGGAATGCATAGACCTTGTGGAATTAATCAAATCGAAGATGAATATTGTATCCATCATACTAATGAAAAAACTAGAAAGTGGTTTAGGGCTCTAAATGATCTTGGTAAAAAAGTTTGTGCCCTCTATCCTTTTATTTGTGAAGTTTGCCATGAAGTGGGTCATTTTAATTTTCAATGCTCCTCCGATGATAATTTGAACCCAATGAGTGCTGCAAATTTGTATTGTGATGATGAAATTACTCCTAATCAGCATGATGAACTTACTTTATTTTTGGGGTGTGAAGAACTGTCGAGAAAAATTTCTTTGTTACATATGAGTGATCTTGATATTGATGATGTCCTGCATGGGTGTTTTTCTTATTGCATTGATAATAGCCATACAAATACTTACATACAAAATATTTTAGAAGATGACACCTTGCCAAAATATGATAGGACCATTGTGTGTTTTCAACTAATTAATGAAAAGGAGGGATCCTCCCAAGTTTCTTCTATTGTTTCTGAAAGTAAATCAGGTTATGCGGACAAGCCACCCTTCAAGCCTCTTCCTCCTGAAGAAGGGAACGAGGAGAAGGAAGAGAAGAAGAAGAAGGGAACGAAGAAGAAGAAGAAGAAGAAGAAGGGGAATAAAAAGAAAGAGGTAACGGCGTATCCCCGCGTGAATGAGATAACGCTAGGTAACCGTAAGTATGTTGCTCCTAATGATTATTGTGATAATGAATCTGAATATGATGATCTTCCTATGCCCTTTACATACATTAGCAATCATGATTTGAATGAGCACACTACTTTTGATATTGCAAATCTCGGGAAATTAATTCTGAAAATGATGATGATAATAATTGCCATAGTGTCGGTGCTATCCATGCTTCCTCCCATAATGATATAGAAAGCTCTAAGCTTGGGGAAGAGGTGTTTGAAAATCCTTTTGCTACTGGTCATTATGTTCTTGATACATCTCCTTCTAATAACAATGATGGTGTGGACACAGATAAACCGATTGTGAAAGATAACTATTCTATTTCTTATGATGACACTGTGCCTCCGATCTTTGATGATTATTATAAAGAATGCTATGATATAGGTTATAATTATCCTTATGAAACTTGTCATAGTCATGATTGGATTACCAAAAACAATTCTTTTAATATGCAACTTGTTTACCATGTTCAAATTCTTGATAATAATCTTGCTCCAATTACTATTAATGAGAATAACTCTTCTTATGCCAAAATTAATGATACTTCTATGCATATGAACCATGATAAGAATGTTTTAAGTGATGGGTATATTGTGGATTTCATCAATGATGCTACTGAAAGTTATTATGAGAGAGGAAAATATGGTTGCAAAAAATTTCATGTTACTAAAACACCTCTCTATGTGCTGAAATTTTTCAAGCTACACTTGTTTTATCTTCCTATGCTTGTTACTTTGCTCTTCATGAACTTGTTTATTTACAAGATTCCTATGCATAGGAAGCATGTTAGACTTAAATGTGTTTTGGATTTGCCTCTTGATGCTCTCTTTTGCTTCAAATACAATTTCTTGCGAGTGCATCATTAAAGCTGCTTGAGCCCATCTTAATGGCTATAAAGAAAGAACTTCTTGGGAGATAACCCATGTGTTATTTTGCTACAGTACTTTGTTTTATATTTGTGTCTTGGAAGTTGTTTACTACTGTAGCAACCTCTCCTTATCTTAGTTTTGTGTTTTGTTGTGCCAAGTAAAGCCGTTGATAGAAAAGTAAGTACTAGATTTGGATTACTGCACAGTTCCAGATTTCTTTGCTGTCACGAATCTGGGTCCACCTCCCTGTAGGTAGCTCAGAAAATTAAGCCAATTTACGTGCATGATCCTCAGATATGTACGCAACTTTCATTCAATTTGAGCATTTTCATTTGAGCAAGTCTGGTGCCATTTTAAAATTCGTCAATACGAACTGTTCTGTTTTGACAGATTCTGCCTTTTATTTCGCATTGCCTCTTTTGCTATGTTGGATGAATTTCTTTGATCCACTAATGTCCAGTAGCATTATGCAATGTCCAGAAGTGTTAAGAATGATTGTGTCACCTCTGAATATGTTAATTTTTATTGTGCACTAACCCTCTAATGAGTTGTTTCGAGTTTGGTGTGGAGGAAGTTTTCAAGGGTCAAGAAAGGAGGATGATATACTATGATCAAGAAGAGTGAAAGCTCTAAGCTTGGGGATGCCCCGGTGGTTCATCCCTGCATATTTCAAGAAGACTCAAGCGTCTAAGCTTGGGGATGCCCAAGGCATCCCCTTCTTCATCGACAAATTATCAGGTTCCTTCTCTTGAAACTATATTTTTATTCGGTCACATCTTATGTGCTTTACTTGGAGCGTCTGTGTGTTTTTGTTTTTTGTTTTTTGTTTGAATAAATGCTTTTGTGGGAGAGAGACACGCTCCGCTGGTTCATATGAACACATGTGTTCTTAGCTTTTAGTATTCATGGCGAAGTTTCTTCTTCGTTAAATTGTTATATGGTTGGAATTGGAAAATGATACATGTAGTAATTGCTATTAATGTCTTGGGTAATGTGATACTTGGCAATTGTTGTGCTCATGTTTAAGCTCTTGCATCATATGCTTTGCACCCATTAATGAAGAAATACATAGAGCATGCTAAAATTTAGTTTGCATATTTGGTTTCTCTAAGGTCTAGATAATTTCTAGTATTGAGTTTGAACAACAAGGAAGACGGTGTAGAGTCTTATAATGTTTTCAATATGTCTTTTATGTGAGTTTTGCTGCACCGGTTCATCCTTGTGTTTGCTTCAAACAACCTTGCTAGCCTAAACCTTGTATCGAGAGGGAATACTTCTCATGCATCCAAAATCCTTGAGCCAAACAACACTATGCCATTTGTGTCCACCATACCTACCTACTACATGGTATTTTCCGCCATTCCAAAGTAAATTGCTTGAGTGCTACCTTTAAAATTCCATCATTCACCTTTGCAATATATAGCTCATGGGACGAATAGCTTAAAAACTATTGTGGTATTGAATATGTAATTATGCACTTTATCTCTTATTAAGTTGCTTGTTGTGCGATAACCATGTTCATTGGGGACGCCATCAACTATTCATTGTTGAATTTCATGTGAGTTGCTATGCATGTCCGTCTTGTCCGAAGTAAGAGAGATCTACCACCCTATGGTTAAGCATGCATATTGTTAGAGAAGAACATTGGGCCGCTAACTAAAGCCATGATCCATGGTGGAAGTTTCGAGTTTTGGACATATATCCTCAATCTCATATGAGAAAATTATTAATTGTTGTTACATGCTTATGCATAAAAGAGGAGTCCATTATCTGTTGTCTATGTTGTCCCGGTATGGATGTCTAAGTTGAGAATAATCAATAGCGAGAAATCCAATGCGAGCTTTCTCCTTAGACCTTTGTACAGAGCGGCATAGAGGTACCCCTTTGTGACACTTGGTTAAAACATGTGCATTGTGATGATCCGGTAGTCCAAGCTAATTAGGACAAGGTGCGGGCACTATTAGTATACTATGCATGAGGCTTGCGACTTGTAAGATATAATTTACATGATACATATGCTTTATTACCACCGTTGACAAAATTGTTTCATGTTTTCAAAATCAAAGCTCTAGCACAAATATAGCAATCGATGCTTTCCTCTTTGAAGGACCATTCTTTTACTTTTATTGTTGAGTCAGTTCACCTATCTTTCTCCACCTCAAGAAGCAAACATTTGTGTGAAGCTGTGCATTGATTCTTATATACTTGCTTATTGCATTTGTTATATTGCTTTGCATTGACAACTATCCATGAGATATACATGTTACAAGTTGAAAGCAGCCGCTGAAACTTAATCTTCCATTGTGTTGCTTCAATGTCTCTGCTATGAATTTATTGCTTTATGAGTAACTCTTATGCAAGACTTATTGATGCTTGTCTCAAAAGTACTATTCATGAAAAGTCTTTGCTATATGATTCACTTGTTTACTCATTGCATTTACATTGTTTCGAATCGCTGCATTCATCTCATATGCTTTACAATGGTATGATTAAGATTATGTTGGTAGCATGTCACCTCGGAAATAATCTTTTATCGTTTACCTACTCGAGGACGAGTAGGAACTAAGCTTAGGGATGCTGATACGTCTCCAACGTATCTATAATTTCCGATGTTCCATGCTTGTTTTATGACAATACCAACATGTTTTGTTCACACTTTATATCATTTTCATGCATTTTCCGGAACTAACCTATTAACAAGATGCCACGGTGCAGTTCTGTTTTACTGCTGTTTTTGGTTCCGCGAAAGGCTGTTCGGGCAATATTCTCGGAATTGGACGAAATCAACGCCAAACCTTCTATTTTTCCCGGAAGCGTCCGGAACACCGAAGAAGAGTCGGAGAGGGGCCGGGGGCCACCACACCACATGGCGGCGCGGGCCAGGCCTAGGCCGCGCCGGCCTAGGGTGTGGCGCCCCCGAGTGCCCCCTCGCGCCGCCTCTTCGCCTATAAAAGCCCTTTCGACCTAAAAACGCAGTACCAATTGACGAAACTCCGAGAAAGACTCCAGGGCGCCGCCGCCATCGCGAAACTCCAATTCGGGGGACGAACTCTGTTTCGGCACCTGCCGGGACGAGGAATTGCCCCGGAGCCATCTCCACCGCCGTCTTCACCGCCATCGCTGCCTCCATGATGAGGAGGAGTAATCCACCCCCGAGGCTGAGGGCTTCGCCGTAGCTATGTGGTTCATCTCTCTCCCATGTACCTCAATACAATAATCTCATGAGCTGCTTTACATGATTGAGATTCATATGAGTTTGTATCACAATTTATCTATGTGCTACTCTAGCAAAGTTATTAAAGTAGTTCTATTCCTCCTGCACGTGTGTAAAGGTGACGAGTGTGTGCACCGTGTTAGTACTTGGTTTATGCTATGATCATGATCTCTTGTAGATTGCGAAGTTAACTATTGCTATGATAATATTGATGTGATCTATTCCTCCTACATATGCATGAAGGTGACGAGTGTGCATGCTATGTTAGTACTTGGTTTACTCTTTTGATCTATCTTACACTATAAGGTTACCAAAATATGAACATAATTGTGGAGCTTGTTAACTCCGGCATTGAGGGTTCGTGTAATCCTACGCAATGTGTTCATCATCCAACAAAAGTGTAGAGTATGCATTTATCTATTCTGTTATGTGATCAATGTTGAGAGTGTCCACTAGTGAAAGTGTAATCCCTAGGCCTTGTTCCTAAATACTTCTGAGTTACTACTGCTTGTTCATTGTTTCTTGTGTTACTACTCGCTGCAATACTACCACCATCAACTACACGCCGGCAAGCTATTTTTCGGCACCGTTGCTACTCGCTCATATATATTCATACCACCTGTATTTCACTATCTCTTCGCCGAACTAGTGCACCTATTAGGTGTGTTGGGGACACAAGAGACTTCTTGCTTTGTGGTTGCAGGGTTGCATGAGAGGGATATCTTTGACCTCTTCCTCCCTGAGTTCGATAAACCTTGGGTGATCCACTTAAGGGAAAACTTGCTGCTGTTCAACAAACCTCTGCTCTTGGAGGCCCAACACTGTCTACAGGAAAGGAGGGGGAACGTAGACATCAGTTGTCCACCACCTTGATGCTTGCGATGGTAGCACGTGGGTGTGCGTGCGAATCTTCCTCCATCTCTTCTTCACCCTCTTCCTTGACGTCCTTGTCCTCCTCTTTCCACTCAAGATCTTGATTATCTTCATCCGGAAGCTCCTTACCCTTGTTCTTGGAGACCATGGTGCTTCTAGACCAAAAACAGATCCTGGCAGAAACAGCTCGAAACAAAACACGTCGAGAAAACGATATACGGACCTCCAGGGGTCCAGGGAATTATATAGCAAAAAATTTCACGACAAAAGGAAAGTACCAGATCGAACCAGAGTCGGAAAGGGGCGACGAGGCGGCCAAACCATAGGTCGGCGCGGGCCCAGGTCAGGCCGTGCCGGCCTATGGTGGCACCCCCTCGTGCGTCCTTTCCACTCCGTTTTGAACTCGTAATTTCTCATATTTTCCAAAAACAGCAAAAATATTGTTCGGAAAGTAAATTGCGTACTTTTCATTACCGATACTTGTTACCTATTCAAAGTCGAGTTACGGCGGATCTGTCAATTTGCCCTTTGATGAAAGCCTCCGGTGTTTCCACTTGAATAATATCAACATCAACATTATAGGAATCACCCGAGATATAATGCTTGAGTCTTTGTCCATTCACCACTTGCGTAGCATTGCCTTGGAGAGAGCTAATTTTGATTGCTCCTGAACGATACACCTCCTTGACAACATATGGTCCTTCCCATTTCGAGAGTAATTTCCCTGCAAAGAATCTGAGACGAGACCGATACAATAGGACTTTATCCCCAATATTAAATTCTCTTTTGATAATCCTTCTATCATGTCATTTTTTAACTTTCTCTTTAAAGAGTTTAGCATTTTCATAAGCTTCTCTTCTCCATTCATCTAGAGAACTTAATTGCAACAACCTCTTATCACCGGCAAGTTTAGGATCTTTATTTAATTCTCTAACAGCCCAATAAGCTTTGTGCTCTAGTTCTAAAGGTAAATGACAAGCTTTTCCATAAACCATTTTATAAGGTGACATTCCCATGGGATTTTTATAAGCAGTTCTATAAGCCCATAGTGCATCCTTCAATTTACTAGCCCAATTCTTTCTAGTTTTATTAACGATCTTTCCGAAAATAGATTTAATCTCTCTATTTGATAATTCTACTTGACCACTAGTTTGAGGATGATAAGCGGAAGCAATTCTATGATTAATACCATACTTAGCAAGAGTTTTTCTAAAACCTCCATGAATAAAATGAGAACCTCCATCAGTCATAATATATCTAGGCACTCCAAATCTAGGAAAAATAATGTCTAAAAGCATTCTTAAAGAGGTCTCACCATCAGCACTTTTTGTAGGTATGGCTTCCACCCATTTAGTAACATAATCAACAGCAACAAGTATATGAGTGTTACCTTCCGAAGACGGAAAAGGTCCCATGAAGTCAAATCCCCAACAATCAAACGGTTCAATAACAAGAGTATAATTCATAGGCATTTCATTACGTCTGGAGATATTATCAACCCTTTGGCATTCATCACAAGATAAAATAAACTTTCTCGCATCTTTGAAGAGAGTTGGCCAATAAAAACCTGATTGTAGAACCTTTTGCGCGGTTCTTTCTCCGGCGTGATGTCCTCCATAAGCACTACCATGACATTTACTCAATATCTCTTGTTGTTCATATTCGGGAACACATCTTCGCATAATACCATCCACTCCTTCTTTGTATAAGTGTGGGTCATCCCAGAAATAATGCCTCAAGTCATAAAAGAATTTCCTCCTTTGCTGAGCTGAAAAGGTTGGAGGCAAGTACTTGGAAACAATAAAGTTAGCATAATCAGCATACCAAGGACCTGTCTCGCGAGCTCACCTTTATTACAGCCAATTGTTCATTTGGAAAACTATCATTAACGAGAACAGGATCATAAGCAATATTTTCCAATCTAGACAAATTATCAAGCAACGGGATTATCAAGCACCTTTCCTATCTACAATATGTAAATCGAATTCTTGCAAAAGAAGTACCCATCTAATAAGCCTTGGCTTAGCATCTTTCTTTGTCATAAGGTATCTAATTGCAAGCATGATCAGTATGAATAGTAACTTTTGAATCAACAATATAAGATCTAAATTTATCGCAAGCAAAGACTACAGCTAATAATTCTTTTTCAGTTGTAGCATAATTTCTTTGAGCAGCATCAAGAGTTTTACTAGCATAATGAATAACATTCAGTTTTTTATCTACTCGCTGTCCAAGAACAGCGCCTACAAAGCAAAATCACTAGCATCACACATAATTTCAAATGGTAAGTTCCAATCAGGAGGTTCAACTATAGGAGTAGTTGTTAAGGCTTTCTTTAGAGTTTCAAAAGCTTCCTTACAATCATCATCAAAAACAAATGGTACATCTTTTTGAAGAAGATTAGTAAGAGGTTTTGAAATCTTGGAGAAATCTTTAATAAACCTCCTATAAAACCCAGCATGACCAAGAACACTACGAATAGCTTTAACATCCCTAGGATAGGGCATCTTCTCAATTGCTTCAACTTTAGCTCTATCAACTTCAATACCTCTCTCGAAATTTTATGTCCCAATACAATTCCTTCATTAACCATAAAGTGGCATTTCTCCCAATTAAGAACAAGGTTAGTTTCTTCACATCTCCGCAAAACTTTATCAAGGTTTCGCAAGCAACTATCAAAAGAATTCCCATAGACGGAAAAATCATCCATGAATACCTCTACAATACTTTCACAAAAACCATGAAAAATAGCAGACATGCATCTTTGAAAAGTAGCAGGAGCATTACATAAACCAAAAGGCATGCGCCTATAAGCATAAGTTCCATAGGGACAAGTAAAAGTGGTTTTCTCTTGATCTTTAGCTTTAACAGCAATTTGTGAAAACCCGTAATAACCATCAAGAAAACAAAAATGAGTATTTTTAGACAATCTTTCTAGCATTTGATCAATAAATGGTAAAGGGTAATGATCTTTCTTAGTAACTTTATTAACTTTTCGAAAATCAATGCACATTCTATACCCTACAACTACTCTTTGAGGGATGAGCTCATCATTATCATTAGGCACAACAGTCATTCCTCCTTTCTTGGGAACGCAATGCACAGGACTAACCCATCTACTATCGGCAATAGGATATATAATACCAGCTTCAAGAAGTCTTAATACCTCATTCCTTACCACTTCCTTCATCTTCGGAATTAGACGACGATGATGTTCAACAACAGGCTTTGCATCATCTTCCATATTAATAGCATGTTGGCAAATAGAAGGAGAAATCCCTTTCAAATCATCAAGAGTATAGCCAATAGCTCCTCGGTGTTTCTTCAATATTTCCAATAACCTTTCTTCCTCAATCTCTCGAAAGCTTAGAACTAATAATAACATGATATATTTTCTTATCATCAATATGAGCATATTTAAGATTATCGGGCAAAGGCTTTAATTCAAAAACAGGATCTTCCTTTGGTGGCGGTGTTGTACCCAAATCTTCCACCTAGGTAAATCATGCTTGAGAATAGGTTGGCGAAGAAAAATTTCCTCAAGCTCATCTCTTTCTTTCCTAAAAACTTCACTCTCGCTATCCTCCAAATGTTGCTGCAAAGGATTGTTAGGAACAAGAACAATAGATGCACATTGCTCCATTTTAAAATCATCACTAGGCAAATCAGCTTTATAAGGAGTTTTGGTAAATTTAGAGAAGTTAAACTCGTAAGATTCACCAGGCAAATTTAGTCAAAATTTTCTCTTTCTTGCAATCTATAATAGCTCCACAAGTATTTAGAAAAGGTCTACCAAAAATAATAGGACAATAATCACTAGCAGCAGAACCAAGTACCAAAAAGTCAGTAGGATATTTAATCTTACCGCATAAAACTTCCACATCTCGAACAATACCAATTGGAGAAATAGTTTCTCTATTAGCCAGCTGAATAACCACATCAATATCTTCAAGTTCACAAGAATCAATTTCGTGCATAATCTCCGTGTAAAGCTCATAAGGAATAGCACTAACACTTGCAACAATATCACATAAACCATAATAGCAATGATCACCAATTCTAACGAGATAGCATAGGAACACTAGCTTGTTTGGGTTTATTAGGATGTGAAACAATATTAGAAGCATCTTCACGAGAAAATAATATGACCATCCTCCACATTTTCGGACACAAGATCTTTAACTATTGCAACAACGAGGTTCAACTTTTATTTGTTCTTCAGGTTCTACTGAGTTTCTTTTCACTTTTATGAACCGCACTATTTATAACATAGTACTCCTTCATTTTAGCAGGGAAAGGAGTTTTTTCAATATAAGCTTCAGGAATAACATGATCAGCGGTTTCAACTACAACGCATTTATTAATAGATGAATCAATTTTATCTTTATACGGTTCATGATACTTATCAAAATTCTTCTTTTGCAATTCATAATGAGAGGCAAAAGCTTTATAAAGATTTGCAGCAACTTGAGAATCAAGACCATATGTAGCACTCATATTACGAAATTTATCAGTATCCATAAAAGCTTCAATGCATTTATAATCATAAATTATACCTGATTCTCTATCCTTGTCGTTCTCCCAACCTTCGGTATTTTCTTGGATCCGATCAAGAAGGTCCCTTTTAAACTCTTCTTTGTTGCGTGTAAATGATCCAGTAACAAGAAGTATCCAGCAAGGTCTTGTCTTGAAAAGAAAGTCTTGCATAGAAATTATCAATAATAACATTACCAGGAAGCTCATGAATGGGGCATTTGAGCATTAAAGACTTCAATCTCCCCCAAGCTTGGGCAATACTCTCTCCATCATGAGGCCAAAAATTATATATGCGATTCCGATCCTTGTGAATTTCACTTGGAGGATAGAACTTAGAATAAAACCGGGGCACAATATCATTCCATTCAAGAGAATCCCCATTATCCAGTAATTTATACCAATGCGCCGCTTTACCAGACAGCGATAAAGAGAATAGTTTCTTCCTCACTTCATCCATAGCAATACCAATAGCGCTTCACTCCCCGGCAACGGCGCCAGAAAATAGTCTTGATGACCCACAAGTATAGGGGGTGTATCGTAGTATTTTCGATAAGTAAGAATGTCGATCCCAACGAGGAGCGAGAAGGTGTTGACAAGCGGTTTCGATGAAGGATTCACTGTAAATGCTCACGGACAAGTATTCGGGGGTTTTGATGTAACAGATTGAATAAAGTACGAGTAAGTAAAGTGCGAGAGTAACAATTGCAGCGAGTGGCCCAATCCTTTTTAGCACAAAGGACAAGCCGGTTTGTTTACTTATAATGACCAAACGTTCTCGAGGACACACGGGATTTTAGTCTAGTGCTTTCGCTACATACGGCTAAATAATCTTCATTGTTATGATAAGTGTTGTGTAGGTGAACCTATGCTAATGTACCGCCCTTCCTAGGACTAATACATACTTGTGATTATACCCCTTGCAAGCATCCACAACTACAAGAAAGTAATTAAGAATAAATCTAACCACAGCCTTAAACTCTGAGATCCTGCGATCCCTCCTGCATCGATATACCAACGGGGGTTTAGGTTTCTGTCACTCCGGCAACCCCGCAATTGGCAAACGAATACAAGATGCATTCCCCTAGGCCCATAAATGGTGAAGTGTCATGTAGTCGACGTTCACATGACACCACTAGAAGAATAACACCACAACTTAAATATCATACCATTGAATATTACTCAACCATAGTTCACTACTAACATTTAGACTTCACCCATGTCCTCAAGAACTAAACGAACTACTCACGAGACATCATATGGAACATGATCAGAGGTGATATGATGATGAATAACAATCTGAACATAAACTTGGTTCAATGGTTTCACTCAATAGCATCAACAACAAGTAGAGATCGATACCGGGAGAGTTTCCCCTATCAAACAATCAAGATCAAACCCAAATTGCTACGGCGGTGACGGTGTCCAGCGGTGGAGACGGCGGTGATGATGGTGGAGATGATGATGATGGTGATGGAGATGATGTCCAGCTCGATGACGGTGACGATGGCGTCGATTTCCCCCTCCCGGAGGGAATTTCCCCGGCGGATTCCTGCCCGCCGGAGAGCTCTTTTCTCTCTGGTGTTCTCCGCCCCGCAGAGGCGGCTGTAACTCTTCGCGAGGTACCCTCTGTGGCTTAGGTTTTCGAGACGAAGGATTTCGCGAAGAAAAGGAGGCAAAAGGGCTGTGGGGCCCCCACACCACATGGTGGCGCGGCCAGGCCATGGGCCGCGCCACCCTATGGTGTGGGCCCACCCTGGGTCCAGCTGGCTCCTCCTTCTGGCTTCCTTCGTCATCTTGAAAAATAGGATTTTTGGTATAATTTCCTTCCACAGTTGATCTTCCGAAATATTGCGTTCTGACGGTGCTTTTTCCAGCAGAATCCTGGCCCCGGTGCTTGATCCTCCAATAATGATGAAACATGCAAAATAGATGAAATAACATAAGTATTGTGTCCCAATATGAAATATATCAATGAATAACAGCAAATTAAGATATAAAATAGTGATGCAAATTGGACGTATCACCGTGTCAGTGCTGATGCCGCTGGAGGTCGTCCACATGTCTTGCCAACGTTGTACCCATCGGCGAGTCGATTCGCGTGGGCCTTGAACACAGCGGTCCAAGTCTTCTATGGTTGTTGCGCGCGTGTACGCGCTGGCGAAGTGTTGGATGAAGGCGGCCCTGGCTTCGTCCCATGAATCGATGCTGTTTGGTGTGAGGGTGTTGAACCAATGACGGTTCACTCCGTCCATCATGAGGGGCAGGTAGCGGGCGGCGAGTAGCTCGGAATAACCCAAGATGCCCATCGCCATGGTGTACGAGTCGATCCAGACCGTGGGGTCGATGTGTGTGTCGTACTTTTCAATGTCACGAGGGCCCTTGAACCCAACCGGGTAGGGCTCGCCTCTTATCATGGGGCCGAAACATGCCGGTCCTACCTGGTTAAACACGCTCTGGCGCGGGGCCTCGTCGACGAAGCGGTCATTTGCCCGGTTGCGCGCTCGCCACTCTTGGTCGTTGAGGATGTGAGTGCGTGCATCAATCGCTTGCCCGTTCGCGGCGACCATCGCTCGCACAGGTCGCGGCTCGACTCGATGGTTAGTCGAATGGGCGGCTCGCGGCGCTGGAGGTGGGCAATTGTTGACGTTGACGACTGCGCGGTTCGCCACGGCTGATGACGCAGCTCGGCTCGCCGACGAGCGCGAGTAGAGCCGTCCTTGGGAGTCGGCGGCAGCGTGTTGTTGTTCCAGGGCCTTGGCGACTAAAGCCTTGGCGTGCTGAACGAAGATAGCGCCCTCCCCTGTTTCAGGGAGGTTGGCGAGGGTGGCTTGGGCCGCCGCGACGTTGTCTGCTGGGGACGAATGGAGGCGCAGGCAGTTGGCATCGACCTCTGCCTGGGGAGGCGGGCATCCTCCGGGAGGTGGAGGGGGGGTGGCGGTGCTCCGTGAGCTACTCCTCCGGCGGCGACCCGACTCGATTCTGGGATGTCGGGATTCGTGGGTCGGGCGACTCGAACTTCTCCATCTGGATCGTCGAAGTTGAGGCGCGCGCTGGGGAAGCCTTGTGCCTGGATGCGTTCCATGCGTGCGCGATTTCGCTCGTTGCGGTAGTGGGACACGGCTCTCACCGAATCTTGTTCGAGGATGAACTTCTGCTGCTCCACGAGCTCCCTCTTCCGTTGCTCCTCTAAGGCCGCTCGATGTGCCTCGATCTCGGCCGCGGTCACGGTGGGAGGAAGTGGCGTGGAGAAGGGATCTTGTGGAGGTTGATCTCCTTCACCAGCCGCCATGAAGATGGCAGCGGGGTATTGGTACCGAGCTGCACCGACTGAGTCCGAGTCAGAGTCGCTGCTGAAGAGGGGGAGGACGGAGTCGTCCTCGAAGTCGCTCAGGTTGGAGACTGGCGCGATGGAGTCCCCGAGCGAGGCTGTGACTATGGACCCAGCGACCGACGCCGTGGCGATGGACTCGGCGGTTGATGCTGCGGCGGCCGAGTCGGCGTCATCTTCCAAGGCCTGCTCGGCCTCCGTGTGGACCTCGCCCGTGAGGGGGAGAGTTGCGGTGAGGAGTTGCCCTAGCGCGAAAGGATCGTGCACCTGGCTGGGGCGAGTTTCGCCGGGGTCGCTGACTCCGGTGAGCCCGACGAAGAGGTTGATGGTGCCGACCGGCACCATCCAGGCGTGCGCGAGGGGAGTCGAAGCTGGCCGGTAGGAGCTCGGCTGGATGTGGAAGAAGCCGCCGGTGGCGATCATCCTGCCTGTGGCGACTTGCCGGCGTATCGGCGAGTAGGGCCTCGCCGCGGCTCGGAGGCTTGATGTTCCATGCCCCACGGTGGGCGCCACTGTCGTGGATATGACCACGGTAGATGCTACCGGGGGTAGCACGTCGTTGATGCGGGGGCAAGGAAACATGGCCATACGCGGATCGAGGTGCACAGGATGCAAGGGTTTACCCAGGTTCAGCCCCTCCGGAGAGTAAAGGGCCTACGTCCTGCTAGATCTTTATTGCTCAGTGGAGAATTACAATGGGGGGCTCAGCCGGCGGCTACGCCGAGAGCTTACAAGGGGAGATTGAATCTCAGATGACGTGTCCCTTTAGGGTTTTAGCTCGGGGGTTTATATGGACACCCCCGATCTAGGGTTACATGGAGATAACTCCGAATCACACAGTTACTACTAATCCGGGATTCGCTACCCCTCCTGCACGCAATCCCCTCATCCAGTCGCACGGGCCTCCTCCTTGGATCAGGGCCCGAGTCGCTCCATGGCCCAGTCGCTTAGGTCGACTGGCGGCCCAGCTGGGTCTTCCTTCTTCATAGCGAGTAGGGCTGGTGACCCACCCCTATGGGTGTATCCCCATCATATGGCGTGATGCCGAGGGAAGGTTCAAAAAAAACTTTTGAAACTGGAGCATATGCTCCTACTATCGGACAAAAAATATTTAAAAATATTTAAAAAATCAAATAAAAATTTGGCGATTATATGTCGACATTATATGCATGCTAAGTTTCACAGAAAATTGATATTGTTTGCACCTTTCGTAAGAGGGCAGTATTGAGCGTCCCCGGGGGATCAAATCCTCCAATCCCCGGGGATGCCAGCCATCCGATGGACTAGATCTCAACCATTTACATAGGATCAACGCTCCTGCAGAGCCAGAAAAAAGAGGAAAAAACACCACGACAAGAGATCATGCATCACCACTGGAGACTCATGTCACTAGGGCCGGTAGCACCACCGCCCGCACCGCGCCACTCGTAGCACGGCCACCCTCGTCGGCAGCCTAGGCCGACACCTTGGTAGCACCACAGTTGTTCCTGGATAGCAAATTTTTTTATTCTTCGGTAACACCTTTGCCCCTACTACTAGAACTGCTTTGCAGCATCTCTACTATGGCAAGCAGCAACGCCGCCCTTCTTTTGTAGCATCTTCGCTCACCTCTGGTAGCACAGACGAACTCCAATGGTGGCACCGCCGTGCCCGATTGTAGCATTGATCTCCTTCTTTTGTAGCATCACCGCCCTCCTATGCTAGCACTGTTGTACTTCAATGGTAGCAACTCCTCCCATCGCCCGCTGCCCGCCACTGACAACAACTCCTCACGCCACTGGCAGCAACTATGCCCACCGCTGTTAGCATTCAACGCCCTTCTTTGCAGCGCCTGGTGGGCGTGGCGCCTAGCTCGTAGTGGGGACGAAGGGAGTGCCAAGTATGCAGCGTTGTGGCTGGGCGACTCGGCGCCGCACCTCCGTGCGTCGCCTATGAGAGAGATGGGAATAGAGATGGGGAGGAGCCGGCGCAGCGTGGTGGGGGTGGGGGCAGCGCGGTGGGGGTGGAAGAGGCTCGCATGTGGAAGTTAGTTGCTGTACAGGCCGGCGACATCATCATAGGGAGGATCAGAGTTGGTCTCGTGGGGAAGAAAGAATTGAGGAACAACATGTGGAGGAGGAGAAAACGCATGGGGCTAAGGTTTGGTGGTGGCCCACCCATTGCTGATCACTAGAAAAGGACGCGTGGCGAGTGATGCTGGCGGAGGATAGGAGGACGCGATCCCCCGCGGGAACGCTAGTGTTTTCCTTCATAAAAACATAACATCAACCAAAACGAACTTGCAACACGAGAGTTGTGGGAAATAACGAGATCAAGCTACCCTATTTTTTTGAATGGTCGAGTATGTGCGACTAATTTGACGAAATTTGTCAAAAAATATCCAACAAAGAATACCATTTTGAAAAGATACAGCTGAAAGTGCATGGAGCCCCCATGTGTGGTTTTGGTAATTAATGACAATCCCTATTGACTAATGTTTGCATTGAGTTATATCTGTAGGAGTTGTCCATAGGCAATGCTTGAACCATATGTTGGCTTCAAGGTTGCAATAAGAAGAAATTGATGAATAATATCAAGTATCAAGTATATCTTGAAGATGAAGTGAGCCCTCAAAGTTAACTTCAAGACATCAACATGATGGAGAATGAAGAAATGAAGTGCAAGTTCAAGATGAGCCATCTCGAAGAGATCATTTGCTTGAAGCTTGACATCCATATGGTTATCATGGATATGTGAAGATGCGCCGAAAAAGAAGCTCTCCCATGGTGGATTATGGGGGAGCACTATCAAGAAAGGCATTCCATCTTGTTACGGTCAAGATCGTCATCATCGAGCTTAAGAGGAACGCACAAGGTTAAAGTTTGCTCTTGATAGGGTTTCTTTCTTACCGGTCTCATGGTGTAGTTGGAGACCGGTTTATAGTTTAGTTTCCGTACTATCAAGAGGGCTCTCGAGTGAGTAACTCGATCGTATCCTTCGGAGAGCTCAAATCTTTGCATCCTTGCATCATCTTTCTTGGTTGTTATTTGGATCTTATCCATGTGATGTTTTAGAGCTTGTGCTTATTCTCATTACAAGCTCTAGTTTATCGAAAAGGATTTCGCATAGATCACTTGTTGCGTTTTCAAGTTTGGTGATTTTCTCGGGTTCTCATGTTGAGGTGTTGCACTTCTAAAATTAATAGAAAATCAGCCCCCACTAGTTTCCATATTTTCTATTTTTTTTGGGTAGCTCTTGTCGTCCTCTTTCCAACAAAATTGGTTTCACTCATTTCGGAGCTACCAATCTTAAGATATTGATTTTACAAGATTGCTAGGCCGGATAATCCGGGGCCGGATATTTGCACAACATTCGGCCCATGAAAAATGGCTAAGGACTTAAGTTCCGAAGTCACTGGATGTCGGCCGGATATTTGGCCGGATAATCCAGGGGGCCGAAATATCCGTCCCTTACTTAGGCCGGATTATCCGGCCCCTGGTATTCGCCAACGGCTCGATTTTCTAGGGGGGTATAAATACCCCCTTCTTCCTCCTTGGCCTTGAGCCTCTCTCACTCTCTCTCTCTCTCTCCTCCATTATTGACCTTGAGAAGCTTTCTCTATCTCTCAATCTCTCCATGATCCTTGCCCCCATTTGAGGGAAAAGAGAGAGTAGATCTTGATCTACTTTTCTACCAATCAAATCCCTCTCTCTGTGAGTGGAATCCTCTAGATCTTGATCTTGGAGTTCAGAATTTCCTTTGTTCTTCCTCTCTTCTTCCCCCACAAGATTTTCTAGATTTGGTGGAAGTTGGGAGTGAAGGATTTTCCATTGCATTTGGTGCATAGGTTTGAGCTTTCCACGAAGATTCGTGGAAGTGAAAGTGGGGAGCTTTTACTCTTGGGTTCTTGGAACCCTAGATGGATTGTAGGCCTTTGTAGTGATTTCTTGGGAGCCTCCAATTAAGTTGTGGATGCGTTCCCCAAGATTTGTGTAAGGCCTGGTTTCCGCCTCGAAGGAAATCCCTTAGTGGAACCGTGACCTAGACCTTTGTGGCGAGGGTCACCGGAGAATAAGGTGAGGCACCTTCGTGGCGCTCGGTGTATGGTGTGACTACCGCATCTTGGGGTGAGGCCTTTGTGGCGTTGGTATGCATCGAGCAACCACACCTCAAGGTGGGGCCATTTGTGGCATTCGGGAGGACTAAGCCACAGCACCTCTCCAGCGGAGATTAGCACTCGCAAGAGCGTGAACTTCGGGATAAATCATCGTCTCCCGCGTACCTCGGTTATTTTGTGATAGTCATCGTGCTTGAAGTTATATATCTTGCTGTCACATAGTTGCTTATATTGCTTAGCATAAGTTGTTGGTGCCCATAGGTGAACCATAGTATATAGGCTTTGGGTTTACAAAATAAACACTAGTTTTATTCCGCATTTGTTAAGCCTATGTCGTAAAAGTTTTAAGCCGCATATTCACCCCCCCCCCCCTCTAGGCGACATCAGTGTCCTTTCAACAGTTCACAAAATTCGGCATCGATGGTCGGAATGGAACCCCGTCATCGTCGTACATCTTTTTCGTGTAGAGCTTACTTTTATTTGAATCATGTTTGTGCCAATTAGAAGTAGTTAGGGACGAACACATTTAGTGAGGAGAGAGAAGAACTTTATCTCGAACCTCACACCACCTCACTTTCACATACAAGCTACAGGTGAATACATCTATGTCCACTAAAACACGTAAACTTACAACATGAAAATTGTGCAAAATGCCGAGGTCAAACTATGCTTGAAAGGAAATTTTGAATGTTTGATTATGTGCAATGAATCTAACAAAATTCGTCAAAAAAAGCTTCAACTTTGATCAAGAAGAAATTATTCACAAAACTCGGTTTCGATGGTCAAAATGGACCCATCATCGACGTTTATCTTTTTGATGTAGAGTTCGTTTTGACTCGAAGCATAATCATGCAAATTAAAAGTGGGTTCACAAAATCCAGTGTCAATGGTCAGAATGGACCCCCATCATCGGCGTTTATGTTCTTTTATGTAGAGTTTGTTTTGACTCGAAGCATAATCGTGCTAATTAAAACTGGTTAGGGATGAACACGTTCAGGGAGGAGAGCGAAACTAACCTCCCTTATCCTCGGGACGATGACTACGGACGATCCCGCTTAGGGAACGAGGGTCCCCGAGTAAATTGGGCTCGGCCCATGTTTCGTTCCTCCGTCCTCCGCTCCACTGTTTTTAGTTGTGATTCCGCCCGTCGATTGTGTGCTCCAATTTTATTTTTATTTTTATTTTGACAAATATCCAGATTCTGAGAAAAGTTTATATTTGAAAATGTTAATATTTTGAAGGAAAAAAATTCGACAAATGTTCAAACTAGAAAATATTTAAATATAAAATATGTTCAAATTTAGAAAAATGTTCAAAGAATATTTCAAAATTTTAAAATTATTAAAAAAATGTTCACAATATAAATTGGTCAAAAAAATTCAAATTTAGAAAAAAATCCAAACTCAAAATATTTCAAATTCGAAAAAGCTCCAAGTTTTAAAAAAATTAAAAATTTGTCCAGGAAAACTAGAAACCAAGAAAAACACGCTAAACCAAGAAAACCAGAAGGAGAAAACCAAATCGGTAACAAAATAGAGTAGTAACCAACGACAAAAGAAAACCAAAAAAAGAACAGGAAACACATTCCCTGAATTTTCTACTCCTTAATTTCTCTCGCCCCTGCTTGCGACGATCGACGTGGATTTTTAGCGCTAGATGCCTAAAATCAATCCATCGCCTGCTCTCTTTTTTCTTCCTTTCCTTTTCTCTTTCCCATATGATCGACTTGTTTGGTTCGCGGGAGCCAATCAAGCCGGCCTAAACTGAAAAAAAACATCATTAGAGTATCTCCAGCCGCGTTCTCCAAAGCGTCCCCCAAAGGGATTTGGGGTGGGCCGGACAAAAAAAACGTTCCAGCCGCGTGCCCCAAAGGCTCTTTTTGTCCGGCGTGGCTGAAAGGATCGTATGCCGCACCTAGAGGGGGGGTGAATAGGTGCTAACCAATTTTTAGTTCTTTTTTAATTTAGGCTTGACACAAAGGTAAATTCTCTAGATATGCAACTATGTGAATTTACCTATATGATAAGATCATCTACTAAGCAATATATAGCAAGACAATATATAGGGGAGCTAATAAGGATATAGGTAACCGAGAGTGGAGCACGCGGAGACACAGAGATGATTCCCGTAGTTCCTTCCTTTTGACAGGAAGTACATCTACGTTTGGAGGAGTGTGGTCGCTACGAAAGCCAGACCAACGCCACGAAGGTCTAGCCCACTTCCACTAAGAGATTTCCTCGAGGAGGAAATCAGGCCTTTACAAGGTTCTTGGTGTTGGAGATATGCCCAAGAGGCAATAATAAAAGTGGTTATTATATATCTTTATGTTTATGATAAATGTTTATATACCATGCTATAATTGTATTAACCGAAACATTGATACATGTGTGTTATGTAAACAAACAATGAGTCCCTAGTAAGCCTCTTAACTAGCTTGTTGATTAATAGATGATTAGTTTCATAATCATGAACATTGGATGTTATTAATAACAAGGTTATATCATTATATGAATGATTTAATGGACACACTGATACGTCCAAAACGTATCTACTTTCCCGAACACTTTTGCTATTGTTTTGCCTCTAATTTGTGTATTTTGGATGCAACTAACACGGAATAACGCTGTTTTCAGCAGAACTGATTCCGGTGTCTCGTTTTTGTGCAGAAATCCAACTTTCAGGAAAATCCTCGGAATTTATGCAGAAGGTCCTATTTTCCCAGAATATTGGTGGAGCCAGAAGGGCAAGCCAGGTGGGGGCACGAGGGCCCCACACACTAGGCCGGCGCGGCCCAGGAGGGGCCCGCGCGGCCCTAGTGTGTGGCGGCCTCGGCTGGCCCCCGATGCCCTCTTTCGGACTACTTATTGCCTTCGACCTAAAAACGCACGGGGAGAAGTCGAAGTCGCCAGAAACCCTCCAGAACGCCGCCACATCGCGAAACTCCGTCTCGGGAGCCGAAGTCTCCGTTACGGCACTCCGCCGGGACGGGAATTGGAGGAGATCATCGCCACCATCACCACCGACGCCTCTCCATCGACCAGCCATGTTTCCCCCATCCATGTGTGAGTAATTCCCCCGCTGTAGGCTGAAGGGGATGGTAGGGATTGGATGAGATTGGTCATGTAATAGTCATAAGATTGTTAGGGCATAGTGCCTAGTGTCCGTAATTGGTACTTCGATGATATTGTTGCAACTTGTTATGCTTAATGCTTGTCACTAGGGCCCGAGTGCCATGATCTCAGATCTGAACATGTTATTACTTCATCATGATATTCATTGTTTATGGTCTTACCTGCAAGTTGTATACACATGTCGCTGTCCGGAACCAATGGCCCCGAAGTGACAGAAATCGGGACAACCGGAGGGGATGGTAGTGATGTGAGGATCACATGTGTTCACGGAGTGTTAATGCTTTGCTCCGGTACTCTATTAAAAGGAGTACCTTAATATCCAGTAGATTCCCTTGAGGCATGGCTGCCACCGGCTGGTAGGACAAAAGATGTTGTGCAAGTTTCTCATTGCGAGCACGTACGACTATAATTGGAACACATGCCTATTGATTGCTTTGTACTTAGACACCGTTTTATTATTATCTGCAAATGCCTTGCTTGATTGTTACATGAGTTTCTCTCATCCATGCAACGCCCGTTATCCGTCCCCGTGCCTACAGTATTTTAATCATGCTGTTTACTATAATCACTACTCGTCGTCTCCGTTACTCTCTGCTCGTTATTTCACTATCGCTACTGCTATAAAGCTGTTACTACCTGATAAACTCTTGCGAGCAAGTCTCGTTTCCAGTGCAGTTGAATTGACAACTCCGTTGTTAAGGCTTTCAAGTATTCTTTGTCTCCCCTTGTGTCGAATCAATAAATTGGGTTTTACTACCCGCGAAGACTGCTGCGATCCCCTATACTTGTGGGTTATCAAGACTGTTTTCTGGAGCCGTTGCCGGGGAGCATAGCTTTATTTGGAAGTTCACTTGGATTGATATTGTTCGCTGCAAATTCTCCATCATGGGTAAACCTCGCGATCCTAAAGTCGCCATATTACCATCCACTATAAGAAAAGGTACAACTACGAGTACCTCTGTCGCTCTTGATTCACCATCCGTGATTGATAAACTTGTTTCACCACCACATGCTTCACATGCTTGGTACTTCTACCGAATCTGAAAATTCTTATAATATTGATGATGCTTCTGTTGTGCTTGATGATAGTGGTTCATTGGGATCTTTTCTAGATGCTACAATTGCTAGGTCTAGACAAATTGAAAATACTCGAAACTCCTAATGCTACTACACTCGTTAATTCACCTGAACTTGATTATTCTAGTGATGATCCTGATGAAGATTATGTGGAGCTTAATGATGATTTTATTAATAGATGCAATGCTACTCGCTGATGCAAGCAAAATTAAAAAGTTTCTCACACAATATACTCGTTAGACATAAGTTATCTCCTGATCCTAAATTTGCCACATCTCCTATATGCATTAAGGATAAAGATTATGATTTTTCTCTTGATCTATCTCATATAGCTATTGTAGAGAAAGCACCCTTTTGTGGTACTGAAAAAGAAAGTGCTGTAGAACACATGATTGAACTTTCTTCTATGAGTAGCTTGTTTTCCGATGATGTCAAGATGCGTACTTATTTTGTCGCTAAAATTTTTCCTTTCTCATTAAAGGATGATGCTAAAACTTGGTATAATAATTTGCCTCCTGGTTCTATTAAAAGTCCAACTGATTTGCGTGATGTTTTCTTTCGAAAATACTTTCCTGCTAGTGCTCAACATGTCGCTTTACGTGAAAATTTATAGATTTGACCGGGGAGATGAAGAGAAATTGCCCGAGGCTTGGGCAAGATTTTGTTCTCTTATCGAGCTCGACCCGGACATGATTTAGAAAAGAATGATCTACTTGATATATTTTATAGTGGACTAACCATTGAGTCTAGGGCATATTTGGATAGTTGATCTGGTTGTGTTTTCGGAAAAGAACTCCGGACGAAGTCTGAAGAATTATTGGCTAAAATAGGCCGGAATCATGATGATTGGACTACGCTCGAACCAATTCCAACGCCAATATTGAAGAAGAGGGGTTTAATTAAATTGAATGATGAAGATATGAGGGAAGCGAAGAAGTCTCTCAAGGAGAAAGGTATTAAATCTGAAGATGTGAAGAATCTACCTCCCATAGAAGATATATGTGAGATAATTCCACCTTCATCCATGATTGAGGTAAACTCCCTTCAGTGCTTTACTAGGGAAAGATATTCCGTATTCAAAACCTCCTGCGCAATGCTTAGATGAGTTTGATAATTATATTGTTAAGCAAGAAAATTTTAATATGAGAGTAGAGAATCATCTAATGGAAAATTCTCGAGCTATTGGTGAATTGCATGGTATTGTGGAGAGAGCTGATGGCGTGTAACTCACACGTTCGTTGGGAACCCCAAGAGGAAGGTATGATGCGCACAGCAGCAAGTTTTCCCTCGAGAAAGAAACCAAGGTTTATCGAACCAGGAGGAGCCAAGAAGCACGTTGAAGGTTGATGGCGGCGGGATGTAGTGCGGCGCAACACCGGGGATTCCGGCGCCAACGTGGAACCCGCACAACACAACCAAAGTACTTTGTCCCAACGAAACGAGTGAGGTTGTCAATCTCACCGGCTTGCTGTAACAAAGGATTAACCGTATTGTGTGGAAGATGATTGTTTGCGAGAAAACGGTAAAAGCAGTATTGCGATAGATTGTATTTCGATAAAGAGAATTGGACCGGGGTCCACAGTTCACTAGAGGTGTCTCTCCCATAAGACAAACAGACATGTTGGGTGAACAAATTACAGTTGGGCAATTGACAAATAAAGAGGGCATGACCATGCACATACATATCATGATGAGTATAGTGAGATTTAATTGGGCATTACGAAAAAGTACATAGACCGCCATCCAACTGCATCTATGCCTAAAAAGTCCACCTTCAGGTTATCATCCGAATCCCCTCCAGTATTAAGTTGCAAAGCAACAGACAATTGCATTAAGTATGGTGCGTAATGTAATCAACAACTACATCCTTAGACATAGCATCAATGTTTTATCCCTAGTGGCAACAGCACAACACAACCTTAGAACTTTCTGTCATCGTCCCGGGCGTCAATGCGGGCATGAACCCACTATCGAGCATAAATACTCCCTCTTGGAGTTACAAGCATCTACTTGGCCAGAGCATCTACTAGTAACGGAGAGCATGCAAGATCATAAACAACACATAGATATAACTTTGATAATCAACATAACAAGTATTCTCTATTCATCGGATCCCAACAAACGCAACATATAGAATTACGGATAGATGATCTTGATCATGTTAGGCAGCTCACAAGATCCGACAATGATAGCACAATGGGGAGAAGACAACCATCTAGCTACTGCTATGGACCCATAGTCCAGGGGTAGACTACTCACACATCACACCGGAGGTGACCATGGCGGCGTAGAGTCCCCCGGGAGATGATTCCCCTCTCCGGCAGGGTGCCGGAGGCGATCTCCTGGATCCCCCGAGATGGGATCAGCGTTGGCGGCGCCTCTGGAAGGTTTTCCGTATCGTGGCTCTCGGTACTGGGGGTTTCGTCACGGAGGCTTTAAGTAGGCGGAAGGGTAGGTCAAGAGGGGGCACGGGGGCCCACACCATAGGCCGGCGCGGCCAAGGGGGGGGGCCGCGCCGCCCTAGGGTTTGGGCACCCCGTGGCCCCACTTCGTTTCGTCTTCGGACTTCTGGAAGCTTCGTGGCAAAATAGGCCCTCGGGCGTTGATTTCGTCCAATTCCGAGAATATTTCCTTACTAGGATTTCTGAAACCAAAAACAGCGAGAAAACAGCAAGCGGCACTTCGGCATCTTGTTAATAGGTTAGTTCCAGAAAATGCACGAATATGACATAAAGTGTGCATAAAACATGTAGATAACATCAATAATGTGGCATGGAACATAAGAAATTATCGATACGTCGGAGACGTATCAGCATCCCCAAGCTTAGTTCTGTTCGTCCCGAGCAGGTAAAACGATAACACAGATAATTTCTGGAGTGACATGCCATCATAATCTTGATCATACTATTTGTAAAGCATATGTAGTGAATGCAGCGATCAAAACAATGTATATGACATGAGTAAACAAGTGAATCATAGAGCAAAGACTTTTCATGAATAGCACTTCAAGACAAGCATCAATTAAGTCTTGCATAAGAGTTAACTCATAAAGCAATAATTCATAGTAAAAGCATTGAAGCAACACAAAAGAAGATTAAGTTTCAGCGGTTGCTTTCAACTCATAATATGTATATCTCATGGATATTGTCAACATAGAGTAATATAATAAGTGCAATAAGCAAATATGTAGGAATCAATGCACAGTTCACACAAGTGTTTGCTTCTTGAGGTGGAGAGAAATAGGTGAACTAACTCAACATTGAAAGTAAAAGAATTGTCCTCCATAGAGGAAAAGCATCGATTGCTATATTTGTGCTAGAGTTTTGATTTTGAAAACATGAAACAATTTTGTCAACGGTAGTAATAAAGCATATGTATCATGTAAATTATATCTTACAAGTTGCAAGCCTCATGCATAGTGTACTAATAGTGCCCGCACCTTGTCCTAATTAGCTTGGACTACCGGATCATCACAATGCACATGTTTTTACCAAGTGTCACAAAGGGGTACCTCTATGCCGCTTCGTACAAAGGTCTAAGGAGAAAGCTCGCATTGGATTTCTCGCTATTGATTATTCTTCAACTTAGACATCCATACCGGGACAACATAGACAACAGATAATGGACTCCTCTTTTATGCATAAGCATGTAACAACAATTAATAATTTTCTCATTTGAGATTGAGGATATATGTCCAAAATCGAAACTTCCACCATGGATCATGGCTTTAGTTAGCGGCCCAATGTTCTTCTCTAACAATATGCATGCTTAATCATAAGGTGGTAGATCTCTCTTACTTCAGACAAGACGGACATGCATAGCAACTCACATGAAATTCAACAATGAATAGTTGATGGCGTCCCAGTGAACATGGTTATCGCACAACAAGCAACTTAATAAGAGATAAAGTGCACAATTACATATTCAATACCACAATAGTTTTTAAGCTATTTGTCCCATGAGCTATATATTGCAAAGGTGATGATGGAATTTTAAAGGTAGCACTCAAGCAATTTACTTTGGAATGGCGGAAAATACCATGTAGTAGGTAGGTATGGTGGACACAAATGGCATAGTGGTTGGCTCAAGTATTTTGGATGCATGAGAAGTATTCCCTCTCGATACAAGGTTTAGGCTAGCAAGGTTTATTTGAAACAGGTGCTGTCACATTTATATGAAGCCTAAC